>NW_004524597.1:7214319-7241297 GCF_000260255.1 Octodon degus
TTTTTTTAATTTTTTTTTTATTTTTCAACAAATAATATCCTTTCCTGGTCTTGAGGGTAGACTTTATGAGAGCCACCCCCGCTTGCCCAGACTTGCAGCTCTGTGCTGTCATTTGTCCTTTCAGCCTACAGGCTAGAGTGAGGCTCCTGAATGTCATTTGTAAAATCAGAGGGCAGCGTGGACCACTGGTTCCCAAGCAGCATTTCCTGGGGTTTCACTGAGATCCCTAAGGTGCAGAGAAGTAAGGGGGATCTTCCCAGGTGAGCTGTGTGCACCGCCTCTGGAGAAGCCTGGCCCAGGTACACTCTAGGCAAGCAGGCAGGCAGGATCCAGAGTGCAGGGTGAACAGGCACAGCATCTCACTCAAAGCTCCCTATACCTACCCCTTTCCAGGCCCCAGTTCCAAGTTCCGCCATGCTCAGGGCACTGTCCTGCATCGAGACAGCCACATCACCAACCTCAAGGGGCTTAATCTCACCACACCTGGTGAGAGTGATGGCTTCTGTGCCAACCAGCTGCGTGTGGCTGTGCCTCTGCTGGGCAGTGGTGGGCAGGTGGCTGTGCTTGAGGTAAGTGATCCTGCCCAACCAGGGCTGCCCCTCAGTTCCTGCAGTGGCAAGGACATTAGGAGCCTTAGCTAATCACAGGACCTCATAAGCACAGATCATGTATCAAACACCTACCAGCAAACCCAGGAGTCTTCCCAGCTGCCCCATGTAGCAGGTGCTTCTTATTCCCATTTTTCAGATGAGGGTGAAGAAGCATAGAGAGGTTTTAGTGACCTGCCCAGGTCACACAGCTGCATAAGTGGAGCTGGTTTCAGACCACCTGAGCCTGGAGCCTGAGCTCTTTCCATTACCCTGCGCTGTCACCCCCTCACTTTATGGGACTTCCCAGCTGGCACAAGGTTTAGTGACTCAAACCAGAGGTGGCTAAAGTAGAGAGGTTGGGTCACTCAGCAGTGGGGACATCTGCAGAGGGTGGGGGTCCTGGCACCCTACAATTCCTGGGACTAACGCTTGTGTGGGTCTCATGGGCCATGGTTGGGGGCACCTACAGTTGAAGAAGCCTGGCCGACTGCCTGACACCACACTGCCCACGCTGCAGAACAAGGCAGCAGTGACTGATCTGACTTGGGACCCCTTTGACCCCCACCGCCTCGCTGTGGGTAAGTAGACTGGGTGCCTGGCTTGAGAGTCCCAGGTCCTGAGTGGGGCAAGAGAACTGAGGCTGGGGTCTGAGGCCCAACGGTGAGAAGCTATTGGTCTCTTTCTACAGCTGGAGAGGATGCCCGTATCCGACTGTGGCGCGTGCCCCCAGGGGGTCTGAATGCTGTGCTCACCACACCAGAGGCTGTGCTCACAGGTCAGAAGGGCCTGGGATGGGACTTGGTGAGGTAGTTGCTTCAAGGAGCTTAGTGTCACCTCACAGCCCTCCCCCAGGCCACACAGAGAAGATCTACTCTCTGCGCTTCCACCCACTGGCAGCCAATGTGCTGGCCTCCTCTTCCTATGACCTCACCATCCGAATCTGGAACCTGAAGGCTGGAGCCGAGCAGCTGAGGCTGCAGGGCCACCAAGACCAGGTAAGACAACTGTGTAGGCAGGGACAGCCATGAGGTGAGAATCTTCCACTCATGTCCTCACCTGTTTCCAGATCTTTGGCTTAGCTTGGAGTCCTGATGGGCAGCAGCTGGCCACTGTCTGCAAGGATGGATATGTACGGGCCTATGAACCCAGGAGAGGCCCCAAACCCCTACAGGTGAGCAACTATGGACTGGAAGTGGCTCACGGGCCCAGCTTGGGGGACCTAGGTTAAGATTCACATGTTGGGGGCCAGGGAGATGGCTCAGTAGAATAAGCACTTCCCTGGCAAGTGCAAGGGCCTGAGTTCAATCCCTAGTTCTGGAAAAAAAAAAAAGATTCACATATTGTATCTCAACAGGAAGGTCCTGGCCCTGAGGGAGGTCGTGGAGCCCGCATTGTCTGGGTGTGCAATGGTTGCTGTCTTCTGGTGTCTGGCTTCGACAGGTGAGAACTCAGGGACAACCATCCCAAGGCTTCAGAAGCTGCCTAAGTCCCCTTTCCTAAAGTCACAGATACCTGTGAGGCCTGCAAAACCAGTTCCTACCCCTCACTTACTGAATGGTTGGGTAGGGTTGGGTGGTAGGTAGAAGGATGGATAAGGGGATAGATGGATGAGTACATGGATGAGTAGGTAAGTGAACAGATGGACTGGTAAGTGGATGAGAGGGAGGGATAGGGAGGAAAATGAGATAATGGGGGATCCCAAGAGAGCCAAGCCCAGGAGGCTTGGCCTGTTGGGGACCAAGTGTATCACAGGAAGCAAAAAAAAAAAAAAAAAAACAGACAAGTTAGAAAGACCCAGAAGATGGTCCAAGATGCACTTTAGAAGAGGATCAGGAAGGGCCTCCAAAGGGAAGTGTCATCTGAGCTGGGCCATGTAGGGGCTGCTGACCAAGACCTGGAGGAAAAGGCCAGAAAGCTCTTGAACCCAGAGGCAGTCAGAGGAGCAGTGTGAAGGGAAGAAACCAGACGAGGGTCAGCCCCTTGCTTGGGCCCTGGGGCCTAATCTGGAGGAGTGCTGAGGCGGAATGGCAGGTTAACACGCTGCTATCCTAGACAGGCCATTTCTTAGGGTTGGACTCGGCTCTCCCATTGCTCAGTGGGCCTCAGGCTCCGCAGCCCAGAAAGGATGGGGTCCCTGTGGTGGCTTCTGCCTTCCCCCTGGCCTCTCCAGCCCTGAGGTCCTTCTGCCCTGACCCTCTGGCAGTCGAAGTGAGCGCCAGCTGTTGCTGTACATGGCTGATGCCTTGGCAAGTGGCCCCTTAGCAGTACTGGGCCTCGATGTGGCACCATCCACCCTGCTGCCCAGCTACGACCCTGACACCAGCCTGGTGCTCCTCACAGGCAAGGTGAGCTGGGCCAGGAGGCCTGGGTGAGGGGAGGGGCTGGTGAAGTTGCTTCACCATCACCTTCCCACCCTCTCCTCCATCCCCCAGGGTGACACCCGTGTGTTTTTATATGAGCTGCTTCCTGAGGCCCCTTTCTTCCTGGAGTGCAACAGCTTCACTTCACCTGATCCACACAAGGTAAGGCTGCCCTGATGACTGAGCCTTCTGTCTCCATGTGGCATCACAGGGCTCCTCTTCCCTCTGGTGGCCATTAGGGGAATTGCAGGAGCCTGGGCTATTCTGGCCACTATTGTGCCCCTTGTGGCCAGCTGGTTATGAAATTAGGAATTTTGAGAGCTAGTTATGTTTATCATTAAAAAGGAGCTGGGCATGGTGATATACCCTTGTAACCACAGCTACTTCGGAGGATGAGGCAGGAGAATTGCAAGTTCAAGTGGTGATGGTAGGAGTTTGCACTCTGTGCAAACAGTTCAAGGCTACATATCAGTCCCCTTCTGAGAGCTACTTGTACACATTATCCATATGCTACTGTCCAGGGATAGGCCATGGTCCTGGCGATATTATTATTATTGTGTTATTATTGTTGTTGTTTTAAAATATCTTAAATTTTTAATTCTTTAGAGGTTTTGTACAGGGTTTATAGGACCTCACTACACAGATCAGACCTGTAGTAATCCTTCCTGTTTTTCAATCTCCCAAATGCTGGGATTACAGGTGCATGCCACCATGCGCAGCCTCAGTCCCATCTCAGTATGCCCCAGGGGCAGGGCTGGCATGGCAAGCTGGGGGTCAAACCCCTGGCCCTTGCATCTGCCTAAGCAGGTGCTTTAATCTGCTGAGCTATGTGGCCGGCCCTACTAGATCACTTTTGATTTAGAAAACTGTAGAAAGACAGTAATATACAATGTATTAACTACTGTAAACGCCCTACTAACCTGTTTTAAAACTATTTCATTGCTATTTTATCTTTTTCTCACTAAAATGAGTAAAAATTTTTTAAAAAGAAATAACTGCCACAAGTGAACACCAGGTGGTGGCATGTGTCAATTTTCCACAGAGTCCTGCTGTGCAGGATGTCTGAATGCACTGCACAGGGTCTCTGCTCACACTTGCTGGAATCATTTGTGGGAGATTTTAGTCCACAGGTCGCTTTTCCCCGTATTTCTGTGTAAACTCTTCAGCATTCTTACAGAATTTTTTACGGTCCTTGGAGTATTCTTCAGCTAGGTCAGCCCGGAGCGGGTGTTCAGGCTGGGGGTCATTCACCAGTGCTATGAGGGACTGGATTACTTGGTCGGTCTTCTTCACTGGCTTCCAGTTCTCAGGACTAATTACTGGCAGACAGACTTGCCCTTTTTCATCATTGTTTGGGTGATCTTTGTTTTAAATGTGATCTTCAGTGATTTGAATGGATACTCTGCTGGAAAGTTGATTTCAATTCTAAAGGCCACCTTATCACATGGAGGATTGTCAGGAACAATAAGCTCTTGCCAAGTCAATAAATTAGCTTCACTATGGATGTTACAGCAGTTTTTCATTCCACATTTGTAGATCTCTTCAAGTTTCTTCATCAGCCTCTTTCTAGCCATCATCTTGGATCTGGTGCTGCTGCTTTCCCAGAATGCATTCTATTATTGTCTTTTTGAGATAGGATCTTGCTATGCAGTTCAGGCTGGCTTTGAGCTCACTTTATAGCCCAGTCTTGTCTCAGACTTGCAATGATCCATCTGCCTCAGCCTCCTGAGTGCTCTGATTACAGGTGCCCACACCTGGCCTATTTGGTTTTTTGAGATAGGGTCACCAGTATATAGTTCAGGTTGGTCTTAAACTCACTGTGTAATCCAGGCTAGCCTCACACTCGTGACAATCCTCCTGCCTCTGCCTCTTGAGTGCTCAGACTACCGGTGTGTGCCACCACCCACACCCAGCAAGTCTTTGCGGTCTTAAGTAAGGATGCTCTGTGCACAGTCAGAAGCTCCTGGCTGTAACTTCTCCTTCCTCATTCTCCCCTAGGGCTTCATCCTCCTGCCCAAGACTGAGTGTGACGTGCGGGAAGTGGAGTTTGCCCGGTGCCTGCGGCTACGCCAAACCTCTCTAGAGCCTGTTGCTTTCCGCCTGCCCCGAGTGAGGGTGAGATTGGGTCCAAGGACTCCAGTGTTTAGTTCCCATTTTCAGCCCTTGACAGAGACTTCATTTTCTCTCTGGTTCTGCCCCCAGACCTCTTTGCTCGCTATTCTTTGTGACACCTGTTTCCTTATTCTAATTTTCTTTTCTTTTTCTTTCTTTCTTTTTTTTTTTTTGTATCAGGGATTAAACTCGGGACCTTGCGCTTGCCAGGCAGGCGCTTAAGCCACTGAGCTATCTCCCCAGCACACCTGCTTCCTTATTCTTTTTTTTATTTTTTATTTTTTTTATTTTACCTGCTTCCTTATTCTGCAGAAATTCACAAAACTCATACAAATCGCCGCATGTATGAGGTTATACACCAGATCTTGATATGAGGGTGCCCTGCCATTTGGTCCACATCTCAGAATAACTCCCTTTACCGTTACAGAAAGAGTTCTTCCAGGATGACGTGTTCCCGCACACAGCTGTGAGCTGGGAGCCTGTGCTCAGTGCCGAGGCCTGGCTGGGAGGCACTAATGGACAACCCCAGCTACTCAGCTTGCAGCCTCCTGACATGATCCCAGGTGGAATACAGGGCTGGGTATGGAGAGGAAACAAGGGAGTTTGGGCAGGGCTGGAGGAGGGGGCAGACAGCCCAACTCCAGTCCTTTCTTCCTGCTGGTGCACTGAGATTTTGAACTTGGAAGGAGGATGGAGGGCCATGTCTCCAGATCATCTCTGAGCCTCTGGAGAGTAGGAACTGTGATCTGTGTTTCCATTCAAGACTCCACCCCCAATAAATATACTCAGCATACCGGCTGCTACCCAGGGCAAACCTCCTAAACAGAGGGTTCAGTAGCTGTTAATGCCTTCTTGGGTTTCTGCCAGGGAGTCCCCTAGGCGTGGCACTGAGCAGTTCTCACCCAGGGAACTGTCTGATGCCTATCCTTGCTCCATCCCAGTGAGCCAAGCTCCTCGAGAAACCCCTGTCCGGCGAGCCCCATCCTCAATGCAGTTCCTGGAAGAGAAGTCCGACCAACAAAAGAAGGAAGAGGTAGGCACAGGAGAGCTTCCCTTGTGTCTTGGCTGTGGTTGGTTGTCCTTCAGGCCTGTAGCTGCAACCCAGATCTTCTCATGGGGAGAACTTCTAGGTCCCTGCATATGCTGTTCCCAGGGCACACCAAGCCAGGTAGGGCAGGGAGAGGTCCCAACTTGGAGAGGTCCCAACTTGGACAGGCCTTACACAACCAAAGCTGGAGTTTAGGGACCAAAGTGTGTTAGGGACCCTGCAGTGCATTTGAGGTAGTGTACATAGACAGGTGGCACCTGACAGAGGCACTGTGCCACAGTCTCTGTCTCTATTTGTTCTTTTGCTCTACTGGGGATTGAACCCAGGGCCTTGCAAATGCTGTGTAAGCATTCTACCTACTAAGCTACCTCATTTAAAGTTTTAATTTTGCCAGGCATGGTAGCACATGCCTAGCACTAGGAAAGCTAAGGCAGGGGGCTTACCTCAAATTCAAGGCCAGCCTAAACAATACAGCAAGACCCTGTCTCAAAACACTATCCCAAAAATATAATAATAAATTTTTTAAACTGCTGAGACAGTCTTTTTTAGTAGCCTGGGGTAGCCCTATCTTGTGATTCTTCTACCTCAGCCTCCCAAATAGCTGAAATTAGGGCCAGAGATATAGCTCAGCAGCATAGCGCCTACCTGGCAAGCTCGAGGTCATGAGTTCGATTCCTGGGATTATAGGTATGTGTCAGGGTGCCCACTGTCTCAGTCCTTGTGGTCTTTTCAGTGAAAACCCATCAACTTTGGCAGGGTTTTACTTGAAAAAACTTTTCAAAGCATCATGAAGTTTTATAACTATGGGGGTCTGATGGTTTGGAGGTCAGTGAGTCCTGCTCCTTTCAGTTCTTCTCCTGCCTAAACTTTGTAGCTACTGAATGCCATGGTAGCAAAGCTGGGAAACCGAGAAGACCCACTGCCCCAGGACTCCTTTGAAGGGGTGGATGAGGATGAATGGGTGAGTGAAAGGAAAATGGACTCAGCCTCTCTAGCTGGCAGCACTGCCTCTCCAGTGCACACTGCAGCATGTGTCCCCTCCCTCCCTAGGCCTCTTAACAGCTTCCTACTTCTTGGTTTATCACCCTAGGACTAGCCTACCCACCAGTCACCTCTGGCCACAGCTGTTGCTGCCACCTCCTAGAACCACCTTGTACCTCTGCATACCTCACATCTCTCCAAACTGGAAGACACCTCTCTGGCTCTGGCACACTCCATCCCAGAAGCCCTGGTTTCCTGTGGGCTTTGGGCACTTTGGTGGCCGCTGGGCCCACTTGAAATTCCTGAGATTGTCTGCACCTCTGCTTTCTCTAGGACCAGCTGCTTCTCCTCAACTGCCTGCTAGCATGTGAATGGGGTAGAGAGGGGTCAGAAGCATGTCCCTGGGCAGGCCCTGGGCTCTCTGTCTCTCCTGCTCTTTCTACTGACCCCAGCCAATCCCAGCCTTGACTGGTTTTGTCCAGCACTTTAAGTTACTATATGCCAACAAATCTTACCTGTTGCCCAGTTCAGAGACAAGAGCATGGGGAGCTGGCCCCTCACTGAGTCATTTGAAGCAGCTCCAGCCTCAGAGGCTTGGGACCATTTGCTCTCCTTCCCAGGCTTGATGCCTGGAAAAGGGGCCTTAGCAAACTGATTGCCCAGTTGGTGCAATGTTAGCTCCACAGGAACCAACCAGCCTGCACACACCCTGGATGTTTGCAGCAATTAAACTTTTCTAAGTTGGCCACTTTCTGCGTCCTCTGGTCTTTGACTGAAAAGAAGGTGAGGATAGGAGGAATATGAGAGAGGGGTTAGGCCCTGTGCTTCCAGTCCCAGCCTTATTTTGCTTTTAAGGCTTTTTAGATGCAGGCTGCTAGGACTTCATTTCACTCAGCACTCAGGAGCCCAGCAACAGCTTAGATGTCCTAGCCTACTGTAATGAACAGGAGAGCAGGTCTTTCAGGGAGCTTAAAGGTTTTTTGTTTTTTTAAAAAAAGAAGGAAAGGTTTATTTAGCTCTCAGTTACTGGAAGTTTCAGTCCATACTCAGCTAGGTCCAAGACAGAGTGGCACATGGCAGAGAGCAACCTTTTATGGTGGCAGCAAAGAGTAAATAGAAGCTTAAGTTTAATATAACTTTGTTGCCTAAGAGAACCCCAGACTATCTTCGGGAAAGCACAGTGTTAAGAGAATCATTGAGGGGCAGACGAGATAGCTCAGTGGACTAAGTGCCTGCTTAGGCAAGCTCAGGGACCAGGGTTTGATCACAGCACCACAGCCCATGCCAGACTTCCCCCACCTCACCCCCTACCCCGGGCATGCTGAGCTGGCCACGAAGACCAGGCATGGTGGCACATACCTGTAATCCCAGTGCTGGGGGAGGCTGAAAACAGGAAGATCACTACAAGTCCAAGCTGCATAGTGAGGCCCTGTACCAAATGAGTGAGAGGAGCCAGCCAGCCATTGAGAAGAAAAAACTAGTGAAAGGATGTGATTTAGATGCGGGGGCATGCCAGGAGATGGTGGCACATACCTGTTTTCCCAGCACTCAGGAGGCTGAGGCAAGAGGATTGATACAAGTTTGAGGCCGGTCTGAAAGTTACATAGCGAGTTCAAGGCCAGGCTGATTACATTAAAAAGACCCTGTCACAAAGAATAACAGCAACAACAACAAAAAGATACAGGGGTAATCCAGGGTGTTCAAGGATCTGAGAAGGTGACTCATTTAATTTGAGAGCTAAGACCTGAAGGAGCCAGCCAGAGAGAGCCTGGAGAAGAATGGTTTAGACAAAAGGTTTTGTTTTTTTTTAAAAAAAAAACCTAGATGGTTGTGACAATTGCACAGCTCTGTGAATATACTAGAAGGCACTGAATTATGGACTTTAAAAAAGTGAGCTGAGAGCTGGGTGTGATGGTGCATGCCTAAAATCCCAGCATTCAGGAGGCTGAGGCAGGAATATTGCTGTGAGTTGAAGACCAGCCTAGGCTACACAGGGAAACCCTGTGTCAACAAGACAAATAAATAAAATTTTGAGCCAAATTGTGTGTGAATTCTATCTCAAAAGGACTGTTACTGGGGCTGGAGAGATGGCTCAGTGGTCTAAAGCACCTACTTGGAGCTAGCTTGGCAAAGCATCAGGGACCGCGGTTCAATCCCCCAGCACCACATGCCAGCCAGCCCCGCCCCCTGGTGGGCTGAGCTGGCCACACACACACCTCTCTCTCTCTCTCTCTCTCTCTCTCTCTCTCTCTCTCTCTCTCTCTCTAATAAATAAAAAATAAATAAAATGAATAAATAAATAAATAAAAAAGATTCCTGTATTTAAAAAAAAAAAGGACTGTTACTAAAAACATATGAAGCTGGCTATGGTGGCTGAAGCCTATTCCAGACCAGTCAGGGCTACATAACTGCTTTGAAACTACCCTGAACTATACAGTGAGACTATCTTAACACAAACACAAAACCGGGCATGGGGGTACAGACCTATAATCAATTCCAAGATTGGGGTGGTGTGCTGAGGCATGAGAATCATTTCAAATTCGAGACCAGCCTGGGCTATAAAGTGAACTCAAGGCCTGCCTGAGCTACAAGTGAGACCCTATCTCAAAAAGATCAAAACAAAAAACAAAACCCCAAAAGAATGGAGGGTATGTTACAGCACAGTGAGAGGAGTCTCGTAGACATTCATGAGTGTCATCTGAGGGCAGATTTGGAGGGAAAAAACGGAGCCTCCGGTATCTCCATAGGCAGAATCCCATTTTGAAGTTCCTTGTTTTCTTAAAATTCTGGAGAATTTGGCATCCCACTCTATACTGTGTCAATTTTATATAATGTTTTGGTCCTAAGTATTTTAGAGAAATGCAGGGAATAAATAGCACCACTTTTTTTTTTTTTAATATTTATTTATTTATTTATTTATTTATTTATTTATTTATTTATTTTGTGTGTATGTGGCCAGCTCAGCCCACCAGGGGGCGGGGCTGGCTGGCATGTGGTGCTGGGGGATTGAACCGCCGTCCCTGGGCTTTGCTAAGCTTGTTCTAAGTAGGTGCTTTAGACCACTGAGCCATCTCACCAGCCCCAATAGCACCACTTTTGACCCACTTGCAATAATCCCCACTTTTTGGGCAATTGCTCAACAGCCAGGATCTAGGTCCGCCCTACGCAGGCCTAGTAGGCGGCTGACCTAAGGCAAGCTCCGCCCCGCGTACGTCAAAGCTGGCGCCGGTTCCCGGGCCCTTGACGGCGCGCATGCTCACGCAGGCGCTGTCTGGCGCTTTTCTTAACCTCTGAGCTGCGGACCGCCATTGAGCCGGGTCAGGGGCTCCAGAAATTTCGACCCCGTGTTCCTGAGGCACAGCAGTCACCATGGTGAGGCCTGAGGCGGGTACTAACTCGGGAGGGAGAAGCCGGAAGGACAACAGGGCGGCGAGTTCCGAGCCCCAGCTAGGCGGAAAGAACTGTGCTCCCGTCTCATGCGTACCACACGGCGGAGTCCGGGGGCGTCGCAGCGCGGCGGAAGCCGGCGGGCAGAGGGGCTGCAACCTGTGGCCCGGCGCTGCGGGCCTGGAGTGCGGGGCTTGTGTGGCGGACCGGAAGCGCCCGCTCGGTGTGCCCAGCCTCTGAGAATGAGCCACCCTGGGCAGCGGGGGGTGGAAGATAGGAAGTCCTCGAGCCTTGGGGCTCAGCGCAGCCCCAGGGGTTCGCCGGTTAGTGTCTCCGTTTTACAGTCGACTACCCGGTGAAATAGTAGACCTGGTATTGAACTGGTTCCCAGGCCTGGGGAAGATAGCATTTCTGCTGTACTGTGGTCCCCGAGAGCCAGTCCACAAACCTGTGTGCTGGCCGGTTAACTGGGAACCTTTAGAAAGGCATGGGTTGCTGGGAGCGGTAGCACACGCCTGTATTCCCAGCAATCTGTGAAGCTGAGGCTGTCGAGACCACCTTGAACTACATAGAGACCCTGTCCAGGGTTGGGAAAGCAGGTCTGGGAGGCTGAGGCACGAGGCTCGAGAGCTTGAGCCCGGTTTGGGCAACTCAGCGATTTAGCCAAATCCGGTCTCAAAATTAATAAAAAATTTAAAAGGCAGGTCCTTGAGCACGATTTGTGGAGGCCCTATATATGTTACCCAAATTATTTTGATTCAGTCGGTTTGGGACTCTCCTAATTTATGAGGAGAATGAAGTAGAAATTAGGTATTTACAAGTTCCAGGCCTTGAGAGGAGGCTTTGTGCAGATTCTCATTGAATTCATAATGGAGACATACTATCCTTGACCCCATTTTACACATAAGGAACCTAAAGCTAGAATTTGACTCTTCCAAGGTCATTTTTTCCATAAGTCAGAGACAGTTTTGAGCCCAGGTCTTTGTGTCCCCAGGCTACGTTTGCCACCACTTTACTCCTGTCTTGTGGTTATTTATTGAGGATCTACAGTGATCTTTTACAGAACTGGCTCCTTCATTTGTATTCCCTCATTGAACTCTGAGCCTCCGCCAGCCAAGGCCAGATAAAATGTGGCCCTGGCAGAATTTGTATTCTAAAAGAGAAGATAAGTGAATTGGTAAAATAAAATTAAATTAAAATTAATGACAGTGTGTTAATATGAAAAGAGAGTAAGTACTACAGGGAGGACGGACCTTATTTCATGTGGGGTCGGGCTTTTAGGTCCCAGATACCTTATGATTCTTTCTTTCAACTTTCTGCAAAGCTTTATTCTAAAGAGGCTCTGTTCTTAGCAGCTGCCTTCCTCATCGTGGCCAGCACATTGCTCAGCTCCTCACACTTCCTCTTGGCACGGATGTGCATCCCCAACCTTTTCTTGATGAACTTGGGGGCACGCTTGTCCTTGGAGACCTTGAGCAGCTCCATGGCACATTGCTTGTAGGGGGCGAAGCCGCACACCTTCTGGATCATGTCCTGCATGAGCTTGATGTGTTTGGTGAGGCGTCTGCAGTAGCGGCTGTGCCTTGGTTTGAGCACATTGTTAGTCACCTTGTGGTCCTTTGTTGAGGCCCACAGCCATGGGATAGCATAGGGCCATGGCTACTGTTCTTCAATGGTTGCTGTGGTGGAAGTACCTTATAGTACTTTAAAAAAAAAAACAAAAAGGCTAAGAAGCCTGGTATAAGCAGCCTTACTTGGTGACACAAGATTCTAAAAGTTACCTCAGTTTTGTTTTGTTTGTTCATTTTATTTATTTTTTTAAGGGAAAGGTTTACAGGGTGTCCAGGGTTTCACTACTAGTGATCCGCCTGTTTACAGTCTCCCAAGAGCTGGGATTACAGGCATGCACCACCATGCCTAGTCTCAATTGCCATGTCAGTGCGCCCTTGGGGCGGGGCTGGCATGGCAGGCCTGGGGATCAAACCCCTGGCCCCTGCTCCTGCTTGTAGGTGCTTTAATCCACTGAGCTATTTGGCTGGCCCAGAAGCCTCAATTTTGTAATTCTAGTCACTTCTCTAGTAGCAGGAGCTCTGCTAGTGAAGAACTGGTGAAAGGGCAGTATGTTGAGCCAAGACCTCAAGGATCTTAGGTCTTGACAGTGTCAGGTTGGGATGGGGAATTTGAAGTTAAAGAACTCAACAGCAAAAGCATTGTGAAGTATTCAGTATGGAGGAAAAAAGTAAGTAGAGGGAATATGGAGAGGTTGAAATGCCAGGCTGAGGTGTTGGCTGAATCTGCACATAGCTGTAGAGAACTGTGTACTTTGGAGCTCCTAGAGGCTTTCAAGTTAGGGGTTAGGAAGCATTTGGAAGCCCTGTCTGAGGACAGAGTTTCTGAGACTACAGTTTTGGGTAAAGCAGAGCTCAGAGGGGCTGGTTATTCTTTTTTTTTTTTTACATTTATTTATTTATTTATTTATTTATTTATTTGGTATAGGATCTTGCTACACAGCTCGGACTCATAGTGATCCCCCTGTCTCCGCCTCCCCAGTGCTGGGATTACAGGCGTGTGCCACCATGCCAGGTTTTGCAGGCTGACACAGCATGTAATACCAGGGATTCAACCCAGATTCTTGTACTTACCAAGCAGGTGCTTAGACCACTAATATTATCTTCACCAGCTGCTATGTGTGTGTTCTCAATAACTGATTTGTTTGAGTACATGATGGGGGCCTGCTGTGCAGGCCAGTGCTAGGGCCCTAGGAACCCTAAGACAGATGTCACAGTTGTTGTCCTGACTTCTTTCCTCTTTAACTGTAATGCCAGCAGCTGTTTGCAGGTGCCCTCAGTGACCAAGCTTCTATCTTTTTTTTTTTTTTTTTTTTTTTTTTGCGGAATCAGGGATTGAACTCAGGCCCTAGCACTTGCCAGGGAAGCGCTTATTCCACTGAGTTATCTCCCCGGCCCCGACCAGGCTTCTATCTAGTCTCAATGAATTCTTGAAAAGGATGTATCTCAGTGATAGTCTGTGCATCAGCCTGAGGGCCTGCAGTTCTGTTTTGAAGGAACACTATTCCACACAGGTCTAATGGAAAGTGGGACTTGTTCCTTCCTTTTTTGTCATCACCCCACTCAGTGTCTTGCTATGTACTGGAGGCTGGCCTTGAACTCACTACATAGTGCAAGTATGTCCTGAAACTTTAAAATCTTCCTGCTTCTGCCTCCCGACTAGTAGGATTATAGGCATCATCACCACATCTGTCTCCTTTATGTTGTTTTATTTTTGGTTTTTGATACGAGGGGGTCTCAATATGTAGTTCAGGCTGACCTCAAACTTGCTATGTAGGCCAGGGTGGACTCCAACTTGAGATACTCCTGTTTTAGTCTCCCACATCTCAGGATTATAGGTGTGTGCCACCCGCACTTGCTTTTTGTTCCCTATGTTCCTGTCTCAGCCTCCCAAGTGCTAGAATTACAGGCATGTGCCACCATGCCTGGCTTCTGTTCTTGATATACTTTTTTTTTAAAGTGATAAGTGTGGATGCCCCCTAGGGCTATTTTTGTCCTTTACCCCAGCTGTGGATTTGGGTGCTGTACTGTGTCAAGTTGCTCCTCAGACAATAAATGAATGTGTGTGCTACCCATAGTGAGTCCAGAGTTGGAGTCCTGTCACCACATGGGCTTGTTGCTCTCTCTTGGAATCTTCAAGTCTGAGTATCAGTCAGTTAACTGGGGTGCAAGGGGTCTCCTGGGTGTGTCACCTTACCTGGTGCTGTTTTGGTCACTTGTGGCTACAGCAGGCAGATCTCTGCTCCCTGCAAGCATTGCCTGACTCATAGCCAGTCCTTGGGGAAATACTTGGGTTCATGTAGGTGGGTAAGAGGTTTGGTTGTCCAATCGCCAGACCAGTATTACCAAAGAGAATCTGGTCTGGAAACAAAGCTGTTCTGAGGTTGTCATAAAAGCTGCTTGGTTTTACATCTCAAGTGCCTTACCTCCCATACCAAAGCAGTTTTCAGGTAAGAAAATTGAGGTTCAGAAAGGTGGGGTAGTTTGCCCAGGGCAGTATAACTAATGAGGAACACAGCTAGGATTTCAGTTTGGATCAGCATCATTCCCTGCTTTCCTTTTCTGCTTCCAAATTCTCCAGGGAATAAAACTTTATTTTCCAACCTTTACCCTTGAGGAATCAAAGGGACTGACTATATCAGATGAGTCCTGGGTGTGGTGGTGAACAGCTGTAATCCCAACACTTGGGAGGCTAAAGCAGGACAAATGCCTCAAATTGGAGGCCAGTTTGAGCGACATAAGTGAATTAAAGGCCAGCCTGTCCTATACAATGAGACGGGGGGGGGGGGGAGTGCTGTGTTATTAAGTTCTGTCCGGCACCTTATACTCATTAATTTCTGTGACCGCTGTATTGTCTACATTTTACAAGTAAGAGAATGGGCTCAGGGGTTGAGAACTTATCTTGGGCCTCACACTCAGGATTTGCAAACAGGGAATCCCAGTGCCTTCCCGTGTAACTGCTATGCTGCACTGCCCATACAGCTGCTGAAACTTTGGGGGTCAGGCCTGCCTTCCCCATAGCCAGGTAGCTATGGACAGTGGAACCACAGGCTACCATGTCACTTTGGCTTAATATGAGCAGGGGTGATTGAAGAAGTTCCCAGTTATAGTGTCAGTTGGGAGTTTTCTTTCTTTCTCTCTCTCTCTCTCTCTCTCTCTCTCTCTCTCTCTCTCTCTCTTTTTTTTTTGGTACTGGGAATCAAACGCAGGCCCTGTGTTTGTCAGGCAGGAGCTTATGCCACTGAGCTATCCCCCCACTCAAGCAGACTTTAAAAATTGTTTTGTTTTTATTTATATTTTCTTTTTTAATTTATTTAGTACAGGGTCTCACTATGCAGCTCAGACTCATAGTGATCCTCCTGTCTCAGTCTCCCTAGCAGTGGGATTACAGCCATGTGTCACCACGTCTGGTTTTGATGGCCAGCACGGCACGCCTTGGGTCATGGGTCCAGCATCACATGTGATACCAGGAATCAGACTGGGTCCTTGCACTTTCCAGGCAGGTGCTTAGACTGCTGAGCTATCTCCCTAGCCCTGTTTTGTTTTTTAGTGCTAGGGACCTTGCATGTTGAGCAAGTGCTTTGCCACTAAGCTATACTCTCTGTCCTCAGCCATAGTTCTTTCTATAAATATCCTATTTGGAGACAGGATTTTGCTAAATTGTCCAGGCTGGACTCAGACTTTTGATCCTCCTGCCTCAGCATCCGAGTGCTGGGATTACAAGCATGCATCACCACACTGGGCAACACCTCAAATTCATTGTGTGCATGGGGGGCTGGCTCTACTCACCCAAGTAGTGGGGCTGTTGCAGCATGTGGTGTTGGGGATTGAACCACGGTCCCTGAGTGCTTTGCCTAAACTTGCCTAACCAGGCACTTTAGACCACTGACCTATCTCACCGGCCCTTTCTTTTTTTGGTTCTGGGAATTCAACTCAGGACTTTGTACTTGCCAGGCAGGCACTGTGCCTCTGAGCTATATCCCAGGCCTGCACCTCAATTCTTTTTTTCCTCGAATGCCTTCAGAGCACTTTTGGCCAGAGGGAGAGTGGTGAGGTTCGAACTCCAGGAACCTGAGGCTGACAGCTTTGTGGAAGCAGCCACTTAAAAGACTGAGCTAGGGCCAGGCCCCTATGCACCTCAATTCTTAACATGCATTATTTAGCAGTAGTCATCAGTTTCAACAGAAAAAGCAAGCCAGTGATTACAAGGCCATGTGTGATATGTCGCAGTAGAGAGACAGGCTTTTGGTTTAAGGTAAGGTTAATCAGGAAAACCCTCCAGAGTCACTGATGGCCTGTCAGAGAGGACCAGGAAATCTCAGCCTCCTGTCCCACTTGGGAGTGGCTTCAGGCAAGGAGGGCAGAATTAGGTAAAGTTACCTAGTAAGCAAGTGCCTGTCACTCCTTACATTTGCAACATAGCTGGCTTCAGTCCCTCCCCAACTTTGATTACAAAACTCCAGGTGTGCTTTCTAGTGTGAAATCCAGGGTTCATGAAATCTCCAGGGCTTGTGAAATCTCCACCTACTTATAAAATGGAAATCCACTTCTGTTTATTCATTCCCCTAATGGCCTATAATCACATTCTGCCTGTTAGGGGAGGGCAGGGTTTTGGGAGCCAAAGGAGCCCAGTTCTACTAGAGTCTGGATTCCACTGGAATCTGACAGCCCCTCCTTGACCTCTGAGTTGGGTTCCTGATACTGGTCAGTTTGCTTAGTTACCTCTCTCCAAGCCCCAGGATCCTGTGGAGGCAGCAGTCTGTGGATGACTTTGCACAAGTCTGGGTTACCCTCCCCATTCCCTTGAGTACCAGCCTTGTGTCCTCAGGTTGATCACCAACCCCTTGGGGTTACTGAGATTAAATGACACAAACAGTAGGACATGTTTGCAGCACCTGGCGCACAAGCTGAGTCAATACTTATTGACTAGGGGCTGGGGAGATGGCTCAATAGAATAAGCACTTTCTTGGTAAGTGCAAGGGCCTGAGTTCAATCCCTGGTTCCACCAAAAAAAAAAAAAAAAAAATACTGACACAGGAATTCTAACTACAGGGATGTACAAGCAGAAAAGTAAAATGAATATGTTTCAGTGCCCTCTGTGCTTCTATTTATATCCTTTCACGGACATGAGATCAATTTTTTTTTTTTTTCTTAGTACTAGGGATAGTACCCAGGGCCTTTGCTCTAAACTATAGTCTCAACTCTTTTATTTTGAGACAGTCTCTCCCTATGTAGCCCAGGCTGGCCTTGAACTCAGCAGTTCTGGGTCAGCTTCTTGTTTACTGGGATTATTTTTTATTTTGAGACAGTCTTGCTATGTTGTCTAGGCCAGGCTTGAATTTAAGAATTCTGCTTCAGCCTCCCAGGAGTTACAGGATTGCAGGTCTACACCACAGGTATCTTGGCTCCCAAGATGCCCTCCCCCTTTTTAATATTATGAAACAGAGTCCTGCTATGTTGACCGGTCTGTGCTCCATCTTTTTTTTTTTTTTTTTTTTTTGCGGTACCAGGGATTGAACTTGGCCTTACACTTGCCAGGCAAGCACTTATTCTGCTGAGCTATCTCCCCAGCCCCTGTGCTCCATCTTGAGGTTCTCCTGCCTTAGTCTCCCAGAGAATCATGTTTTATACATGCTATCTATGTGTTCTCTATTTCACAAAAAAAATCTGTATTTTTTTTTTTCATGTCATCTGCCTGTTTTGTCTACTCTCCTGTCAGCCCAGGCTATTGACTGCTCCCTAGATGTCCCTTATATTTTTCCTCCAATTCCTGTGCCTAGAAAGCCCTAATATACTCTTACAATTCTGTCTTCACATTAGAACCCAGCCCAGGAAAAGTACAATCTTTTTCCCAGTACCTATTTCCTGTTCCTAAGTGCTCCCTCTTGTTGACTGTACTTCTGGTCTCATCTTAGACAAAAACTCCCTGGGTGCCCACATGGGATAGTGAGTCAAATGTTGAAGGTCTCTGTATAACCTCACTGCTGCAGCCAATTTCCCTGCCAGCCTATGTGGGTCTGTGGCCAACTAGGAGGGCAGAGACCAGGTTCTGTATGTCTTTGTTCTCAAATGCTGAGCAGAGAGTATTATAGACATAGGACGTAAACCAGTGTTTGAATGACTTGGCTGAACCAGTGGCTGAGGAGATAAACTAACTGCACTGTTCCCAATCCCTGAGCCCTTAGTGCTTGTCTAAATACCCTCCTGTGAGCTTCTAGCTCCTATAAGTGGAGACTGTCTTGCTCTAAGTGAATTCTAATTTTGTTGCGTTGACTGGAATGGACTCCAAGTACAGGACTTGAATAGTCTGGGGAAAAGTTACACCTCTGGTGAAATGGAGGCTAGACAAGACAATCTCAGAAGCACAAAAAGAGCTATTTGAGGCCTTAGGGTGCAAAATGACTGTCCTGCCTGCCAGGCTACAGTATTTGTAAGTTATACTCTCTATATGCAGCCACATTGTCTTGGCTCTTTTGCCTTTCCTGAAGGCCATAGGACTATCCTAACTCTGGGAACTCCAGAGACTATATGAACCCCTCCTCCCAGCTGAAGCTTTTTCTTTATATCAGGGCCCCTTGGCCTGTGTCTGTAGTCAGTGCCTCATACCTTCAGTGCACCAGCTTCCTTGCCACTTGGCAGCCATCTGTAGGGTGGGTACTACCTTTCCAGGCCCTGGGAAGGCAGCCTGCTGACCAGGTGCCTGCTCTGCCCACAGGCCAAGTACCTGGCCCAGATCATTGTGATGGGCGCACAGGTGGTGGGTAGAGCCTTTGCTCGAGCCTTGCGGCAGGAATTTGCAGGTAAGCTTGGGCTTGTTTCTCCCTGGACTGGGAGCTCCTGCTCAGGTCAGATTTCTCCCAAGGGCTGGGCTGGTTGTGAGTGCTGGAATCCATCTGTGGGCTGGGGTGTGTGTGGCTTAGGCAGTTTGGGGTACTTCTCCACTGCTAGGGGGCACTGTCCAGTTTTTAAAACTTTCTCAGGTAAGGGGACCAGCAAGATAGCTCAGCAGTCTAAAGCACCTGCTTAGGTAAGCTTAGGCAGGTGCAGGGTTCCGAGGTTTGATCCCTGTCACCACATGCCATGCCAGCCCTGCCCTTGGCAAAAAAAAAACTGCATCAGATAAATTCATTGACACATGAGCATCAGGGGCAGGAGTTGGCAGTTGGCTCACCTGGCTACCTGTTTTCTTAGGGCATTGCCATACCCTCTGGCTGCTTGCAAAAAAAATACAGGTTATTTGGCTGCAAAGTTAAAATATTTACTATCTGACCTTTTAGGGGAAGTTTGGCTCCGGACTTTAAGGTCATTGAAAGGGAAGCAGTCAACCAAGGCAGTCTGCTTTGGTAGTCTGGATATCTGCTGTACAGCCAAGTACTGGCCAAGCTGTTGCTCTCCACTTGCCCTTAACTTCACTTTGTCTGGTCCCCATACTAACTTAAATTTGCTGTGCTCTGGGGAAAAAGAGGTACAAGGTCATCTTGTGGTCTAGATTGGGGACCATGAGCCGGGTGTTTTTATTATGTTTTGAGACAAGGTCTCACTTCATAGTGCAGGCTTATCCTTGAATTCACTGTAGGCCAGGCTGGCCTGGAACCCATCAGTTTTCCTTCCTCAGCCTTACAAGTGCTGGGATTACAGGTCTGTGCCACCGCCCCATTAAGGAGCCAGGATTTATGGTCAGATCTTGCCCTACTCAACCAGTGGGGCATATCTGTCCTCATCCCCCAGCCCATCCCCCCAAAAAAAGCCACTACTAGAGAAGAACTTCTCCTGCCCACTTTTGTTCCTATGTGTCTTTTCTATGCCACCCACTTGGAAGTCCCAGGGGGCACTCTGGGCCTCTGAGAACAGAGTGGTCACCTGCATGTCCAAACAGCTAGCCGGGCAGCAGCTGACGCTCGGGGCCGTGCAGGACACCAGTCTGCAGCTGCATCCAACCTCTCTGGCCTCAGCCTCCAGGAGGCCCAGCAGATTCTCAACATCTCCAAGCTGAATGCAGAGGAGATCCAAAAGGTAAGGTCACCAGACTGGCTCCTAAAGTTGGGGGTGGAGGGTGGCTGGCAAAAGTGGGTGTGTATAGAGGCTCTGACTGCAGCCATCGGAGATTCCCACTTGAAGGAGGCAGTGTTGCTTAAATTTTAGACCCAACTAGGGCAGTTGCAAAGACATGGGGCAATTGGGAGTAGCTGAGCTCATCCCTTCTGCATGTACCAGTCCTGTCTCTGACCCTCAGCAGTCACAGCAGCTTCTAGAGTTATGTGGTGTGGCATGTGGGATGTAGCAGGCCACAGAGCTTTACTTCCTCATTAGCTTTCCCTGATATTTTACCTCAAGATTGTAAACATGCTCACCATCTCCTTTCTGCCACAGAACTATGAACACTTATTTAAAGTGAATGATAAGTCCGTGGGTGGCTCCTTCTACTTGCAGTCAAAGGTGAGTACTAATTCTCCAAGAAAGTAAGCTGTGGGGGGGCCTGCCCCTTAGCTCAGTTCTTTAAGTGGCTGCTTCAACCAAGCAGTCAGGCTCAGGTTGCTGTGGTTCAATCCCCACAACTCAAGCCAGCCAAACCTGCCCTGAAGGCATTTGGAGCAAAAAAAAAAAAAAAAAAAAGGAAAGCAAGCTGTGAACTTCTACTTTACTTGGGCCCCTCATTTCCAGGCACAGCAGCTGGCATATAGCAGTTTGGCCCTTACAAACTACCACTCCTGTGGCTCCCCCAGTTCCACAGTGCCCAGGTGAGGCATCAGGAGCAGCCACTGATAGTGACCTCCCCTCCAGCTGCAGAAGTGCAGATGCTCAATGCTGGGCTCTTCTGGAAAAAGGGCTGTCCACAGACTGCTCCTCACCCTGAGACACTAATATATATATATATATATATATATATATATATATATATATATATAAATTTTTTTAATGTATTTGGGGTTCCACTACGCAGTTTAGACTGGTAGTGATCTTGTTTCAGCCTCCCCAGCATTGGGATTACAGGTGTGTGCTACTACACGTGGTCTTGGCCATCTCAGCGTGCCCAGGGGCAGGGCCAGTGCCAGTGTGGCATGTGGTTCCAGGCATCAAACCTGGACCTTGTTCTTTCCCTGAGCAGGTGCTTAGTCCTCTGAGCTATCTTGCCAGCCTGACACTGCTGTACTTGATCTTAGCCAAAAGGCCTAGAAGCAATCCCCTAAGACGTTGCTAAAGGAAAGGAAGTGTTCATAACTCACTCCTGTCCTCTAAGGAGGGAAGGGAAAAGGCCAGCCATGCAGGCAAGGAACAAAGGGCAGAGGCTGTGCCAGAGCTTGATCTCCTGATTCCCCCAGGTCGTCCGTGCAAAGGAGCGCCTGGATGAGGAACTCAAAATCCAGGCCCAGGAGGACAGAGAAAAAAGTCAGATGCCTAAAACATGACTGTTCATCTTCCCCTATATCCCAACCCACTGCCTCTTAATTTATAGCTCAGTAATAAATGTCTTTCCTGCATTTCTCCTGTGCGTGTATCCTAATTCTAGAAGGTAGCTTGCTCTTTCTGCTGTTGTAGGGATTGTAGGACTATGCTGGGATGGGAGGCAGAAACCACTGGTAGCCTAAAGGGTGGGTGAAGATAGGGCTGACAAATGGCCGATGTGTGAGACAGAGCCCATCACAAAACTGCTCCCCCAATGCCTGGCTCATTCCTCTATCCTGGTACGTGAAAATCCAGTTGTCATCTTCAGGTGTTCTCCCTCCCTTCAGGGTAAAGGAGCCCCTGGCCAGAACTTCCTGGGCTGGGCTTGACTCTGGCATCATGATGACCTGGGCAGAATGCTCAGCATCCAGTTCACTGGACTGAGGTGCCACTTAACCATTCATGACAGGCAGTGGCACTTGCAATGTGCTTAGCCCAGAATCTTCTGCCTCTGCTCTTGACACCTATCCCCTCCTAAGCACTCCTGCTCACAGGTAGAGAGTAGCACCTGCAGGGTCGAGGAGAAACACCCTGGTTGGGGTTTTTGATGCTATAGTTGGAGGATCCCACAGCCAGTTGTAGGATGGGGTGGTCTAGAATCAAGACAGCCCAGCTCCAGTCACATCCATGACACGGAAACCATCTTCACAATTCACTTTTATTGTTTCTTTATAAACTTCCTCTCACATGGAGGAATATATTGTTATAGTCATTAGCTTATCTTTTTTTTTTTTTTTTAAACTCTATGCTAACAGCAATGGAGCCAAGAGGAGGAAAAACATAAGCTACAATAGAAAGGCACTTAGAACCTGTTAAAATACTGATATCCTGGAATGTGCAACAACAAACTGACAACAAAAAGTTCACCGGCCCTTCCAAGCCTGGTCTATCACAGAATCACATGCTGAGCTAATGTCACCTTCCAGTGCCCTGTTCCTCTGCTCCTGGGCTTGAGTCTCAAGCCCATAATCCCCCAGCGAGGGACTTAAGGCCTGGGACTCTGACAGGGATTTGGGGGTGGGTGTGTACTTGGGTCCTGGATAGGCCCCAAAGAAAGGAGACCAGCTCCTTCCTGTTTCCTCACAGCCCCTTCAAGGGGCAGAGCTAACATGGCCAGAGCTCCTAGGCCCAACAGCCAGGCAGGCCAGATCAGGGTGACCCCTCTGGGGCAGAAGGGCAGTCCAGCAAAAAGTAGGGTCAGCAGAGCTACTCAGAGGAACTTAAGAGCTGAGGACCTACCTCACTGTCATCTGGCAGCTCTTTTGTTCTGGAAATAAGAGAAGTAGAAGGGCTTGACCACTCTGCAGTCTAGTGACAGTGCTGGCCTAGAAACCAGAGCTCCCAACTGCTGGCAGAGGGAACAGCAAGGGGCCAGTGGTGGTGGTTTGCAGCAGGGCCCAGGTTCCTGGGATTGGTTTGTGGGTGGGCCTGTGGAGCACATGTCTCCAGCATCTTTCACTTATTCTGGCCCCTGCAGAAGAGCTAGACCCTATTCAGAGTAGCACACAAATCCTAAGGGAGCTAGAAGTGGAAGGGACATATCTCTAGGAAAAGAGCTCAGCTGGGAAAAACTAAAGGAAAGAATGCTGTCCTAAGTCAGGTTCCTTCCTCTAGCCAGCTCTTTCCCAACAGAGGGGCCAGGCAATGATATTCTTGATGACCTATCCTCCCGTAAGCCCAGAGCCTTTAGTCTATAGCCTCTAGATATCTCTTCAGGCCCTCCCTGGCATGCCATGATTTGGTACTCCCAAGACTTGGAGTTACCTCCCAGCCTGGGGTGGCTCAGCCAGTCTCCCCTCTCCAAGTGCTGGACCAATGCCCTGCAGGCTTCTATAGGGTGACATTCTTCAGGCTAGGTCTAGCTGGGTTGAGGAAAATGGAGCCCAGGTTGGGCCAGAGGGCTACATGTGTTGGATCTACTTCCCATGCTTCCAGTGTGCCCAAAAGACAGGAAGAGGTCCAGGTGCAGGGACAGGTGAGTGGTCAGCTATCCCTTCTTAATGCAGCCTACCTTCCTTCCATCAGTGCTGATTTAGGCTGGGCAATGGGTGGCAGCAGCTGACCAAGCAGGCCTCCTTTCTCCAGTAGTCAGGGAGGCACCTTGTCACAGGGGTAGGTAGGGAGAATGCAGTGTCTTCCTGTGGCTTAGCTGGGCCTGCGTCTATCTTGCTCTCCCTCCAGAGGGTTGGGCTAGAGGGAAAGGGGTCAAGAAGCTGCGGTAGGGGCTAAGTGAGCCTTGGTGGGGTTGGGACCTCTGATCCTTGGGGACTCCTTTCTTATGACTCACATGAAGGAAGTGGTAAGGGAACCTGACAGCAGCAGGCAGGGTAGATGCTACCCTATACACCTGACTGCTGGGACTTGGGCAGCAGTCTCTGCTGGCCATTGGGTAAAACAAGGAAGGTGACCTGCACAGGTCAGCCACAAGACAAAGGAGGCACCAGGGTAGGAGAACAGGGTGGCTTGAGGGGGAGGATGGGCAGAGGGGGGCCTCACAGAAACTATAGGACAAGAGGCCAGAAGTGAGGCCTCAGCACCCAAGAGCGCAGCTCTCGTTGGATGGCAAGTCCAGGTCCTCACTTGAGAGCTGGAAAGCCAGCAGTGACCTTGTAGCACCATGCCTACTGCCCCTTCATCTGAGGCTGCAGCTGCCTGGGAAGCACAGACCACCAGGCCCCAGGGCAATGGAACATTATTGCTGTTTCGCAGAAGGGTTTCTGTTTGTCAGGGCAGAGGCCTGGAGTTGCTGGCTGTACTGCATAGCTGGTAGGCAGTCAGGCTCAGTTCACCACAGCTGGTTTGAGCAGCACAGAGCCTGGTGGGATGACCACCCAGCCAGAGGTTAGTGCCTCTGGACTGTTGGCTGCTGAACTGACTCCTGTGGACAGGTCCAACACAGTGCCCGGCAGCAGGGAGAGTCCATCAGGGCTTGGCCGGGAGCGACTGCTCTCCGTCCTTTCAAGGGGAGTCTTACGGCCCTCCATACCCAGGGCCCGGGCAGGTACCAACCCATGACCCTTCTCCCCCTCAGCCTTGCCGCCAGCGGAGCCAGCGAGGAGGGAGACCACAGGCAGGCCCAGTCCACCAGCTCCAAAAGGGGATGGCAACAGTGGGTTCTTGGCCAGATTGAGGGGCAGGACAGGGCTCGGCAGCCCAGGGCCCATGCCCCCTCCACCTCCACCACCCCCACCATTGCCACAAGCCAGGGCACTGAGGTCAAGGGGACCTGGGGCCAGGGGCAGGGGCAAGCCTGGTAGACTGGGACCTCCAAAGAGGGCAGCAGGATTGGGAATAATGATCTGGGCCCCACTGACATAGGGGCCATTGTCGGGAGCAGGTAGTGGTGGTTTAGGGGGTGGGCGCAGCTGTAGGAGCTCCTGCTGCTCATGGGACACAAAGTGTCCATGGGCTTTGATGTGCTTGCGTAGTGAACTGGGGTCCGTGTAGCGCTTATGGCAGCCTGGCATCTTGCAGTAGTAGGGCTTGTCCACATAGTGGGTGCGAGTGTGCTTGAAGCGATCACTCGAGTTGGAGTAGCGCTTGTTGCAGCCCTCATAGGGGCAGATGTAGGGTTTCTCACCTGCAGGGGGAGGTCATGTGAGGGGTCTTATCTCCCTACTCTCACACTGTCCACCCCCCTCCCACCCTCAATCACCTAGAGTATTTGTTATCTGACTGGGGGTATGCCTAGCACCTGACCCAAGATAGGACCTAGGTAGGGACAGCAAGAAGAACCTAATGTGGTTAAGCCATAGCTCTCTACTATGTCCTTACTATGCACTCTGCAGTCCCTTCGCTATGGACTGGGTGAATTTCACTGGACAGAACTTGACCTTAGAGATGATAATAGGTGTTGACCAAAAAAATACAATGAAGATTAAAGCGCCAGGGCCAGGGAGATGGCTCAGTGGAATAAGCGCTTCCCTGGCAAGCACAAGGGCCTGAGTTCAATCCCTGGTTCCGCAAGAAAAAAAAAAAAAGATTAAAGCTCCGCAGGCTGAGCCTACGTTCAATCCCCAGGCTTGTTGTGCTGGCCCTACCCCCAGGGCACAATTGAGACTGGGCTGGTGGTGCAGTAAACAGGAGAATCACTACTAGTCCTATTTAGTAGTGAGACCCTAAACACCCTGTAAACCCTTCCCTAAAATACACACACACACACACCAAAAAAAAAAAGTCATATTGCCACTAATCCTCATCAGACTATACTCCCCCTTACCTCAAACACACTTATCCCATTGTTTTTGCTACTTCTTGAAGAAGTTCTGGAAGACTTCTTGGTTTTATTTTGGAGGGGATATCAGGAATCAGACTTAGGACCTTGTGCTTGCCAGGCAAGCACTCATGCTGCTGAGGTATATCCCCGCAGATAACTTCTTTCATGAGTATCTTTAGTTGTGCTGTTGTTCCTATTTCAGTGTGTTGAACTGATTCAAAACATCTACCTTTCACCATCATTTTGACTTTGGAGAAAAGCCAGAAGCACATGGTGCCACATCCAATGTCTAAGGTGGATCAAAACACAGACATGTTTTTCTAAGTCTGCCTTACTGCTGGATGGTGCTCAGCAGGGGCATTTACTGTATTTTTGACTGCAAGGTCTCACTACATAGCTTGGACTCATAGTGATCCTCCTGTTTTCAGACTCCCCAGCATTGGGATTACATGCCACGTTGGTGGCCGGCTCAGCACACCTATGAGCGGGGCCAGTGCAGTATGTGGTGTTGGGGATTGAACCCTGGTCACTGGGCTTGGCCTAAGCAGGTGTTTTGTTCACTGAGCTATCTCACTGGCCCTTGACTACACTCTTAAAGACCTTCCCAAAAGAGGCCTTCAGCTGGATGCAAAAAGAAAAAAAAATGACTTCCACAACTGCTTCAAACAGTGGCAGGGATGGGATAAAAGCAAGGAAGAGTATTTTGAGGAGAGTATAATGAGAGTATATCTTTTACTGTAGTAATTTTATTTTACTCATTCATGTATTTATTTTTTCTCTGTATTTTAGGGAAGGGTCTACAGGGTGTTCAGGGTCTCACTACTAGATCAGACTCACAATGATTCTCCTTTTTACAGTCTCCCAAGTGCTGGGATTGCAGGCGCCTGCCACCACATCCAGTCTCAATTGCCATCTCAGCTCACTCCGGGGACAGGGCTGGCACAGCAGGTCTGGGAATCAAACTCCTGGCTCCTGAGCCTGCTTGCAGCTGCTTTAATCCTCTGAGCTATTTGGCCAGCCTTATTTATTTTGACACAGGGTCTCCCTGTGTAGTCCAGGCTGCCCTTGAACTCACTATATGGGCCAGGTTAGCCTCAAACTTGTGGTGATCCTCCTCTTTTGGGCTCCCAAATGCTGGGATTACAGGCATATATACGGCACCTAGCTGTGCTGTATGTGCTGTAAGGGGCTGGGGAGATAGCTCAGTGGCATAAGTGCCTGCCTGGCAAGCACAAGGTCCTGAGTTCAATCCCTGGGACTGCAAAAAAAAAA
>NW_004524597.1:7241492-7272082 GCF_000260255.1 Octodon degus
ACACACACACACAAATTTTTGGGGGAGGGGGTGAGTACAGGTCTCCCTATGCAGCTCAGACTCATAGTGATCCTCCTTTGTCAGCCTCCCCAGTGCTGGGATTATAGGCATGCACCATGCCATGCCTAATCTCAGTGGCTCAGTTCAGAGCTGGCATGACATGTGGTACCCGGGATCAAATCCAGGTCCTTGTGCTTGCCAGACAGGTACTTAGACTGCCGAGCTATCTCCCTGGCCCTGGCTGCCCTTTTTATTTAGCAGCCTTATACAAAATCACTCAAGCTTTAACTTCACTGAGTCTTTGAAATGCAGCTGGTTGAAACAGAGATGTGCTGTGAGAGGGTAAGCTATATACCATAGTTCAAAGATTACATGAAGCTGCCCTAGAACTCCTGGACTTAAGCAGTCTTTCTTTCTTGGCCTCCCAGTAGCTGGAACTATAGGCATGTACTACCATATGTAGTTTTCCTTTCATCTCTAAGGTCCAGTCCTGCTTTAGTTCCCTGCCACTGCTTCTAACCTGCCCAGCCCCCACCACTATGGACTGAGACCCCCCCCCCCAGGGCCTCTTACCTGTATGGGACCGGTTATGGATCTTCAGGTTTTCTAGGCGAGAGAAGCTCTTGTTGCAGGTTGGGCAGCGGTGTGGCTTCTCATTGGTGTGTGTGCGGATGTGGATGAGCATCTTGTACCTGCTCCAGGGAGGGCATGGAGGCACTAAGCTCACTGCATACCCAGCCTCTCCATCCTTCCCTTATTCCTGCTCCCTCACCTGGCATTGAAGCCACGGCCGTGGCGGGCACAGCCCTCCCAGTGGCAGCAGTACCCTGCATCTTTCTCAGGCTTGACGTGGTAGTCATTGACATGGTCCACCAGGTCTTGTAGGAGCTCAAACAGCTGGTTACACTGCAGGGCCAGACAGAGTCTGAGCAAGACAGCCACACTGGGCACCCCCACTCTTCCCTGCCCTACTCACCTTAGCCCAGCGACACATCAGCTGCTTGGGTAAGGGCAGCTCTGGTGAGAGGCACTTGTCCTTGGGGGAGTTGAGGAAAGAAGAAGCAGGCAGGTGCAAGGCACCCCCAGAGCCCAGGGGTAGGAAGAACTGAAAAGAACTGGGAACACCATCCAAGTAGCGCAGAGGCTGGAAGTCCTATAGTAAGAGAGCAAAGACAGAGCTAGTTAGTGCCTTGTTTAGATCCTTTGGCAAACCCAGACCCCTTCTGTCCTCTTCTGGAGTGGACTGAATGGTGTCCCCAAAAAGATACATTCAAGCCCTTATCTCAGGTACTGAGGCTTGTGACTGTGTAAAAATCAGGTCTTTGCAGATGAAGCCAAGTTAAAATGAGATCCTGCTGCGTTAGGGTGGCCTTAAGCCCAGGGACTAGTATCTATGACAGAAAGAAGGAAATATGGAAGCACAAAGGAAATCATGTGAAAGTGGGAGCAGAGATTATAGGGATATAGCTATCACACAAAAGATTCCAGAGTGGCAGAAGCTAAAGGAGGCAAGGCTTTCTTCCTAGAACTTTTGAGGGCACTTGTCCCAGTGAACACCTGAATTTTAGACTTTAATTTCCTCAGTCGTAAGAGAATAACACATTTCTGTTGTTTTAGCCTGCCAGTTGTGTAGGGCTTCTCATGGAGCCTCTGGAAACCAATATACCTTCTATCTCCAGAATCCTCACTCCTTCTTACCGGAGCAGGGGGCATTGGAGGCAAGTCCCCATTGCCCTGACGCTCAGGGGACAGTGAGCTACTGCCATTGGGGGAGTCCAGTCCAGATGGTGGTGATAAGCTGAGGTCCACCAGAGGGGCTGCAGAGAAGCGTCCATCCACCTTCTCAGGGAACTTAGGGTTCAGCAGGAAGCCTAAGGGAGAGACACAATTCACTCAGGAGGTGCTGGAGCCAGGAACCAGAAGTCCTGGTGAGCCAGGTCCCTGTATCTCCATGGTGACCCTGGGAACAGACATGAGCCCTGTTTCAACAGACTACCTTGGGATCTAAGGAGCAACCTGTATAACAGATGTGACAGTATCACATCCTGTGTTTGATCTTTACTCCCCTGAGAGCTTAGCCATGGAGTAAGTCAGGAAGTGGGACTCACCCATTTTACAGATGGGCTTAGCCTACCGCATAAAGTGGGTAACAGAATAAGAACTTAAACACAATATACCTGGCTCCCTGTGATAATTTTCCCAGGCCCCTTCCTGCCTCAGTACTCCCTTCTATAGAATGGGAGGTATGAGGTGGTTTGCTTCCCAAGCCTTCCAACTCAGGGGTCCACATGGAGGTAGAACACATGAGGTGATTGTATATTAGACGTAAGCATTAAACATTGAGACACACTTGCTGGGCTGAGTCCTCAAATACCACCACCTTGATTGATAAGCTGTACCTTCTAAAAACCCCAGGAGTTAAGGTCTTGGAACTGTTGGTCTTGGATGCTTCCCACACCACTATCACATTCTACTAGGGGCCTCAGTTTGAATCATGTCTCTGTGCCAGGTGCGTGAACTGGGTGGCCTCAACTGCCTCATCTAAAGCTAAACTTCGAGGAGGATGAATGGACAAGCATCTTTGTGATACTTCTAAACCAAAGCCACAAGGGACTGCACCCAATCCTGTGGACATACCTTAGCCGTCGTCCCTATCACCACAGCTCAAGCCCATCTGAGTCCCCCACCCTGCCTCATGCAGTACCTGAAGGTGGGGAGCCTGGGGAGCCAGGTGTGGGGCTATCATCCACCAGGCCCAGTTCCTTGTGCAGAGTGCGGTGCCGAACCACACCCAGTGTCCTCTCCCGCTTTTCTCTTGCCACCCGGAGCTTGGTGATGCTCAGCTTCAGGTCGAGTGGCTCGTCCAAGGAATGCATGGTGATGAGGGGCTAGTGTCAGAGGGGGCAGCAGGCAGAAGAGGGTGACCAAATGGTCTTCAAGCAGGAACCTGGGGAAGGACAGGGGCTGTGCTGTGACACTACAACCCCAGGCTCTTCAGACTGCACCCATGGAAGCGCACAGGAACTGGAAAAGGGTAGGGCAGGGAGATGCTCTGAACAGCCTTAGCCAGCAAGAATTATTGAGAAAAACAGTTGTCTATTCAGGTTCCACATCTACTTCCCATGAATCTTTGGGCAGCCAAGCTTACACTAATTTTCAAATTTGCTCTGTTGCCCTCTTTTAATGCTAAGGAGTAAACCCAGGACCTTGGGTATACTAGGCAAGTGCTTGCTCTCTCAATGAGCTGCATCTCCAGCCCTTTTTTCTTAAGTTTTTCTCAGACAAGATCTCACTATGTAGTTCAGGCTGGCCTTGAACTTACAATCCTCTTGCCTCAGCCTCCTGAGTAGCAAGGGCTACAGATGTGCACCGTCATACTCAGAATTCCCACCCACCCCATCTTACCATAAAAGTGCATTTTAGAGATACTGCTTCAGGTCTGTAGAGCTAGGAAGTGGCAGAGCTACCAGACTCAAGACCTCAAACACAGATCTCCCAGGAACTGCCAGCCAAGTCCTGTCTGTCACTTCTGACAGAGTTGGAAGCCACCTCTGGGAAGTCTGCCTGGTCAGAGTCCAAAGACCCAGAAACAGGCCATGGGAGCACCAAGCCTCCTCCATGACCTTCCTCCAAGAGAGTCATTAGTATTTCTCAGCCATTAACAGTTAACCCACCTATGGCCAGTAAGCAACTGTGCCACCTTCCAAGGGAACCAGGCTAAGAACCTGTCCTGGACAAGCCATGTGAAACTTGCCTGGACAGTTGGGGACACAGGCAAAGGGCCCCATCTCGCAGGTGAGGCCAAAGAGAGGCATCCACAAACCACTTAGAGCTTTTCTCCTAGCTGCCGCCAGAGGGCAGTTGGAGACTGGCCAGTCCAGTCCAATGAGGGCAGGCTTGGTAGAGTAGATCAGCTCTCTATATAGAAAAAAATACATAGTGCGTTTTGTTTTGTTGTTGTTGTTGTTATTTTCTATTGGCCATAATGTTCTTCTAACTTTTATGTTGTAATCTTTTTTTTTGGGGGGTGGAGGGGTACCGCTTGTTGATCCCAGCACCTTCACGTTAAGATACATTACCAATTTCTAATTTACTTTGAGATACTGGATAAATAACTAAATCTCCCAAGCTATCCCCTGCCTCAGCTTTCCAGACTGCTGGGAATATAGGTGTGCCACAAGACCCATGTATAAGTTTAATTTCTTAGAATTATTCACTGCAGTTATGAGTTCCACTGACCCACTCTCCCCTCTAAATTCATACTTTATTTTCCAAACAGCAGTTTCTTCCCACGTGGAGGGAGAAATTTCCCAGTTTCCTGGCCTTCGCTAGTCAAGACTGGTACACCTGAAAAATCTCTGTTAACAAAGTGTCACTGAGAGATCCGGTGGATACTATACATAACCACCATTAGGAAAGTATGGGCCAGGGATGGAGCTCAGTGGCACAGCACCTGCCTGACAAGCATGAAGTTGTGAGTTTGATTCCTGGTACCAGACAAACACACACACACACACACACACACACACACCCCAAAAAACAACCACAACCATGTGGAATGTACTTCAAATCCCCTCCCCTTCGTGTGTCCTTGGGTGCTGGGGTGGCCCAAATGAATCTAGTGCTGCCTGAATGCTCTCACTGGAGTATGTCATCTGTATATCCCCTTCACTCCTTTTTTTTTTTTTTTTGGTGGAACCGGGTATTGAACTCAGGCCCTTGTGCTTGCCAGGGAGGAAGCACTTGTTCTATTGAGCCATCTCCCCAGCCCCTCCCTTCACTCCTTCTCTAGGCCAACACTTTATCTAGTCTTCACTTGGCCCCCAACCCGTTACCCTTCCCCTTGATCCCCCACAAACACACCAGAAACAAGACTGTCCCTTCCTCCACTCAAGAAGGTCCCTCCAGCTTGCAGCGATATCTCAGATTCCATTACATGTGGCTAACACAGAGTCCCTGGGCACAGGGAGACTGTGCAGTCCCAGGCCTATGTGATCAGAGCATGGACAGCCAGCTGCCCTTGACCATGGGACCCAGGTCTATGGGTTGACCCTGTTGAAGTTGTTAGAGCTGTTAGGCTATTCCAGGGCAGGAGCTCGAGCAGTACAAGGGGCTTGGAGACCAGCATGCCACCCTCTGCTCAAGGACCCAGACCCCAGCTGGCAGGTAGATGAATGACAAGAGATGGGTGGCCTTGGGTCTCCTGTTCTTCCCGGGGCAGGGAGCCACCCTCTGCCTGAACCCCCATACAGTTATGTCTGTCTGCGTGTCTGCCTGTCCTTCCACTTGTTTATTTTTAGACACAGACCCAGTCCAACCTCCCTGAAGCTCCTCTATGCTAGGAGCCTGGAAGGGAAGGAAGGAAGTAAATATTTATGCTGATTAAGAATTCAGGAGCCAGGAAGGGCTGGTGGCCTGGTCCTTCTGCTGGACCTGGGCCACAGGCCTCTGCACAGCCCCTGTCCTCACCCTGGCCCCCCAGTATGGAGAACAAGACCACGGGGCAGGACAGTTTGGGAACCAGGAATTCAAGCAGACATTGACAACACTGTCCAAGTAACATCCTTTGACACCTGCCCCTACACACACAGACACAGACAGACAGACAGACAGACAGACACACACCCCTACCCACCCCTGCCAAAGGGAGCTGGGAAGGAGCCATGTTCTGGGTTACTTTGGTTTTAGGACCTCCAGGGGATACTACATCCCCTATAGACCTTGGGAGGACCCCAAGAGAATCTGCATGAGACCAAGCACAGCCCCCAAGATGGGAAAGAGAAACCTCCAACATCCTCCCCTCATCAGCAGGCCCAATCCCCAGGGACCCTGCCCCACCCCCCCACTTCCTGCTGCTGAGTTCTGCCCAGGGAGGCAGGGGTTCATTCCCGAGGAAGCCAGAGCCCAACCCAGGCACTGCCTCCTCCTCCTGGGAAAGGAGGAGGAAGGAGCCGCCCCAAGGCCCACACCTCCTAGTACCCCCACCCAGGCTGGCAGGCACTGATTTTTACTCTGAGGGCAGCCCCCTAGGGAGAAAAGGTCTTGTGACCTCTCTCCTGCTCTGACCTTGGCTAACCTCAAAATGTCCCCTCCCTATCCCCAGCCGGCAACAGCTAGTCTAGGCTCAGCTCTGCTCTTTGTTCCTTGGCTGGATGGAGACAAGTAAGAACTAGGTTCTTGCTGTTCTAGAAGCCTGGAATCAAGCACCTGGGGGCCAGCTACGCCATCACCTGACTTAAAGCTCAGGAAGGGGCAAGATGGACCAGAGGGTGAGGAAATAGTGAAAGGTGATGCAGCTGCCTGCCTCTTTCTAAAAGGGCAAACTTAACCAACCTTGGACCAGAACTCTGGGGGTGGGGGGGTGATCTGGCCCTAGGGTATGTCTGCCTTGAAGTGGTATATAGTCCCTGAGCACAGAAGCCTGGCCTTCTCATAGTTGGGTGCTCATGGGCTCCCCTGCCCTTGTGTGGAGGACAGAGCGTACCCACTGGCCTACACCAGTTCCCTGTAGGCCTTAATATTCCCACAGATTGGACGACATTGTGCCTCAACACTGTGCTCAGTAGCAGGGAGCTGCAATCAGCGACCAAGGACCAAGACTTGGGACTCAGGACAGGATATGATGCAGTAGCTGATGCTGTCCAGTGTGCTATATGACACCCCCACCCGCAAGGGCCTGCAGGGAGGCTGTAGGGGGTCGAACTGCCTTAGCTGTTCCCAGCTCCTGCAGCAGCAGCAAAAGGAACTAATTAGAGAAGAGGGAGGGAAAGGAAGCAAGGTTGGTGGGAGGGAGGAAGCATGGGGGGACCACCAGGGCAGTGGGGGTGGGGTACAGTCCTCCCCCACCCCTGGGTGGGGTCACCCAGAGGGTGGGCGGCCCCCCAGGGTGGGCTTTCCCCACCCAGGGCCAAGACAATGGCTGCTATTGTGCACCATGCAGCCGGCCCCCAGCTGCAGGGCCTGAGGCTTGCTGGGGTGTCCTGGGCAGGACAGGACTATCTCCATTCCTCCCCTTTTCTCAACAGAAGGCTGGGCCCAGTGGGGAAACTGAGGCTCAAGGTCACCAGGTTAGTGGCGGCCAACTAGAATTCCGCTTGTGGATGTAGCCCCCAGGCAGAGAAGGAAAACAACTGATTGGCCCTCAACATAGAGAGGTAGAGGCACATGTGATTTGGGAGTTAGACTCCTTAGCAGAAGCAGAGGACCCTGCATTATGGGGAAGTGGGGGGGGGGGCTGTATCCCTGCCCACCCCACAACATTGTGGGGTCAGGTGAGTGACTATGAGTGTATCAGCATTGTCAAAGGCAAGGTGAGGTGAGGGATATCCTTTATTCCTGGGATATTCCTGGGACTACCTCTTTGGTTTTTGTTTTGAGACAGGCTCTCACTATGTAGTTTAGGTTGACCTTAAACTATGTATGAAGCCCAGGCTGACCTTGAACTCATGGCAACTCTACTGCCTCAGCCTCCCCAGGGCTGGAGTTACAGGTGTGTACCATCACTCCCAGCCTTCCCCCTTTGGTCTTCTATGGCAAGTCCAGCCTAGGACTTGAGGACACACTGGGCCTCTTATGAGTTCATGTGTTCTTACTGAACAAAAGAGGACCCAAGAACCTGGTCTGCCTATACCTGTCACTCAGGCCCTGCTCTAGGATGTCCCCTCAGTCTCGTAGGGACCATCACTTCATCACTCTAATCTTACCAATGGGGAAATAGTGCCAGAGGAAGGTACGGCCTCAAGTGGCACAAGTCAATAGCAAGCCCAGGAACAGAAGCTGTGGGTACATATCACCGTGACAGTACCCACAGCTAGTTGACAGCAACATGCCAGCACCTGTTAAGGCAGGTGCTGTTTCATTCCTACTTTACAGATGCAAAACCTGAGGCTCATAAGAATCAAGTGACATGTCCAGAGTCATATGCTTTGTCTGTTACACAGCTGGGCCCTTGGACCTCCTGGGGAGAGACAAAGACTCAGACTGGGCAGCCTCTCCCTATCCAGGGGCTGTGGGAGCTAAAGAGCCCAGGGGGGAAGCAGACAGGCAATGGGTAGAAGGTGGAGGGACTGATGGGGGTGTACCAGGAGGCCTGGAGAGCTAAGGGCAGCAATGCTGCCAGAGCAAAGGGCCCCACAGCCCTGCATTCCTGGGAACCAGCTGTGGCTCCCTGTTCTGGCCAAAAGCTCCACCCTCCTTGGCTGCCCAGCAGCAGGGGCTGGAGGCCAGAGGCAGGGTTTCCTTTCCTGACCAGGCAACCAGGCAGCAAAGCAGGGTTCCAAACATGAGATGGACCACCTGGGGCCCCAACCAGCTTTGTTGCTTACTGCCTTAAGTCCTGAGTCTAGTTCTAGTCATCTTTGTCTGTAAAGGGAGAACAATGGAGAAGTCAGATGGAAAGACCTTGAGGGGGATGGTAAAAATAATAGGATCCCACATTGAAGAGAAAGCAATGTAATGCTGCAATCTAATCATTCCTGTTTTTCATAGGAGGTGTCATTCAGCATCTAGAATAGAGCTGAGCACACAGGTGCTTAGTAAAACTTGTCATGTGAATTACTGCCATTGTTGTCCACTGATTGGTGGACAGTGGCTCTCTCCTCTGTGCCCACAGACACTGCAGTGTTATTCCAAATTGAGAGATCCTTGGCTTTACCTAGGCTACTGCTGGCCTATGCCCTTCAGAGAGCCTCGAGTGTCTGCATCTCTATGGTCTGAGCTCTGCAGACCTGAGCCACCATCCAGAGCCTGAGGACTGAAAGGTGCTGGAGAGATTCAGTCAACCTGGAGACGGGGGCCATGGAGATGGCTCAGTAAAAAAAGCGCTTCCCTGGAAAGCTCAAGGGCCTGAGTTCAATCCCCGGTAATCAATTAATTTCTATCAACTTTGTCTAAAGTATGTATATATAAACAAACAAACAAACTATGAAAGAAAAACTGGAACAATCAACCTGGAGACAGAGGCCTTCCTCCAGGCTGGGAAGCAGCAACCCTGTGGCCAGGCCCAGGTGATTCCAGAAGAGGGGCCTAGGGTTCACCTTCCTGGGAAATTTCTAGCTTCACAGGGGCAGGAAATCTGTGGCTTCACAGAAAGCCGCTCCCCACCAAGAGGGGCGCTCATCCAGCACCCTACTCCAGTGGGAACACAGTCCCCAGCTGAGCAGCACTTCAGGATGCTGTGTGCCAGGAACTCCAGATGCTGCAAGTTACAGCACAAGACCATAGGCTACCTGGCTGCAGCCCCCTCTGTGACACCAGGCTGGGATGCCTCAAACAGGTCCCTGTTATTCTCTGTCTTGGTTATTCTCTGTTTTGGTTTCCTCTTAATAACTCAGGCACCAAGGTAATGGTCCCAGGGATTCAGGGCATCCTGCAGGACAAGTCTTGGCCCTATGCCTGCCACTGGGACAGTGCCAACAACCGGAGGGGGAGTATCTTCAGGGCCTGGTGTGAAAGTACCCCAAATAGTAACCTGGGCCTGCCAAGGTCACCCAGATAGTTCACAGATAGCTGGAACTGGAAGGCACACTGGCTGGCTCCCACACGCCTTACCAGCATTCACTACATGTGCTTCTCGTCACATACAGCAGAGAGTGACATTGGAATCAGGAGCCCAGCACACTCATACACATACACATGGTGATCCAAATGCAGGATGAACCTGGCACAGAAGCCTTCCTCCCTCTTCCTGGTGGCTTGGGCCTCCATCAGGGGGCCCCCACCCCCTGCTGCTTGCCTGCCTGCAGCCACCTTTGCACAACTATGTCTGGTATTTTCCTGTCTGCCCAGTTTGGGGGGGGGGTGCAAGTGCATGGGGCCACAAAGCACTGCCTACACCTGGGCCTCAGCCAAAGGAGTCTGCCAAGCAAGCAGCCCCCATTCCTCCTGTCTAGGTGGGAGGGAAGGACAACAGGGCTGGGCTAGCCAACCGCCCAGATCCCTGGGAGGTGCAAGTACCAGGGAAACCAGACTGGGCCACACACCCGGCAAGGCCAAGCACAGACAGCACTGCCTTTTGGTGGGCAGCACACCTGGGCACTCACCAAAGCTCTCTAGGGAGAGCATAGGCACTGGTCAGTGTCTTACAGGATGTGAATGATCACCTTCAAGACCCCACACACATGTATGTGTGACACCAGTACACAAACACATCCTAGTTGCAATGTCATGATACAAGACTCAGGAGCTATTGGTTGGTGGGACAAGAGGCACAAAGTCTGGTCCCCAAAGGGAGAGAAACTCCTTCCCAAGCTATGTCTGGGGCCAGGGAGATGGCTCAATGGAATAAGCACTTCACTGGCAAGCGCAAGGGCCTGAGTTCAATCCCCAGTTCCGGAAAAAAAAAAAAAAAACAAACAAACTGTATCTGGCTGCAGGTGGACCCTAGACACCTAAGTCCCAAGGGGGGGGTCCCATGCCTGTGACCCTCCCCTCTCACCACCCTGGGGCAGGCACCTGGCCAGTGGGAACGGCTGCACCTGCCAACTCAGAGAGCAAGAAGGGGTCAGGCAGGCTCTGGACTTTGGCCCTTCCCTCCTGTCTCATTTATGCATTCCAGCACCAGGCCCTGTGTTGGCTGGGGGGTAGAAGGGGATGAGGACACAGGACAGAGAAGTCAGATGGAAGCAGGCTTGAGAGAAGCACAGGCAGTGGAAAGTAAAGCAAGTGTTAGGGTGCACTACTCTGCTGAGATTGGGGGGCAGATATGAATTAGCCACATGCAAATGGGTGCAGAGTCAGAGCAGAGGGAACCTTGGGTCCTTTATAGCTTGGAACCAGCCCGCATGCCCTTCACATATCATCTAGGTCGTCATGCTGCCCTTACAAATGACATGCTCTTCTCCCCATTTTCCAGATTAGGAATGTCACAAAGCTCCTTTGGAACACAACTGGGATTCACCTTCTCACTCCAAAACCAAATCTCTTTGAGCCTAAGGCTGCATAAGCCCTCAGGAAGGAGGCAGCAAAGAGGCCTAAGGGGGAGTGGGAAGAGTGAGGCCAGAACCAAGAGGGCAGCTGCCAGCCATAGAGTGCTATAAACAGCAGAGTCCTACCTGCCCTCTCAAGCCAGGGCCTTCGGTTTGGAGCTCTCCCTTTCAGCACATCTTTTTCTTAGTATATGTGCTGCCGAAGCAAGCACAACAGCACATCTTTTTCTTAACATCCGCCTGATGTGCACCTGTCTCGCATCAACCAGTTTCTGCCTCACAACCTTCCCAGTCCCAGTATTCTCCAGCAAGTCTTTCCTCATTCACCTCTTGTAGCTAGATATGGGCTGTTCCTCCAGATGCCCCAGAACCTGCTGAGGACCTACCTCCATCCCCAAGGCTGAAGGTCAGGTGTCTTCAACAGCAGCTCTGTGATGCCCACTATAGTTTCTCCACTGAAAAGGATGGGGCTGGCCTAGAGTGCAACTGGAGCTAAAACATCCTAGAACATTCTAATTACCCCTCTCACATAGCATCATCATACCTGCTTTTGACTTCTAAACACTTGGTCCTCGGTGGATGTTTGTCAAGTGAATAAATGAATAAATTAATTTCTTGTCCCCACCACTCAGATGAAGTAGAGAGATGATGTGGTGTTGGCAGTGGGTAGGAGGGTTTGAAGCCTATAGAGTGAAGCGACTTCCCAAGGTCAAGGTTTGAACAAGGACCTCCCTCCTCAGCAGAGATGTCTCTGATCCTTTGTTTGGGACAAAAGATCTATGTCCAGACTAGGGTGGGAGGACACAATATGAACTGTCTTGGTCATTTTTAATACTTGGAAGGATCCGGCTTCATCTCCTGACACTCCCACCCAGCCTTGGTGCACAGCCTCAGTCATGTAGGCAAGACCAGGCACCACACAACCCGATGTCTCCCTATACCCTTCTTCTGGGCCACCCTTTCTGGCCCCTGCTCACCCACTCTGGGCAACAAAGCAAACCCTGGGGCTGGGCAGCCTCCAAACCCATCCTTATCCTTTTCCTTCCAAAGGGTAACACCCACTAGGCAGGGTCTTGCCAGGCCTGGACTGCTTCAGGCTCTGGGAGTCCAGGGTTCACAGGACCAAGAAGGGTGACCTGTGGATATTCCTGAAGCATGGCTTTACATAGGAGGGTGGGACTGTCAGGTGGACAGCCAGCAGCACTGGGGTAGGAGAAACTTTTGAACTGAAAGGAGGATAAAGGACCCTACAGCCTTGGGGAGAGGGGACATCACAGCTGGGGTCAGTGTGCCTGGAAGTATATGGGCTGATGGTGCAGATAAAGGAGGGTGTGGCTCTGAGGAGAACTGGCCCAGGCAAGGACCTGCCAGCCAAACCCAGCAGACAATAAGGGCAAAGGAGAGAGATTCCTTCACACACAGCTGCCCTACCCCTGGCCCTTGCTCTGGACAGGGGAAGGAATGGAGGTGAGGAATATTCCAGGCAGAACTGATATTTCAAGAGTAGAACCACACAGTGCTACAGTCCAATTCCCTGCTTTCCCTCCCTGATTCCATGTGACCCCATGTCCCCAAATTTCTCAGAACCTCAATTTCCCCTAGTAATCCCTACCAACCTCTTTAGGACTAGGGTCCTAGTGAGGTGCTCATTTGTGTGCACCTGGTGCCCCAGTAGAGACCCTGTCTGCTGTCTGGCAGGCAGAACTGTTTTCCTGGAGGCTCCCAGCCACAGGCTGACTCAATCAGTTCAGCAGTCTCCTGGGACCTGGACCAGCTTCCCACCCGCCCTTGGCCATGATTAGAGGAAGGGACCAGGGACTGGGTTTCAGTCCCCTCCCCACCAGCCATCTGCCAACGCTGAAGTAAGTGTGCATACACATGTCACACTCACAGGCTGGGCCCCACCTCATGGTGGGCACTACCTGTCCTCTCAGGCAGCAGAGACAAAGAGCAAAAGGAATCCCATGCTGCTGGCCCCCACAGACGATACTGGAAGATTCTCATCCCCTTCTGGCTACCCACCAACAGAAGCATCTGGAGCAGATGGGAAGCCCCCTATTCCTCACCAGAATCACTTCCCATATCTGTGCCTCACAGGCCCCTCCCATGCTGGACACCAGTTAACCAAAGCCTCCACCCTTTCTGAGGAATCAGGAGTAGAAGCTGGAGGGCTGGGGAAATAGCTCAGTAGAATAAGTGCTTGCCTGGCAAGCGCAAGGTCCTGAGTTCAATCCCCAGAACCACCACAAAAAAAAAAAAAAGAGTAGAAGCTGGAGCCAAGGCCTATGCACCTGCCCATCGTGGGATATTAGAGGGAGATGTCTCAGCTGGAACAGCAAAAGATTGCCCAGAAGACTCCCTCAGGACGCACTATGAAGCAGGCTCCTTGGAACAGGCTCCTTGGAAACCCTTATCTTTGAAAGACCCCTTAGCCACAGAGCAGGAATGAAGAGGCAGGAATGGGGAGGCAGTCCAGGCCTCAACTCCCACCTCCCATCCCCCAGAGAGAGGCCTGGAGCTGAGGTTGAGACAGCACTAGGGAAAGGATGGGCTGAGGGCCCAGAGCACACAGCTGCTTGACAGCCGCTCACACCACCATCCAGAGCAGGCCCCATTACTCCCAAGCTAGGAAACTGAAGTGCCAGGCCCCTGGCCATAACAGACCATTTGTACTTCTCCATCCTGAGCCTCTGTTTCCTCACTTTCAAGTAAGGATAAGTGGATCTCTCACACAAAGTTAAATCAAGAGCTTTAGGTGAGGGATACAGGTTCCTGCAAAGTTCACCAGACCAGCGGAAGGCACTTACCCTGGTTGGGTTTTTTTCTAGCTTCCTTAGGTGTTCCTACCAACACTGTTCTATCCCCCAACCGATTTCACTGCCCCAACCTACCCAGCTAGGGACCTAAGGCTGGATTTTTATTTGCTAGAGATGCAAGAGCTAATGGGGCTACATTGGAGTCAGCAGACAAAAGTGGGTCAGCCCAGGCGGACCCTGCTGAAGACTCCCACACAGCCAGCACCACCAGGTCCTTTCCTGCCCCAGGGTCAAAGCAGTGTCCCACCTCCAGCCCATCAGTTTGTTCAGGTGCTTGTTGAAAATGCCCAGTCCCCATCCCAATTAGAATTTATCAGGGTGGGGCTACAGACACAGCACTGAGTTAGAGACCTGTGAACTCTGCTAGGGTTGTGGTACCCACATCCAGGGTTGGTAGCAGGTGACTTACAGTGCCAGGTGTCCCACACACCCCCATCTGGCCCTGGTGTCCTCCAATAGGTGAACCCCCAGACATATCAGAGCCTCAGCCCATCTCTGTGGACCCCTCACAGCCCCTGGGTGAGAATATAACTAGACAAGAGTGTAGGAAGCTGTATCTTTCTGCCTGGTGCCAGACACCTCACCAATTGGAAGAGGGTCCTTTGTTTCTCAGCACAGATCCCCACTTCTCAGGTGCTTAGCTGGGTAAAAGGAGGACACCCCCCCAGTATCTTTGAGGGGCTCCCTTGGACTTTAGTCTTCTGCTGTGAAATACTACCATAATCTGGTATAGAGGAGAGATTCAGGGGTGCTGCTTACAGCCTAAGAAAAGGTGTTGCTCTGTGCCATTCACCCCACCCCAACTCATTGTTTCTTCAGAATTTTAATTTCCCACTTGGGTAAGGGGCTTCCTTAGCCTTCCCTGGAATACAGAAAGCTGTAAAGACATGTGTGGCAAGCCAGGAACAGCAGCACTCCCCCAGCACCCAGCAGTCCTCCCGAAGAACCCCACTCTAGATACATCCCAAAGAGGAGGCCTGCCCCAGGCTCAACATCTGGTCTCTTAGTTACAGCTGCTGCCCACCTCCCTCATCCTAGGATTATCTCAAACTGTGTAGCACTGAGGGTACCCCCCACTCACCCAAGTAGAAAATTCAGATTCCAGGCAAGTCCAGTGGGTGGATGGAAATGCACATGGGAAAATGTGGAGAAAAGCCATATTTTGGCTCCATACCACAGCTCAGACCCTCTATTAGGTGGCCCAAAGACTCTCCCATTGCCTAGGGCCATGGCCAAGCCAACAGAAGGGTGGAACAAATCTTGGGGCTTTTAAAGTGGGGTCCAGCCTCCCCAAAGATGGGATTTGGCATGGACCTTTGTCTTTAAGCAGACCAGCTCACACTCTGGACCCCCCACTCCTACTTCCTGCAGGGAAGCCAGGGCAAAAGAAATGGCTGTAGCTACCAGTTCACAGCTGGGCTATTTAGAAACAAAAGCTTTGGGGGGACTCACTTCACATGATTGTTTAAAATGAGGTTTAGTGATGTGTATGGCATCCAGTTATTCATACTGGCTCCACCCACAGAAAACTGAAAAGTTGGCTTTTTGGATTTACCCTCTCTCTTTTCCCACCCACTGCCCTGTATGGTCCTGGACTCTGGAGCTCAGAAAGCTCATCTTGTTTGACTCCTTAGCTTTGTAGACAAGAACACTGACACCAGGAGCCAGGAGACTGGCCATTGGTGCTGGCACCAAGACTTGAACCCAGGACATCAGACTCCCAGGCCAGAGGCTTTTCCCATTCACCCTACAGGCTGTGGCCTGGCTCCAGCAAATCCCTAAAGCCACTGACCCCCAAAGCAGTGGTGCCTGGAATTGAGGTGACTCACTGTCTGGCTTCCCAGGATACCCTTTCCCTATTGGTGAGGGAGGGGCTGGCAGGTGTCCCAAAAAGACAGCCAGGGGCCGGGAGGCCCCCCCAGGGGACCTGGACCAGGGTCACTCAGGGGCCAAAGAGCCCCAGCTGGAGGGATTTAACACTAAAGGTCAAAGGTCACAGACTGGGAAGGGCGGGCAGGCATAGGGGGGTCAGCACTAATGGCAGCTCCGGAAAGGAGGGGGAGGGGGAAAAGCCAAGGAAAACAAGATTCCTTCCAAGGGGTCTCCATCCCAAAAACCCAACAGTCTAACCCTCTGACATTGCCCCTTGCTTCGCTAGCCGCAGGAAGAGTCCAGTAGATCTAGAAGTGGGGCTGAGAAATGGGGCTTCCAGGTGCAGCCCCTCCTCCAGAGTGGGTCAGGGCCAGCTGGGAGGCCCAGCTTGGGCCCAGAGGGAAGAAGCAGCAGAGGGGGAGGGTTTCGAGGTCACCGAGAGGGATGTGTGGGCTGGCCTGGGACAGCTGTGGTAGTGGCACCAAAGTGGGGGCTGGGGAGGGGTGGATGAATGAGCAAACCAAAAGGGCCACTTTCCAAAGCCCCCGAGAGCACAATGCCTCTGGGCTGCCTGCCGCACCTTCCTGCCAGGATGGCAGCACAGCAGGATGGCTGCTGACAACTCTGGTGCCAGACTCAGAGGACCACAGATATGACCCGGCCCAGATCAAGACCCACGGGAGCCCAGGCCTTGGCCAGGTCCCCAGCCGAGCTGGCTGTCCCCTTAGTGTCAAGCATTCCCTCCACAGCCAAGATCCTAGGCTGTGATGGCTGGGGTCCCAGGGCTCCTCCCAGTATCCTTTCCAGCTTCCCAGGCCGTGAGGCAGGGCTGGGCAGCTCCCTGCAACCACTGCTTCCCGGCCACCCTCTGGCCCAGCTGGGCGGGCCCTCCTGGACAGGCAGACAGGCGGCATGCTGCCCTGCTGTGGCCTGAGTACCCTGCTGGGCAGGGCAGTATGCCAAGGTCTCCAGGTGCCAGCCTGGATTCCAGCCCCATCTCTGGGGGCCAGCGGGAAGCAGATGAAGGCATCTCCCTGGGGGGAGGGAGAGATGCACCTGCCTCTCCCCTTCCAGACCCACCTTAGGATAACCCTGCCATCTCCACCGTTGACCTGTTTCCTCGCAGAAAGCGAGAGCACCAAGCGACCAGTGTTGACCCCCCAGGGACTACCCCCTCTTGTCCTTTCCAGAGGGGTTCGAGGGGGCACCAGGAGAGAGAAACGTTCGGAAACAAGGAAGGCACCTTCCAAACCCCTTCCTAGAAACAACCTGGGCGCAGCCGTGGGGAGGGGCGGTTGCCCGGCTGCCCCAGACAACTTCGTGCTCAGGCGCAGGGCGGCCCCCTCTCACCTCGCAGCGCGCCCCCACCGCAGCCTCCCAACTTCCCCGCTAAAGTTTGCGCCCGCCCCGGGCCGGGCCGGGACTCGGCCCGGCCTCCGGACGAAGGAAGGGAAAGAGGGAGGAGAAAAACCGAGAGATTGGGGGACGGGGCCAGGGAGCCGGCGAGGGAGGGAGCGCGCGAGCCAGCTAGCAAGCAAACGCAGGGGCCTCGGCAAGGGCTCACAATGGCCCGGGGCGAGGCGCGGACGCGGGAGGGGGAGGCGACCCTCAGGCCCCGCAACCGCCGCGCGGCAGGCGGGACCCCCACCCGCTTCAGGTTCCCAAGGCACGACACCCGGGGGTTTCCTACCTCGGCAGCGGGGGCGGTCCGGCTCCCGGCTGCGGACTCCAGCGGTCTCGGGGCGGCGGGGGGCGAGCGGGGGAGGGGCAGGGGCGGGGGCCCGGGCTCTAGGCTTGCGGGGCGCGGGCTCCCCTGGCACTGCCGCCCAGCGCCCGGCCGCGCCGCCACATCTGCAGCTCGGGCAGGGAAGGTGCCGTGGGGGCCCGGCCGTGCGGGGATGTCTTGGAGGGAGGGAGGAGGGAGGAGGCTGGAGGAGGGACCGACGGTCGCGGAGGAGGGTGAGGAGGAGGGGCGCGGGGGGCGGCCTCCTTGCCTCCTTCCCTCCCTCCTTCCCTCCCTCGCGAGCGCGCTCGCTAGCTCGCTCGCGCCCTCCCTCCTCGCAAACCCCTTGCGCCGCCGCGGCCTCAGGCCCCGGGCGCCAGCTGCCAGGCGGGGCAAGCGTGCCGGGGGGAGGGGGCGGCCGGCTACCCCGGGAAGAGAAGGAGAGGAGGAAGGGAAGACAGCCCCTGGAGCGGGCATGGGGACGCAGGGCGAGGGGAAGGCTCCCCGACTGGGACGTGCGCCTCCCCCTCGCCCCTCCACGACTCCGCCCCCGGCTGGAGGGCAGCGCTAGGACACGGCCCAGAGGTGGCCTGGGGCGGTGGACAGGAGCCTGGAATATCCCGCCCTCGGGGTAGCCCAGGAGGGGCTGGCGCTTGGGTCCTCCAGAGAAGCCCGGCGGACCAGGAAGATGGAGGAGGTTGCCGGGGCCGAGGGGGCGGGGACCCTCTCCTCCAACAGGGTCACCTTGGCCAGGCCCCCCGCGGCCTCGAGCAGCGGGTATGACGGCCGACTGCTTCTATGTAGGCCCTGATTTCCTCGCCCGACCCAGTTCCAGTAACACGGGGATAGAGGCCTTTTTTGATTATGGGCAAGTTCGAGATCGACTCAGCCCTTCGAGCCCCTATAATGCTGGGCTTGTCCCTGCCTTGCTCTTGGCCTCAGTTTCCCTTGAAATGGAATATGTCATAAGACCTAACTTTGAGCAATCGGAGTTTGCCTTGTCTTGGTGTCAGCAGCTCAAACCACCAGCCCCTACCCCCAAAGCTAAGCAATTCCAGGTTAGTTAAATGCAACGAGTGAACACAAGCGAGTAACAAAACCCGCACCCGGCACTGAGCAGCACTTTTTTTTTTTTTTTGTACTGGGAGTTGAACTCAGGACCTTGAACTTGCCAGACAGGTGTTGTGCCGCTGAGCTATACACACACACACACACACACACACACACAGAGCTGTATTCTGCCTCCCCTTGCTGAACCTCGATTGGCGATTGGCGTTCTTAAGTGTTTTGTTTGGGCTAATCCTCAGCCCCCGCCCAATGTCTTCTTGCTGCTCTGCTGTCTGGCTTTGCTGTCTGGTGGCAAATCGTGGCTCAGAATCAGCTCTTTTTGCTGGCCAACTCCTCTCCAGTTGGCCTTGAGAAACCTAAAAGAAGAAAAGGCGCTTTAGAGTCTGTATCCTCTATAGGTGAGGTATCTGACTTCGGTTAAAATTCTCTCTTCCTTTCTTGCAATTGATTAATGTTATCCTGCCAGAGCCTGAAACACATGGGTCTTGATTACATTGCATCCTCTGCACTAAGCATGGTATTTGGCATATGCATCTGACCTTGCGCCCAGGCGGGCACATAAGTGTTCATGATGTGATGAGCAAAGAAGACACGTAGTAGGACTCGGGCTGTGTTGGCTGATGCTGGAAAGAAATTGAAAATTACCCATTTATCTGGAGCAAAGGCCTTTAAGAGCTATTTGGAAATGGCCTGCCACCCCGATTTTCCGAGTGTGAATAACGTAAAGTGTGGCAGGGTTAAACATTAGCAAGCATTTGGGGGGGTTGCAGCTTCAGGACTTACAGCGGCCAGGAGGGGGCTGTTAAGGGCCAACTCTGGGTCAGACAAGTAGTTTAGCATCGGGAAGAGCGGAGGCTGAAGGTCACAGAGCGCCCCCTCCTGGCGTCGGGAATCCCTTCGATTTAGCCTTGTGCCAAACCCACTCAACGTCAGAAGCTCAGCCTGCACAGCGGCAGCCAGGGAGAATCCAAGTGCACCCCTACAAAGGTATCTAGATGGCTGGTTAGTTTAAATGTTAGCAAGAATACATATCGGGCCGGGAAGATAGCTCAGTAGAATAAGCGCTTGCCCGGCAAGCGCAAAGGCCTGAGTTCAATCCCCAGATCTGCCAAAAAAAAAAAAAAAAAAGAATTCACGTCGAGGGGCTGTGAATGTAGTTCAGGGACAGAGCACATGCTGAACATGTTCGAAACCCTGGTTCATTGCCCAGCACCAGGAAAAAGCTTGCAGGATGACAGACACTGTGCAGTAGTGAACACAAAAGGCCAGTAAGCCTAGCAAAGGGAAAGTTGGCTATAAGCAACTGAAGCCTGAGCCAGGGATGGTGGCACACGCGTGTAAGCCCAGGAAGATCATGAGTTTGAGGCCAGCCTGAGCTACATAGCAAGTCTGAGGACAGACATGGACTATCTCAAGAAAAAAAAAAAAAAGAATCCTTTCAGCCAAATAGCTCAGCAGATTAAAGTGCCAGCAAGCAGGTGCAGGGGCTGGGGTTTGATCTGCACTGAGATGGCAATTGAGACTGGGCATGGTGGGATGCGACTGTAATCCCAGCATTTGAGAGGCTGTAAGCAGGAGGATCACTATGAGTCCGATCTAGTAGTAGACCCTAAACACCCTGTAGACCCTTCACTAAAAATACAAAAAATAAAAAATAAAAAAGGAATCCTTGGATGCCCCTTCTTGGAGGTCAGTTTTTCAGCATGTTGCTCTTGCTCTAAGGGAAAACTCTAGGAGCCTCACTGCCTCTGGATCCTGCTTAGGCATAGTGAATGATGACACCTTCCTTTCTGAGGCAGTTGTTTTGGTTTGCTTTGCTTTGTTTTGGTGTGTTTTGGTACACAAAATGGAAATGGAACTGAGGACCTCACACTTGTCAGGTAGATGCTGTGCTGCTGAGCTGTCACCCCAGCCCAGCTGTAAAGATGAAGGTTAGCAATCACTTCTAGATGTCATGCCCATCTGAGGACCCAATTTATGTCCCCTTTGCCTACAGAAAATCCCTATATGTAGCTGTTTAGTTCCCACAACACTGGCAAGAGTAAAGAAAAAATAAACTTAAGGGATGGAGCTGACCTAACCAAAAACCCCCAGTCCTCAACCAGACCAGTTCTACCAGACATTTTTTTTTTTCTTGCAATACTGGAAATTAAACCCAGGGTTATTGAACTGAGTTACATCCCTAACCCCCTCATACACCCTCTTTTTTGGGAGGCTCGGAGGGTTGTTTTTTGTTTGTTTGTTTGGTGGAACCGGGGATAGAACTCATGCCAAGTGCTTATTCTACTGAGCCACCTCCCCAGCCCTGGAAGGGTTGTTTTTGAGATAGGTTGTTGCTGTGTAGTTCAGGCTGGCCTTGAATTCATGGCAATCCTTTTGTCTCAGCCCCACAAGTTCTAGGATTACAGGTATGTGCCACCACATCTGGCAGTTCTAGTTTGTAAAACATTGATGATGTTAATTCTTTTGTGCCTCGGTTTCCACTTCTGTAGAATGGAAATATAATGAAAATGACTAGTAATAGTTTAGTGACATTACATAATTATAATTTCAATAATGAGAAGCTAGGGCTGGGGTATAGACACCTGCCTGGCAAGTACAAGGTCCTGAGTTGAATCCCCAGTACTGGGGGAAAAAAAAATGAGAAGCAGGCCAGTCAGATAGCTCAGCAGATTAAAGTGCCTGCCTAGGGGCTGGGGAGATGGCTCAGTAGAATAAGCACTTCCCTGGCAAGTGCAAGGGCCTGAGTTCTATCCTCGGTTCCACAAAAAATAAACAAATAAAAATAAAACAGGGTCTTTTTAAAAAAAAAAAATACCTGCTTAGGCAGATGCAGGGACCAGGATTTCAATCCCTGGTTTACTGAGCCAGCCCTGCACCCAGGGACTCTGAGACAGAGACTGGGCATGGTGGCACGCCTGTCATCCCAGCACTTGAGAAGCTGAAAAACAGGAGGGTCACTACAAGTCCGAGCTGTGTAGCAAGACCCTGTAGACCCAGTACTAAATACATTTAAATAAAATAAAATAAAAATGAGAAGCTGAGATAAGATAACTGTGAATTAGAAGCCAACCTGGACTACATAGTTCAAGACCTGATCTCAGGGCCAGCGAGATAGCACAGCAGTTTAAGTGCCTGCCTGGCAAGCGCAAGAGCCCGAGAAGCTCAATCCCTGCTACTGCATGCCTTGCCAGCCCTTCACCATGCTGGCCACTGAAACCGGGCATGGTGGTGCATGCCTGTAACCCAGCCTGGGGAGGCTATAAATAAGTAAAAGATTAAAAAAAAAAAAAAAAAGACCTGATCTCAATCAATCAATATTTAAGAAAGGGCAGGGATTTAGTTTAGTATGGAGTTTAATCACCAGCCTATCCCTCAAAAAGGAAAAAGTTGGGCTAGGTGTGGTGGCATATGCTTATAATGCCAGTGCTTAGGAGGCTGAGACATGAAAAGGAGAAGCTCAATGTAAATTACATCCCCCAACCTTTTTTTGAGACAGGGTCTTACTATGTAATACAGGCTGACCTCATACTCATGATGCTCCTTTTGTCTCAGCCTCTCAAGGGCTAGAATTAGAGGCTGTGCACCACCACACCCGGTTCCATCCATGCCTGGGGGGGGGGGCCTGGCTCAGCCCACTTGGGGGCGGGGCTGGCAGCATATGGTGCCTGAGATTGAACTGTGGTCCCTGAGCTTGCTTACCTAAACTTGCCTAAACAGGCCCTTTAGACCACTGAGCTATCTCGCCAGCCCTCTATCCATGCCTTTATTTTATTTTTTATTTTTTTAAATTTTTTCTCTGAGATTTTATTTGGTTATGTTTTTATTTCATTTATTTATTTATTGTATGTATTTGGTACAACGTCTAGCTACGCTGTTTGGACTCGTAGTGATTCTTAGCCATGCCTCTAAAGAGACTTCTAGGTTTAGTGGGGCCCCTTCACTTGTCAGTCCTAGAGGGGATGCCGTTCACTTATTATACACATGTGCACTGCAAGGTGGATGTCTGCATAATGTAGGAGCTTAGTGAATGACTCTACATTAACTCACAGTACTAGGACTGGCAGGAAATCAGAGGTTTTGAGGGAATTCCTCTTTTTGGAACCTGAACTTAGTGTGAAATGTATAAGACACCATAAAGAAATTAACTTTAGGCCTATGTTACAGACATAAGAGAGATGACAGGAACCGGGATAGATAACCAGTGGTGGGGATTGGAACTTTTGACAGTTGACCTTGGTGAAGTGCTTTGACTTTTCTGAGCCTCAGTTTCAGTCGCTGTGTCAGGCTTAGCACTAAGTTCTTAGGAAAGGCTTTCACCACTAGCCAGGTGTAGTGGCTGTGCATGTAACCCCAGAACTTGGGAGGCCAAGGTAGAGGATCACCATGAGTTCCAGACCAGCCGAGGTTACATATTGAGCTCAAGGCTGGCCTGAATTACATAATGATACCCTGTGTTTAAAAAAAAGAAAGAAAGAAAGAAGGCCTGCAAGATAGTTCAGCAGACTAATCACCTGCTTAGGCTAGCCCAGGGACCAAGGTTCGATCCCTGGGACCACATGCCATGCTGGCCTTGCCCCAGGGCGGGCGTGCTGAGCCAGCCACAGAGACCAGGCATGATGGTGCATGCCTGTAATCCCAGTGCTGTGGAGGCTGAAAACAGGAGGATCACTACTAGTCTGAGCTGTGTATTGAGACCCTGGACCAAATACTTAGAGAGAGAGAGAGAGAGAGAGAGAGAGAGAGAGAGAGAGAGAGAGAGAGAGAGAGGGAGATCAGGATAACTTGTTAATGTTGAGCTGATGGCCTGGTCAGCGCCTCTTGATTGGTTTGGTTGACACCGGTCTGCTGAGCCTACAGGAGTGGGCTCTCTTGTGGGTCAGGTGTTTATCCTGGGAAGTAACCCTGGCCTTGCTCCAGGGAGAAAGGAAGGGCTTCCAGAAGCAAGGACCATGCTGGACCTCTCATAAGACATGCAACACCAGTTGTTCACTGAGGCTTGCAGTTCTTGGGTCTTACATGACACCAAGAAACTTTTTTTTTTTTTTTTTTTTGGTGCTGGGGATTGATCTTAGGATCTTGCACTTTCCAGGCAGGCGCTTATGCCACTGAGCTATCTCCCCAGCCCAGACACAGTTCTAAGGAGCCTGACATGCTCAGCTTTTGGAAGTCTGGAGACTGGACCCTAGATGCTAACTAAGGCAGGGATGGGGCTCCCAGGCTTTGAGGAAGAGAGACATCCATCCTGGTTATGCTGTCCCTGGCCTTCATCAGTAGGACTTCATGGACACCCAAACTGCAGTCACACATGCAAGGGTCTGAGTTGGATTGAGTGGTCTGCTGGGGGCAGGGGTCATTTCACACTGCCCAGCCTGTCCAGCTTCATGCTTTGGTCTTTCCTGGTATGTAGTTTTTTCCTTATCCCAGCCACACCCAGCAAGATTCAAGGGCCTTAAGTAAGCCCCGTTTTTTGAGGGTTTTTGAGGACTAGCAAAACCTGTCTCAATAGAAAGAAAAAAAAAAAAGGGTAAGAAAAATAGATACATCATAGTCAAATCACTGAACTGTTCTGAGCTTCTGGGTATATTACTGTACATAGTTAAGTCGAATTTTTTGAAGGTTTCCAAGAGATAGTTCATATAAAGGCTACAATGCTTGACTTAGAATATGTGCTCAGTTTATTACACAGTTTATTATAACTGGGTTCAACTCCTGGGGCAAGTCCCGCATCCCTACAGTCGTGCGGGGGTGGGGGGGGAGCTGTTCCCCACAACCCCTGGCCCGCCCATCCTGCCTTCCAAGGGAGGAGACTCCCCCACTGGGCAGGGACTAGGGGGCGGAGGAGCGAGCGACACATTTTTGAGTCTTTACCAAGTGGAAACTCCCTCCCCAAGGCGGAAGCCGGGGGCGCCCCACTGGGGCCCGAGCCTCTGCAGGGGTGGGATCCCGGGGGCGGGGCGCCGCAGAGTAGCCTGCCCCGCCCCACACCCGCTTAATGAATATGAATAAGGGAGAACGGAAGTGCAAGGCGGCTCCCACCCCGTTGGCTCCGCCTCCACCGTGAGCGACGGCGGGAGGGAAGTGGCCTGGCTAGGACGCCCCGCCTCTCCGCCTCTCTCCGGGGCCTTCTTCCGGCCGGCGCGCCCCGGACGTGACCTTGCGGGCGTGAGCTCCAACTGCCCGGCGGGTGTGGCCACGCTTTGTCCCGCTTACCGCCTTCAGCCCCAGGGTCCTGGCTTCTGTGGGCGCCTGCGGTCATCCATTCCTGCTGTCTAACGCAGGAAGAAGTAGAACGGCCTGTCCTCACGGGGCTTGCGGTCTAGGCGCCAGAAGCCACGTCGGGACGACTACGTAAAGGCATTGGTGGGCTGAGGGCCGAGAGCAGAACATAAAGCAGGAAGGGGATCGCTGAAGGCAGCCTGAGCCCAGACCTATTCAAAGTATGGGAACAAACCACGCGGAGCCCTAAGGAGAGAATATTGCAGAAAGAAAGGGCATTCCAGGGCAAGAAGACCAGAGCAGCAGGGCTTTGAGAGACAACCCGGTATCTGGAGTAAAAGACAAAGTGTTGGCACAGTGATAAGGGTTCAGTTTTGAACAGGTGTCAGGCAATGTGCAAATACTTTTATACATGCACTTAATTTCATCAGAACAGCTGAATGTGATTTTGGGGGAGAATCAGGTTCGGCAGGGTTAAATAACAACCAAAGTCACGCAAGTTGGAAGTGGTCAAACCATCGTTAGAAAACGAAATATTCCTGGAAACACTTGGGAAACTAGGGTGGGGTGACCTTGACAGGTCTTACTTGCCGGGCTTCCCTTTCCTCCATAAGTGGTGGGGAAGGGGCCAGAGCCTGACCTCCAGAGGGGAAGGGTGGAAGCGGGCTTGTAATAGAGAGCCCCCTGCAATGGGGGTTCAGAAATGGGTGTGCAGAACAAGGGTAAGGGAAAGTCTTTGTGGATGTCTGTCTCCTGGAAATGCTTTTGTTGTCTGGGAAGCACTTGTCACCTCTCCAGGCTCTGCAGCAGGTACAAGTGGCCTGGGGATGGGGGAGTAGAAGGGAGAGGTGAGGGGGGCCTATATAGCTGAGCTCTCTGGAGCAGTAACTTAAGGCAGCGTCAGCCCGGCAGGCTGCACCTGACACCAGCAGCTGCGGAACAGGCAGAATCACCCAGTCATCCTTCCCAGGCTGGAGAGATTAAAGCACACTGGCTCTGTGCCTGCTCCCCTGAAGTGGAAGGAGCCTCAGCCTTTCCAGTTTGGGCTCTGTGCTGACTGTGAAGATTGATCTGGGTCTCTGGGCCTTTGGGCCTGAGGTATGGAAGATCCGAGATCATTAAAGAAAACAGGGATAGTGTATGTTCTAGAATTTACCCTTTCCCAATCCTAGCAAAGCCCCCTGTCTCTGCTTTTAGGCTATAGTATGGCACATAGCCAGAATGAGAGCAGGACCCAGGCCTTTTTCGAGGGAGCTGGGTTGTTACATGAGCCCCTACCCTAGGAGGTCAGGTGTGGTTCATGCCTGTGATCTCAAAAAACACTCACTTTCCATCTAGTCAGTGCAATAGCTCCAGCACCTCAAGGTCATAGCCAGGGTATGCAGAAGGGTCCCAGGCATCCAATCTACCTATCTCTAAGACCAAACCATCTCAGACTTCCCAGGAAGAGGGTTCTGGCTGGATGATACTGCCAGCTATCCACTGTACTTAGAGCAGTCCTGAGAAGGGACTGGTGGCCTCAATTCAGACAGAGGCCTGGGGACAAGGCACAAGGATTATATTTATATGGCTGAAAAGAGCAGAAAGAGTGACTATCCCCCTGGTCATTACTAACCAACTGTCATCCCAACACCCCTGGTCAAGTTGGGGCTGAGGAGAAGGGTTGCTAGGTAAGCTCTAGGTTATATGCCTGGTGTGAATTTGGAGTTGATTTTCATCCCTGCTATTTAATAGCTGTGTGCTCTTGGAGAATCACATACAACTTTTCTGAACCTCTTTCTTTCTTCTTTCTTTTTCTTTTTTTGGTCTTTTTGTGTCAGGGTCTCACTGTGCAGTTCAGGGTGGCCTTGAGCTCACTGTGTAGCCCAGGCTGGTCTCAAACTCCCAACAATCCTCCTGCCTCAGCCTCTAATTGTTAGGATTACAGGCATGTACCCCCATGCCCAGCCCTGAGCCTCTTCCTTAAATGTGCCTGATAATTACTGTCCCATCAGTAACACACATTTATTGGGGTTTGTTTTTGTTCTGTTTCACTTTTTACCTGGGTATAGTGGCACACACATGTGATCTCAGCACTTTAGAGGCTGAGGCAGGAGGATCACCATGGGTTCAAGGACAGCCTGGGCTACACAGTGAGTTTAAAGGCAAGCCTGTGTAGACTGGTCACCTGAGACCCTTCTGCATACTCTGGCTATGGCCTAGAGGTGCTAGAACTACTGCACTGACTAGGTGGGCTGTGAGTGGGGAGTGCAGAACGTACTGAGATTCTGAGTGGTCACGGAGAGGTCCTGGGCCGTGCATACAATTTATGAAAATTCTTTGTGGAGAGAATTATCAGCTCTTGGGAAACAATCATTCTGCATTTTCCTGTGATACTGGGATCCCCCACCCCACACCCCAGGCCTTTTGCACTGAGCTACATCCCCAGCCATTAAATTTTTTTATTTTTTATTTTTTTAAGCAGAACTGGAGATTGATCTCAGGTGCTTGCGCTTGTCAGGGAAGCGCTTATTCCACTGAATCATCTCCCCAGCACCGCCCCCCAATTTTTTTTTTTTTTTTTTTTTTTTTTTTTTTTGTGGAACCCGCGGTTGAATTCAGGCCCTTGTGTTTGCCAGGCAAGCACTTATTCCACTGAGCCATCTCCCCGGCCCTCCCCCAAAAAAATTATTAAAAAAAAATTTTTTTTTTTGGCGGAACCAGGGATTGAACTCAGGCCCTTGCACTTGCCAGAGAAGCACTTATTTCACTGAGCCATCTCCCTGGCCCCAATTTTTTAAAATTTTGAGACAGTCTGAGTTGTTAAGTTGTCCCAGGGCTCAAACTTGTGTTCCTCCTGCCACAGCCTCACATAATGCTAGCATTGCAGGCATACATGTGCTACCATATCTAGAGTGATGTAGGTGGGCTTTTTTTTTTTTTTTCAGAACAGGGGATTGAACTCAGGCCCTTGCGCTTGCCAGGGAAGCGCTTATTCCACTGAGCCATCTCTCCCGCCCTAGATGTAGGTGTTTGGAGTTGGCTCCTGAATCCTTCCAGAGTCTTCTCCTCTAGGGCAACACTTGGAGTTTTGGAACCTGGTAGGTGTTCAGATGCATCATGCTATAAAACTGGAGCATGACTCAGGAATCAGCAGTTTTGTGTTACTTTATTTTTTATTCATTTATTTTTTAGGTATTTAGTACAGGGTCTACAGAGTCTCACTACACAGATCAGACTCAGCGATCCTCCTGTTTTCCAGCCTCCCAAGCGCTGGGATTACAGGCATGTGCCACCATGCCCAGTCTCTCTTTTACTTTTTGTTGAGGCAGGGTCTTGGTATGTATTCCAGGCTGGCCTTGAATTCACCATGTACCCAGGCTGGCCTCAAGTTTGAGATCTTCCTGCCTCTGCCTCCTGAATGCTGGGATTACAAATACATGGTATTCTACCTTTCTTCTTTTTTTTTAATCAGCATTTTAAGCCAAATCTCCGCAAGATTTTGTGACAAATGAAATCCTCTAATTAGTTTATGAAAGTCATTGTCTTGTATCTTCCAGCTAGGCAGCCATGAGAAACTGTCTGGAACCTTCCAGCAGCTGCTAGAGATGAGAATCTTGTGTGTGTGTAATCATTTTCTGACTAAATTTAAATGGATTCCAATCTCCATGGAGCACGGTCATGGCCCAGCTTCTCCTCTGTTTCAGATAAATGTCTCAGCTGTGGTCCTGTTTCCAACCCTCTACACCTGGCACTGCCACATTTCTCAAGAGTAGGCTACCCTGGGTCACCCACTCCCTGCTAACCTGTGTGCTAGCTTTCTTCCTTCTGTACCCTGTCTTGAACTGCTCTTGAGGCAGCATCTCACACTGTGATGTCCTCTCAGCCAAGAGCCATTCAGCAGCTGGCTTCTCTAACCCCCTAAGTACTCCTGGGGGCCACACCCACCTCCTACCTGTGGCCCCTGAGACCAGGTATCCCTAAAGTCCATCCTTGGCCTCTTCTACTTGACATGCTTCCTCAGTGGACAGAGCAAAGGTGAGGGAACCCCACACATATACATACACCCTAAGAGTCCCTGACAGTTACCTGATGGCTGGGGCACACTTACTTTTTTTTTTTTTTTTCAGAACCGGGGATTGAACTCAGGCCCTTGCACTTGCCAGGAAAGTGCTTATTCCACTGAGCCATCTCCCCGGCCCCCCAACACTTACGTTTTTAGAGTCTGGCTCAGCCAGTCCCCTAGACTCCCAGATAGGCCCTGATTCCAGTCTGGTTCCACCTGTCTCCCCAAGTGGTTTAGTGGGGTTGTTTCTACATGAGCCTTGCTGAGGCTGTGCCCTGGTAGAGGAAAGAGCACCAGCTGTATGGGAGCCTGGCCAGGCTTTCCTGCAGGACTCTGCACTTGCTTTTGTTTTCCCTGATAAATCAGAGTGTCATCTCATTTTCCTGTGTCCCAACACCTGAGGCTGAGTCCCGAGGCTGAGTCCCCATAGGGTAGGTTCTAGAGCCCCAGGCTCATAGCCTCTGCGTCTTTTTCTTTTTTTTTCAAGAATTTTATTTATTTATGTGTGTGTGTGTGTGTGTGTGTGTGTGTGTGTGTGGCCAGCTCAGCCCACCAGGGGGCGGGGCTGGCTGGCATGTGGTGCTGGAGGATTGAACCGCAGTCCCTGTGCTTTGCTAAGCTTGTTCTAAGTATAAGTAGGTGCTTTAGACCACTGAGCCATCTCACCAGCCCCTCTGCGTCTTTTCTTATCTGCTTCTCTTCCCTAGCCAGGCAGTTTTCTGTTGTGTTGTTTTGTTTTTGTGTAAGACAGGGTCCGTGTTGTTCAGTCTGGCCTTAAACTCACTGTGTAGTCCATGTTGTCCTTAAACTTATAGTGATCTACCTGCCTCAGTTTCCGAGTACTAAGATTATAGGCGTGCACCATCACATCTGGCCCTAGCCTCAAATTTGTGGTAATCATTCTGCCTCAGCCAGCTGAATAGGCGGGTCCTCTTCTGGCCCATTCTGCTGTACCTGCTTGGCTCTCTTCCACCTGTGTTAGTGTTGCCACACAGCATTAGGCCAGAGGGCCTGTCTGGAGTCAGATGTTTGGTTCAGATCCTGATTTTTGTCCCCAGTCAGTTTTAGGACCCGACAGACTCCTTGAGCTCTCTGAGTTGGCTTTTGCTTTTATTCCTAGTGCTAGAGCTTAAACCTAAGGCCTCATGTATACTACACAAGTGCTCTACCATTGAACTGTGAACTGAGTTATGGTTTCCTGGTCTACAACATCTAGGCTGCTACCAAAAGTGCTATTTATTTATTTATTTTCATGTATTTGGTACAGGATCTTACTATGCAGCTGTGGCCCCTGCATATAATGAATTTCTATTCAGCTATGTAAAGGAATGGAGCGCTGACACATATTACAGCCTGAAGGAAACTTGAAAACACTGTCATAATGAAAGAAGCTAGACACAAAGAGCCAGGTACTATGTGGGGATTTTTATATGAAATATTCAGAAGAGGAAAGACCACAGAGACATTAAATAGATTAGGGGTTGGCTGGGGCTGATGGCACAGGGAGTGGGCAGGGATGAACATGTGCCAGGCTGCACTGTGGTGGTGGATGTACCACACCGTGATGTGCGGGCAACCACTGACAGGCAGACTGTAACTCTAGCATGTGTACAGCGTGGCATGTGAATTATGTCTCTCTCAATCTCTTAAAAACAAAGCTGGGAATGGTGTCACAGGCCTGTAATCTCAGCACTCTGGGAGGCTAAGGCAGGAGGATCACAAGTTCCAGCCCAGCCTGGACAATTTATTGATATCGTGGGCCCTTGTGCTTGTCGAGCAGGTACTTATGCCATTGAGCTATATCCCTAGACTTCAAAATAAAACTTTTTTAAAAAGGGATTTAGGGGGCTTGCTCAGTTGTTTAAAGCACCTGCTTGGGCAAACTCAGTCAGGCGCAGGGGACTGCGGTTCGATACCCAGCT
>NW_004524597.1:7272482-7283043 GCF_000260255.1 Octodon degus
CAAGTTCTGCCCCTGATATCACAAAAGAAAAGGGAGGGAGGGCTGTAGTTCATTCAAAGTCCTGGTTCTAATCCTAGTACTGGGGAGAAAAAAGCAAAAGGCAACAAAAAGCCAGGAGCAGGGGTGCACACCTGTAATCCTAGGTACCTAGGGTAAGGGTAAGGCAGGACACTTGAGCCTAGGACTTGGAAGGCAGCCCGAGCAACATACAGTCCTGTCTTAAAACAAACAACAATGACAACAATGACAAATCAGCCAGACTTCCCACTTTAGTGCTGGCAGAAGGCATGAGCAGAGGACTCGAAAACTTGCTGAATGCTTGAGGGAAAGGTGTTGGATGATAGTCATGTTTCCCAGGCAAAGATCAAAAAATAACAGGAAGGAGGAGGTTTCTCTTCAAACTTCAGAACACAGCTCACAGGCTATCCCCCGACAGAGTCTCAGCCTCTGTTAATTCCTCTCATAATTCTTCTCACACTTGGAATTCTTGTCTGTCTGTGGACTTGACTTTGTGGTACTTTCTTCCTCAGCTGAGCTCCATGAGATCAGAGGCTTGTCTGTATCTTACTCTTCTCCTAGTAGGTGCTCAATAAATACCTGCTGAACAGAATGGACTGTGTCATACAGGAGGCAGTCCAGGCTGAGACCCACACAAAATGAATGTGTTGCCAAGCAGCTCACGGTGTCTCCGCCCAGTGGTTTTCTGTGTGTTCCAGAGCCAGCAAAGAGTCTCTGGAAAGAAAGTCCAAAGCCTGTCTGGCAGTGAAGAGAAGAGGGGTGAGGATGTGGGGCTGCCAGGACGGGGGAGGAAGCCGGCAGTCCCAGGCCGCCGAGGGCGTGGCATCTGTGTTTTCACCTAGGAATGTGGCTGATTCACTCTGGGGGGAGCTGTATACCACTGCCACAGCTGCTGCCTGGGATCTAACATCTGGAGGCTGAATTCCAGGAGGAGAGACACACATTCCTGGGAGCAGATGCCAACTTGGAAGGTCACACAGAGTGATGGAACTACTCTACCAGCGGCTAAGAAGGACCATCACCCCCTCCAGAGTCTGGAGGAGAGGTGAGGCCCCAGCCCAGCCCCAGCCTTGACCCAGCCCCTGTGCTACCAGATCCGGAATGGGACAGCTTGGGACAGAACTGGAGCTCAAAAGTCAGACCTGGGTTCAAAGACCAGTTACTTAACAGCTCACTAATTACAAGGGCCCAGAGCTCCATAGTATCCTTGGGACACTGGCCTGCATTTGCAGCCAAATCCCTCTATGTTCCTTTTGCCCTTGGGCCAGGGGAGACCCAGATGTCTTGCTTGCTTCTCCAGGGGTCCCAGCAGTATCCTGGGCTTGTCTGTCTTTGACAGGAGTTGGTTCCCAGGTCATCCCTGAAGAAGTCACCATGCAGCTGATTGGACCAGTGTGGGTCAGGAGCACACCCCATGGAGAAATTGGGAGTTGTGGGCCATAAAGGAGCAGCAACTCCCCAACTCTACTAGCCTTCCTCCCAGGATTGCCTTCTGGGGCTTGTGCCAGAGCCAGCTTTGAGGGCTTTTACCTACTAGGATGTGCCTTTAGTTAAGTCTCTGTCTTAAGCTCTCAGAAGCTCATTTTCTTCATCTCTGAAATCTCCTGGGATTCTTTTAGGCATTAGGAAGCACAGCAGTGATAACTAACTACTGTCTGGTTCTTGCTCTTGGATCCAGGTTCTGTGTGATCTGTAAAGACAATATGTGTGCAGGGGCCGGGGAGATGGCTCAGTAGAATAAGTGCTTGCCTGGCAAGCACAAAGGACTGAGTTCAATCCCCAGTTCTGCAAAAAAAAAAAAAAAAGAAGAAGAAGAAGAAGAAGACAATACGTGTGCTTTTGTGTTGGTGGGTGGGTGCGTGCGTGCCTAGCCACATCCCTGCGGCCCACGTTTTGATCTCCAAGGAGTTTTGTGTAGATTTACTCCCTGCAGGGCATTAGGGTGGCACTGGAGAGCCAGTGGAGACAGGGACAGAGAGCAGGTGGAAGGAGAACACAGTGCAGTCCCAACGTGCGCCTCAGCTGCAGGGCCTGCAGGCCCAGGCCTGCCTGCTGGAGGTGACTCTGACTACCTCAACCTGGAGCTGGGGAGAGGCCTGGTGAGTCCGCCCTGCCTCTGTCCTGCCACCTCAGGAGCATGCGTGGCTATCTGACATTGAAGGACCCCACATTTGGCTTTGAAGGTCATTTCCATTCTCCCTTCTGGAGAAGGGATAAGAAGGCTCTCCAGACGAGAACCAGTGCCCAGGCAGAGCCTTTTGGAGACCTGGGGAGGACCAGGAGCCTCAGGGAGGGCAGAGGGCAGAGACTAAGCTTCCTCAAAACTTTCTGCTGTTCCTGTGAACTTCTCAAGCAGAGCACTTTCTGAATTTTCTGGGGACATTGGAGTGTTAGAATGAGCGTGCCAGCCCTGGCTCTGTGCCTTCCACTCCTGCCTACACTGCTTGCCTCGCCCTCATCCCTTTCCCTGACCCAGATGAGGGTACCAGCCCATCCCCCACAGACCCAGGTACTGTATTCTTGTGATCTCAGCTCTGATTCCACCTCCTCAGAGAAATCTTCCTGGACTAGAAACTCAAGCCTATGGTTACCCCACAGCTGGAGAGGGTGGGGGCGTTAGTACTTCTTTTGGGAGCCTAATGGGGACGCCACACCAGTTGACATGGTGGTGAGAGACTCCTTGTGTGATCCTCTGGTCACTTGTCCACATCCTGTGTGCCCTGAACATGCTAAGACAGACCTTGGCTTTGCCCTCTTTTGGATCTTTTTTCCTTCTTTTCTTTTCTTTCTTTCTTTTTTCTTCTGTATTTAGCACAGGGTCTATAGGGTCTCACTACATAGATAGATCTAGTAGTGATTCTATTTTCAGCCTCCCAGGAGCTGGGATTACAGGGGTGTGCCACCACTCCCAGTCTCAATCACTCACTCAGAGTACCCTAGGGACAGGCCCAGCACAGCACTCTGGGGGTCCAACCCCAGCCACTGTGCTCTGCCTAAGCATGTGCTTTAGTCCACTGAGCTATCTGGCCAGCCCAATAAGTTAGATACGTCTTGAGATTTTTTATTTATTTATTTTTTGTGGTATTGGGGATTGAACTCAGGACCCTGTGCTTGCTAGGCAGGTGCTTATTCTACTGAGCTATCTCCCTGGCCCCCTAATTTTTTATTTTGACACAGGGTCTTGCTAAGTCCCTGAGTTGCCCAGACTGGGCTCAAACATTTGGTCCTCTTGGCTCAGTCTCATTGGGATTACAGGGATGCATGACCATGCCCAGCAGATATCTTTTTAATGTGTTTATCTGGTCTCTTCTGTTATGTGACTGACTCCTCAAAGTTGAAGAATTTAGTAATGATAGCTACATTTTCTGAGTTTGTTAAGTGCTTTTAAAAAATCAGGGAGAGGGGCCGGGGAGATGGCTCAGTGGAATAAGCGCTTCCCTGCAAGGCTGTGAGTTCAATCCCCGGTTCTGCAAAAAAAAAAAAAAAAGAAAAAGAAAAAAAAAATCAGGGAGAGCAGGGTGTGGTGTGCATTACTGTAATCCCAGCACTGAAGAGGCTGAGGCAGGAGGATTGCTGCAATTTCAAAAGTTTGAGGCCAGCCTGGGCTACAAAGTGAGTTCAAGGACAGCCTGAACTGCATATGGAGACTCTGTCTCAAACACACACACACACACACACACACACACACACACACACACACCTGAAAAAGCTGGAGGTATAGTTCAGTGGCAGAGCACTTGTCTCATATACATGAGGACTTGAGTTCTCTCTCCAGCATTGTTGGGGGGGGAGAGACAAAATTGAGACAAAATTCACATATCATAAAATTCACCTTTTAAAAATATACGATCAGCCTTGGCAGTCCCACCCCCAGGGCCCACTTAGTGGAGACAGAGTCTGAACATGGTGGCACACACCTGTAATCTCAGCCCCGGGGAGGCTGAAAACAGGAGGATCACTACAAGTCCAAACTGCGTGGTGAGACCCTGTACCAAATACACAAATGAAACAAACAAACAAAATCAGTGAGCATTTGGTCACTGCCAGAGGAACTCTTACACCCCTTGACCCCATTCCTCTTTCCTCCCAGGCCCTGGTGACTTTCTACTTTTTTTTTTTTTTTTTAATGTACAGGGTCTCACTACACAGATCAGACTCTTAGTGATCCTCCTGTTTTCACCCTCCCAAGCTCTGGGATTACAAGTACACACCACCATGCCCACTCTCAATCGCTGTCTCAGCATCCCTGGGGCTGGGCCAGCACAGTATGTCAGGGATCGAATCCCTGTCCCTGCACTACCCTAAGCAGGAGCTTTAGTCCACTGAGCTATCTAGCTGGCTCCCACCTGCCTCCCCCACAGCATTTACTTTCTACTTTTGATAGAATGTTCGCCTATTTGCCTGTCCTGGACATTTCAAAACAAATACATGGTCTATGTGAATGATGACTGGCACCTCTCACTTTATATCTCTTGTCAAACATCATCCTTGTAGCATAGATGGGTACCTTGTTCCATTACTTTTTTCATTTTTAGTAGTGGTGGGGATTGAAACCAGTGCCTTCTGGCTGAACTAAATATTCAACCCTTTGGCCCTTTTGTTATTTCTTATTTTGAGATAGGGTCTCACTAAGTTGTTTAGGCTAGGCTAGAACTTGCAACTCTCCTGGTCCTGAGAGGAGATCCTGGCCTCAGCCTCCCAGAAAACTAGGATTGCAGGTGTGTACCTCCACAGGCAGGTACGTTTTTGTTTGTTTGTTTTTTGTTTTTGTCTTTTTGAGATAGAGTTTCATTATACAGTTCAAGCTGGATTTGAGCTCACTTTGTAGCCTAGGTTAGCCTTGAATTTGCAGTGATCCTCCTGACTCAGCTTCCCAAGTGCTGGGACTACAGGTATGCACCACCATGCCCAGCCTCACTGGAAGTGAAAAGTGGGAAAATTATTAGAGTATATGAATGGGGAATGAGAAATAGGAATAGCTCCTGAGAGACAGGAGAGGTCTTAAGTGGGTTGCCCTAGGTGGCTTTGAATCTTTAAAGGTATATTGCCGGGTGTGGTAGCCTAAGCCTGTAGTCCTAGCATTCTGGAGGCTCAAGCAGGAGGAGCTCCATAAGTTCTAGGCCAGCCTGGGCTACATAGTGAGTTCAAGGCCAGCCTGAACTGTATAACAAGACCTGTCAAGAAAGAAAGAAAGAATAAACTTCTCTTCTGGAGGGTTAACAACCTAAGTTAGCAGTTCAAAATTGGAGAAAAGGAAGGGCTGCAAGGTCAGCCAACATTTTGGCCTTAGCCTTTCAAGGTCAGTGAAGACTCAGGACATAGGAGAACCTGTACTGTAACATCAGGTAACTCAGTTGTGCTCCAAATTTTCTGATCAAGGAGATTATGGACCCACAGAGGAATGTGATCGATGATGTATAGTGTGCCTAAGGAGAGTCACATGGAGAGAAAAAACATTCTCTCAGGCTTTCACAGAGAGCAAAGTGGTCAAACATTGGCCGTGACTCATCCTCATGGCTGACACTGACAAAGGATCTACAAAGTGTGGTACAGGGCTACAGGATAAATCCTGAGGGGACTTAACTGACCTTATCAGATACAAAAGTTACATTTCTTGCTATATAGGTCTTGCTTTATCTTGGTCTTAACCATCCAGCAGACAAGTATAAAAACGAGGTATATAGAGTAAAGCCATATTAATATGATGAGCTGTAAAAGGCTTAAGTCAATAACTTCTGAGGATAACCCACTACTATTATAGACTCCTAGACAGTGTTGGATTGTTTAGCTGAACTCAAACACCTATAGTATTTAGACGCCAATAGAATATCCCCCTCTGACAGGACTAAACAAAAAAAAGGGATACAAAGGAAAGATCATTTTGTATTTATATATAGAAAATAGGATAGATATACAGCTACTTTCGCTTAATTCAATGAGAAGAAAGAGGTGTACTAATAGTGTTTGGACAGGTTATCCTGTCTGCTTCTTGTACTATGGATAACCACTGAGAAGATAACAATGTACAATGCATTGATTATCAAAACTGTCCTATTAATCCACTTTGAAACTGTCTCGTTCATATTTATTTCTCAATAAAATTTTAAAAAATCTTAAAAAATAATAAAATAATAAAAAAGGCAAGCAAGCAAGCCAGGGAGATCCCCAGTTCCACCAATTAAAAAAAAAAAAAGAAAAGAGAAAGAAAGAAAGCAAGAAAGAAAGAAAGAAAGAAAGAGAAAGAAAGAAAGCAAGCAAGCCAGGGAGATAGCTCAGTAGAATAAGTGCTTGCCTGGCAAGTACAAGGGCCTGAGTTTAATCCCCAGTTCCACCAGGAAAAAAAAAAAAAAAAGAAAAAAGAAAAAAGAAAGAGAGAGAACAGGTATGGGCTTTAAACATGCTAGGCCTGCCCTGTGCCAGGGAGTTATACCCCAGGCCTCTGGGTTTGCCAGGGAAGCACTTATTCTACTGAGCCATCTCCCCAGCCCCAGCAAATACCTCCTTTGCCTTTCCTCTGCAGACAGCTTTCAAGAGGGTGAGTCAAGGTCTCATGGTTTTAGACGAAACAGTAGAACTGGAATTGTCTGGCTTCAGATGACAGTAGTGTTTCTGATCATTTTTATCACTGCCTGGTGGGAGGAGGTATGGACACACAGCAACTCTCACTGACTTCCCCCAGGGCCTTATAAACCTCAGAGCTTCCTGACCTGTCCAGGTGAACAGCTGCTCTCTGGCTCAGCAGTGCCGTAGCCCCAGGGATGCACCTCAGGAGCTCCCTCCTGCTGCAGCTGCAGAATCACCTTTAGCCCTAAGACCCAGGCTTTAGTCTTTCCCAGCTTCTTCTGGATGCTTCCTCAGCCCTCCACCCAATGGAATAGCAGTGCCAAATGCTACTGGCCCCTTGGTTTGTCGTCTGCTTCCTTTGGCTCCAGGGCTGCATTTCATTTCCTGCCCTCTTGGTTTTGGCACGCAGACCTGTGCTCACCCGTTAATGAACTTTGCTTCTCCACTTTTCCTGAGGCATTGTGATGTGAATCCAGCTGTCAGTCACAGCAGCTCGGGTGCAAGTCAAGTTCGCCACCGTCCTGCTGGTCTTCAGGCTAGTGTTGGAACCTCTCTGAGCCAGGGTTGCACTGATAGCACCTAGTCACATGCAGGAGTGGGATTATGTAGAACTGAGGTGAGTTGCTCATATTGGCCTGGGCAGCTGTCCTTGCCTGTAAGCAGTGGTAGGCTCTGTTATTACTCGGTGGGAGCAGGATGGGGAGTCCAGGCTAGGCTGGGGTGAGAACCCTGACCTCCCACATTCATAGCCTGCTACCCTGTCCCACATCTGCAGCATGGACCTGCTTCCTAGTGGCCATGACTATGCCTGGGACCACCCTGAGTGGGTGTCACAGTCCCTGGCCTGAAGTAGGAGGAGCAGCCACACCACAGGGCCCTGGACCAAAGAAGGGCGGATCAGGCAGCCTGCTCTGGCTCCTGCCAGGGAAACTCTTGCTCCTCACTGCTTTCAGCCTTTCCCAGCCCTGCCCCTGGCGTCCTGCTTCTCACATTTCAGCTTCTGAGTTACTGGCAGCAGGGATCTCCTCAGCTGCTGTCCCCCAAGGCCACTGCAGCAAGCAGCTGTTAACCCCTGGTGTGCCGGGGGCAGCCACAGCACCGCAGGAGTTCAGCAGAAGTTGAAGGCATGGAGAGTTGGAGGGAACACAGAGTCACCCTAAAACCTGTCCCTGTGCTCCCCATGCTACAGTGCCACAGTGCTCATCCTGCCTTTGTCTGCCAGATCTGCCAAAACTTAAAGCCAAAACCTTCCCTACCCGGTGGATACAGTGTTGTTCTTCTCCCTGACATCAGACCACAGAGCATGCATTAAATATCACCTTGTACTTGACCTTGTCGTTTCACGCATGGTTGTGATTCTCCCTCCATATCCCTTGCCACACCCAGCCAGACTCTTCTGGCACCGGCCAGGGCTAGGCCAGGGCTGGGCCACCTGCACCAGGCAGTTCTTGAGCCAGAGGCCAGTAAGGAAGCCTTTTTCTGGAGCAGTTTGTGAGTAGAGTGTCACAATGACCGATGGCCTGCTCTGCACTGACTAGGTGTGAGGATCACAGCCCAGTCCCTTGGATGGATAAGGCGAGGAGTGTAGGGTGAAGATGAACTAAGGAAGGCCACTACAGGCAGCTCCACCCCTTGCCCCCCACTTGGCTTTCCCTGGGGTGAGAAGCTTCCTGGGCTCCAAGCTGCCTCACCACCCTGCTTCCTGGCCAGAAAGGTTTCTCAGGAGAGCAGCCCTCTGTCTTTCCACGGGCTTGGCCAGTCCCAGCCTTTCTTTTTTAGGTTAAAAGGAATTTGACAGGCTGGGGATGCAGTTCCGTGGCAGAGCGCTGCTCTCCCAGCGTGAGTGAGGCCCTGGGTTTCTGCTTCCTCCACTTCAACCTCTGTCTACTCTGGTAGGAGCACCTACCTGCCTTTCTCCTGAACCCAACTGTTTCCTCTGCTCCTCCGCTCCCCTCCCCTCCCCTCTCCTTCCTTCCCTCCCCCCCATGTTCTCTCCTCTCTCTCTCTCTTTTCCTTTTTTTTTTTTTTTTGCAGTACCAGGGATTTTATACTGAGTTACAACCCCAGCCCTTTAAATATATACATTCTTTAAATTTTGAGGCAGGACCTAGTTGCCCAAACTTGGCTAAAATTTGTGATCCTTCTGCCTGAGCCTTCCAGACTGCTAGATATGCTGCTACACCTAACTCTTGCCTAGTTTCTTGTGGGCCTCATCTGACCCTTGGCCCCTTAGCTGACTTATTAGAAGCCTGAGGCGCCATCCTTTTTTTTTTTTTTTCTCCTTTACTCAGGGTTAGAGGAACCCAGCTGGGGACCAGGTGCCTCAGTTGTGGTTTCATCATTATTGCTATTTATTTTATTTATTTTTTGAGACAGGGTCTCACTATATAGTTTGAACTATGTAGTGTAGGCTAACAGCGATCCTCCTGTCTCAGCCTCCAGAGAGCTGTCATTATTTGCTAATTTTTTAAAAAAATATTTTAGTAAGGGTCTACAGGGTCTCACTATGTAGATAGGACTCATAGTGATTTCTCCTGTGTTCAGCCTCCCAAAGAGCTGGGATTACAGGTGTGTGCCACCATGCCCAGTCTCAATCACTATCTCAGTGCTCCCTGGGGGCTGGCATAGCACGCTGGGAATCGAACCAGGCAAGTTCCTCTGCCTAAGCAGGTGCTTTAATCTGAGCTATTTGGTTGGCCCTTTTTAATTCTTTTTGTTGTTGTTGTTTTGGTATAGGATTTTGCTATGCAGTTCAGGTTGGCCTTGAACTCACTTTATAGCCCAGGCTGGCCTCAAATTTCTATCAATCTTCCTGCCTCAGCTTCCTGAGTGCTGAGATTACAGGTGTGCACCACCACTCCTGATGTTATTGCTGCTTTTTAAAGGATCTTTAATATCCACAGACCTCCTTGGACTCCTGGTCCACCCTCCCTGCCTCACAGAGAATCAGTTGAAGAAGTAGTTAAACAGCCATTTCAGTCTGAAACCAGAAATAGCCCAGTAGCTACCAATCCAGTGTTTAGAGAGGCCACCCCCAGGGGTTGCAGCCCACGTCCTTGGTTCCCCGTGGATCCACTGAGTTGCAGAGTTGCTTCCTTAGAGGAAAAATCCTAGCTGGAGCTGAGTGTGAATGGAGGAGGAGCTGCATGCTGCAAAGGTCAAGCAAGGACAGGCAGGGGGTGTTGGCTGAGAGAGAGGGAGAAGGGTAGAAGCCCCTACAAGATCCCCTGAGGCAGGGGGCAGGGGACAAGACTGGCTGGATTCCAGCAGTCTGGAGTTGCGAACCCTCAAGGGCTTGCCTGTGACCAGGAGTGAATCAGATCTGGTCAGATAAGTAGATGAGCATCTAGGGGTCAGACGCTTTGGGGCCTTCACACAAGACAGGCATCATCTGATCTACAAAACTTTCACGGAGTTACGAGCCTCGCCCCCAAGTATTACCTCGGTTTCCCTGGACTGCCCTGCGGCTAACCCACAGAGCAGCGTGTGTGTGTGGCGCCCCCTAGTGGTTGGGGAATCCCAGTTTAGCCCTGTTGGCTCCAAAAACTCCTGGGTGCCACTAGAGAGTGCATCGGGGATATTGGGCTTTACACTGAGCTTTAACAAGGACAAGGGACCTCCCATTCTGCCTTCCTGGAAGCACTCAGCATCCTTGCCCCGGCAGGGGCTTTCCTTTTTCTTTTCTTTTCTTTCTTCTTTTTCTTTTGTATTTTAGGGAAGGGTCTACAGAGTGTTCAGGGTCTCACTACTGGATCAGACTTGTAGTGCTCCACCTGTTTACAGCCTCTCCAGAGCTGGGATTATAGACGTGCGCCACCATGCCCAGTCTCAATTGCCCTCTCAGCGTGTCCCGGTCCCTGTGCCTGCTTGCAGGGACTTTAAAGAGACTTTGCTTGTAATGGTAGTTTTCTTTCTTTCTTTCTTTCTTCTTCTTCTTCTTCTTCTTCTTCTTCTTCTTCTTCTTCTTCTTCTTCTTCTT
>NW_004524597.1:7283704-7284994 GCF_000260255.1 Octodon degus
TAGCTTGTTCTAAGTAGGTGCTTTAGACCACTGAGCCATCTCACCAGCCCCTTTCTTTTTTTATATAAAGAGAAAAGGTTTATTTTTAAAATTTAATTTTTTGGGGGGGAGGGCAACTGGGGGTTGAACTCAGGCCCTCACACTTGCCAGGCAAGCGCTTATGCTACTGAACTATCTCCCCGGCCCCAGAAAAGGTTTATTTTGGCTCAGAGTTTGTAGAGGCTTCAGTTCATAGTCAGCAGGCTCCAAGGCAGGGTGGCATGGCAGAAGGGCGACCCACAGAGGAGAAACAGTTCATGGCAAGGCAGAGCAGGGCAGGCAGAAGGCAATAAAGCAGTGTAGTCCATAGATTGCTGTTCAGGTACCATTTCTAGTTTTGTGTATGTCTTCAGAAAGTTCTCTGTCTTGCTGTCTGGCTTCTTCATGTTGCCCCCCCATCTGTGGTAGCAAAATTCTCACCACCCCCCATCCTGGTCTAATCCCTTCCTGTTCACTGTGGCTGCATCCTGTAAATATACCTCACATATATTATCTGGCACAGGTTGATTTTGAGATAGGGAGATTATTATCCTGTGAGTCCCGCCTAATTACACAAACCCCGTGTAAGCCGGTTTTTCTTCAGCATCCTAAGGAAGAGAGATCAGAAAGTTGAAGCAAGACAAGGCTGAAGCCAGGCATAGTAACACATGGCACGTGCCTGTAATCCCAGCACTTGGGAGGCTGAGGCAGGAAGCTAACTGAGTTGGAGGCCAGCCTGGGCTACCTAGTGAGAGAGTCTCAAAGTAATAATAAATAAGACAAAGGGAAAGAAAAAGACAGGGCTTGCAGTGAGAAATGTCATTCAGACTGGGGACCACAGGGGGACCTAAGAATAGGAGTTGATAATGCCCCACAAGTAATAGTGACACAGAGGACCTCAGGGCCATAGCCAAAAGGAACTGAGTTCTGCAGAGCACCTGTGAGGCTGGAGGAGAAGCCCGAGCTGGGTGGGACAGCAGCTCTCGCTGACCCCTAGGTCTCCGAGGAGCAGAGAGCCCAGCCATACCAGGCCTGCATTTCTAACCTCCTGAACCATGAAATCATAAAAGTCAAACATAGGACATTTGGTGACACACAACAGAAAGTACGCTCCTAAATAAAGTATCACAGGGATGCCCATGCATTGGTACATGGGTGTTGTTTGAAGCCACTAAAATTGTGGACATTTGTTTTGCAGCAATAGGAAACTAATACGCTGTCTGCAAATGGTATTCTAGTCACGTTGAATAAGAGTTTTTTTTTTTTAATTTT
>NW_004524597.1:7286299-7287904 GCF_000260255.1 Octodon degus
GGCAGGTAGGGCGGAGTGGTGGGGGGTGGCCCGAGGGGGTGGGAGAGGGTCCGGCCCACGCTGCGCCTGGGCTGGGACTGGTCCCGCCGGCGCCGGGTAGCAGGAAGCTCTCCACACACTCACCAGACCTGGGCTCCCGAATAAGAGTTTGGAAGTGGTAGAAATCTGTCCTGACGTCTACATATGTGCTGTACATGTGTAGAGTTGCTCATGGTCACTCCCCCCACCTTTTTTTGTTACAGAGACAGAATTCGGGACCTTGCACTTGCCAGGTAGGCATTTATGCCGCTGAGCTATATCTCCCTGGCCCCTCTGTGGAGTCAAAATCTACAGTGTGGCTGGAGGTGTAGCTCAGTGGTAGAGTGCTTACCTCGTATGTGCCAGGCCCTGGGATTGATCCCTAGCAACAAGCATGCGTGCTGCAGGCACGCAAGCATGCAGCCATGCACGTGTGCTGGCACGCACTCTGCCGCAGCTCTGCTTGATGCCTGCTTTTCCTTCTGGCTGGAGTTCTTAGGATTCCATGTCTCCCAGATCAGCAGCGCCTAGCCATCCTGGGAGGAAGGTGGCATCTGCTGAGAAGGATGTGCTGCTGGCAGCAGCAGAGCATCCGGGACTCCAGGCCGGTGCAGAAGGTCCCACTTCGCCCGAGGGGAAGAGCCCTGGAGCCCTATGGATCTCCATGTTTTTCTATTTTTTGCCATATGGGGGATGGCAACCAGGGCCTTCATACAGAGCTGAATCCTGGCCAGCTCTTTTTTAAAATTTAATTTAATTTATTTATTTTTTTTGGAGAAGGGTCTTGCTAAATCACCCAGTTTGGGTTTTGATTTGTTATCTTCCTGCCTTAACCTCAAAGAAGGCTGGGATTGTAGGTGTGTACCATATTGCTTGGCTGATCCTTGTGCTTTCTGATGTCCCTGGATTTCTAGGCATCTTTAGTGTCAATAAAACTGTTAGGCAGGTACAGGGCATTTAGCCTAGGGCCTCAGGCATACTAGGCAAGCATGCTACCACTAGAAAATATATCCAGCCTTTTTAAAAAATTTTTTATTTTTTGGCGGAACTGGGGATTGGACTCAGGCTCTTGTGCTTGCCAGGGGAGAGCTTATTCTACTGAGCCATCTCCCCAGCCCCAACAGCCTTTTAACAATTTATTATTATTTTTTTACAGTTTTATTTATTTGTGTGTGTGTGTGTGTGTGTGTGTGTGTGTGGCCAGCTTGGCCCACCAGGGGGCGGGGCTGGCTGGCGTGTGGTGCTGGAGGATTGAACCGCGGTCCCTGTGCTTTGCTAAGCTTGTTCTAAGTAGGTGCCTTAGACCACTGAGCCATCTCACCAGCCCCCCAACAGCCTTTAAAAATTATTTATTTTGTTAAAATAAAAGGTGACGGTCTCTTGCTGCAGCAACGTGAGTGGGAGCACCAGGGGCTCAGGCTCGGAGCGAGACACTTCGGATTGTTTTAAGAAAATGGCAGAAAAACCAGACATGGGGGAAATTGCCAGCTTCGATAAGGCCAAGCTGAAGAAGACGGAGACTCAGGAGAAGAACACCCTGCCGACCAAAGAGACCACTGAGCGGGAAAAGCGGAGTGAGATTTCCTG
>NW_004524597.1:7288774-7290059 GCF_000260255.1 Octodon degus
TAAGACCCCTGGACCTGGTGCACAGTCAGCCCTCAGAGCGCTTGCTCGCTCGGGAATGAAGATCGGGAGGATTGAGGATGTCACTCCCATCCCCTCCGACAGCACCCGCAGCAAGGGAGGTCGCCGTGGTCGCCGTCTGTGAACAAGGCTCAAATTGGTTTCTGTTAATAAATTACATTTCATGTAAAAAAAAAAAAAAAAAGAAAAAGAAAATGAATACCCTTGGTCCGGGAAGATGGCTCAGTGGAATAAACGCTTCACTGGCAAGCGCAAGCGCCTGAGTTCAATCCCCTGGTTCCGCAAAAAAGAAAAAAAAAAAAGAAAATGAATACCCTTAAAAATTGTACTTTGAGCCAGGTGTGGTGAAGCATGCCTATGGTTTTAAAATTTTTTTTTCATGCCTATAATTCTGGCATGTGGAAAGCTGAGGTAGGAGGATCCCCGTGAGTTTAAGGCCAGCCTGGGTTACATAGTGAGTTCAAGGTCAGCCTGACTTGTATCATGAGATACTGTCTCAAAAAAAAAAAAAATTTTTTTTTTTTTTTAAATGTATTTGGTACAAGGTCTCACTATGCAGCTCAGACTCAGTGATCCTTCTGTTTTCAGCCTTCCCAGGGCTGAGATTACAGATGTGCACCACCACACTCAGACTCAGTGGTGCCCGGCACAATATGTGGTGCTGGGGATCAAACCCTGGTCCTTGAGCTTGCCTAAGTAGGCACTTAGTGCTCTGAGCTATCTCACCAACCCCATTTTTTAAAAAATAAAAACAATTAAAATAATTTTTTTTGAGACAAGTTCTTCCTAAATTGCCCAAGCTGGTCTCAAATTTTAGATCCTCTTGCCTCAACATCCCAAGTAGGTGGGATTACAAGTGTGCATCATAGTGCCTGACTATAGTACTATTTTTAAGTAGCCCTGGTGGTCTGGGGTATAGCTCAGTGGTAAACTCTGTGCTTACCATTTCCAAAGTCCTGAGTTTGTTCAGTCCCTAGTGCAAGAACACACACACACACACACACACACACACACACACACAACTACTCCAAGAAAAGCTGCTTTAGCAGATATAATTCACATACCATATTGTTCACCTATTTAAAGTGCGTACTTCAGTGGTTTCTTTTTTTCTTTTTTGTATTTTAGAGAAGGGTCTACAGGGTGCTCAGGGTCTCGCTGCTAGATTGGACTCGTAGTGATCTGCCTGTTTACAGCCTCCCAAGAGCTGGGATTACAGGTGTGTGCCACCACGCCCAGTCTTTCAGTGGTTTCTTATTTATTTATT
>NW_004524597.1:7290289-7293056 GCF_000260255.1 Octodon degus
TGTGTGTCCAGCTCAGCCCACCAGGGGGCGGGGCTGGCTGGCATGTGGTGCTGGGGGATTGAACCGTGGTCCCTGTGCTTTGCGAAGCTTGTTCTAAATAGGTGCTTTAGACCACTGAGCCATCTCACCAGCCCCCTCAAACTTTCAAAGATCCTCCTGCCTCAACTTCTGAAGTGCTGGGATTACAGGTGTGTGCCACCATGCCTGGCTTTTACATTTTTAAATTTTAATATTTTTAGTTTTATGTTTTTACCTTCAAGAGAAAAGAAACAGGGGCTGGAGAGATGGCTCAGTGGTCTAAAGCACCTACTTGGAACAAGCTTGGCAAAGCACAGGGACCACGGTTTGATCCCCCAGCACCACATGCCAGCCAGCCCCACCCCCAGGTGGGCTGAGCTGGCCACACACACACACACACACACACACAATAAATGTAAAAAAAAAAAAAAAGAGAGAGAGAAAAGAAACAAAAATCCCAGTATTTTCAAAATGAGATAGTAGGAGAGTAATAATGGTGTTTTTTACATTGCATATTGTTACCTTTAACTAAGTTACTCAGCCAGACGTGTTGGAACATGCCTGTAATCCCAGCACCTGGGAGGCCGAGGCAGGAGGATTGTTGTGAGTTCAAGAGCAGTCTGGGCTACAAAGCGAGCTCAAGGGCCAGCCTGAATTGCATAGTGAGACCCTGTATCAAAAAGACAACATAAACAAACAAACAAACATACAAACAAATAAATTGCTTTGAGAACAAGATATTGGCATTTAGGGGCCGGGGAGATGGCTCAGTAGAATAAGCGCTTGCCTGGCAAGCTCTAGGGCCTGAGTTCAATCTCCGGTTCTGCAAAAAAAAAAAAAAAAAGATATTGGTATTCAATTGTTCAAACAGTATTAACACAAACTTTTCAATGAACTAAGAGAAATCATTCAGTGGTTTCTACTATAGACAGTGTTCTTCAATTATCATCACGATCATTTTTATTTTTTTTCACAATTACTTTTAGAACACTTTCATCTTCCCCAAAGTAAACTCTACAGCCATTAGCACCCACCCTGACCCAAGTCAATAATCTCCCAGCCCTCAGCAACCAGCGGTCTGCTTTGTTTGTACCAATTTGCCTTTTCTGGAGAGCTCATAGCAATGGAATAATATAATACATGATCTTTCCTGTATGGCTTTTCCACTTGTTTTTAAGATTCATTGACATTGTAGCATGTGTTAATGATTATTATCTTCTTCCTCCTCCTCTTCCTCCTCTTCTTCTTCCTCCTCCTCCTCCTCCTCCTCCTCCCTCCCTCCCCCTTCTCCTCCTCCTCCTTTCTTCTTCTTCTCCTTCTTCTTTTGTTGTTTTTGTACTGGGAATCAAACTCTGGACCTTATGCTTGTATGCTTGCCAGGCAGGTGCTGGGTCACTGAGCTATTTCCCTGGCCCATATTTTTATGGTTAGATAATATTCCACTGTATGAATACGACAGGTTTTTAAAAAATGTTTTCTTTCTTTCTTCTTTTCTTTTCTTTCTCTTTTTAAAAAAATGTATTTGGTTGTTGCAGGGTCTCACTACACAGCTCGGACTCATGGTAATCCTCCTGCTTTTAGCCTCTCCAGCGCTGGGATTACAGGCATGTGCCACTACACGTGGACTCTGGCTGATTCAGCCCACCCTGGGGATGGGGATGGTGTGGCATGTGGTGCTGGGGATTAAACCACAGTCTCTGCACTTGCCTAAGCTTGTCTAAGCAGGCGCTTTAGTCTGCTGAGCTATCTTGCCAGCCCCCAGAGTTTTTGCCCATTCATATGTTGATGGACACTAGGTTGTGTCCAGCTTTTGACTATTGTAAATAATGCTACTATGATCATAGGTGTACAGTGAGTTGATATTCTACCTTTTTTTTTTCTGGCAGAACTGGGGATTGAACTCAGACCCTTGCGCTTGCCAGGGAAGTGCTTACTCTACTGAGTCATCTTCCCAGCCCGACATTCTACTTTTGGATATTTACCTAGGAGTGGAATTGTTGGGTCCCCTCAATAACAACTGCCTATGTATATATGATATAGTTAGTCATAAAACAAAACAAAGAAGAAATCATAGTATAGTAGACAGTATAATACCCTTAAGATGGTCACACCCTAGCCTCTGGACCTATGACTAAATTACCTTACATGACAAGAAGCATTTTGTGAGTGAAAGGGTTTTGTTATGGGTAAATCATTCTGGGGTGGAAACTAAGATAATAAGAAGGGAGGAGAGAGCAAAGGGGAGACTCAGAGATGTGTGGAGAACAAATGTAGGAACAGTGCCTTCTTTCCTTCCTCTCTTCTGTGACAGGGGTCTTGGTAAGTTTCCCAGGCTGGCCTTGAACTCTTTCTCTTTTGTGAAACAGAGTTTAATTTATGTAGTCTGGGGGCTGGCCTTGAACTCACTAGGTAGCCCAGAGTGATCTCAAACTTTGTGATGTCCTCCTGCCTCAGCCTCCCAAGTTCTGGGATAACAGACATGTATCACCTTGGCCAGCTGGCCTTGAATTCTTTTTTTTTTTTTTTAACCATTTGTTAGCATTTTAATGAGCCCCCTGTCCAGAAGCTTCAAGCTACCAGGACACAGGCCCCCCCAACACCCTTAATCTTCTCCTCAGCTCTTCTACTGAAGAACTTGGCTTTCACAATGACAGGCTGCTTTGGGAGCTTTCCCTTCCCAAGAACTTTGTAGTAGCCCGATCGCACTACATCAATGATGGGAGCTACTCCAGTCTTGTTTTTGGCAGCA
>NW_004524597.1:7294063-7296690 GCF_000260255.1 Octodon degus
CTTGCAGGCAAGCGCTTATTCTACTGAGCCATCTCCTTGGCCCCTAAAAAATTATTTTTGCTGTAAGGTTTTGGCATGTAGCCCAGGCTGGCCTTGAACTCATGGTAATTCTCTTGCCTGAGCCTCCTGAGTGCTGGAATTACAGGTGTGCACCACCACACCTGGACTTTTGTTTTTGTATTTTAGGACAGGGTCTACAGGGTCTACAGGGTCTCACTGCGGAGGTCGGACTTCTAGTGATCCTCCTGTTTACAGCCTCCTAAGTGCCCACTCTCAATCACCTTCTCAGTGCACCTGAGGGTGGGGTGGACTTTTTTTTAGAAGGCTTTTTTTTTTTTTTTTGCTGCCTCCGAATGCCTTCAGGGCAGGTTTGGCTGGCTTGTGTTGTGGGGATCGAACCACAGCCACCTGAGCCTGATTGCTTTGTTGAAGCAGCCACTTAAAGAACTGAGCTATTGTACAGCAATTAACCACTAAGAAGAATATATGCAGTGTATTATTTGTTGAAAAAAAAAAAAAGAACTGAGCTAAGGGGCAGGCCCCCTGGACTTTTTTTTTTTAATTAAAAAAAGATTTATTTATTTAGCACAGGATCTCACTACACAGCTTGGACTAATAGTGATCCTCCTGTCTCAGCCTCCCCAGCACTAGGATTACAGGAGTGTGCCACTATGCTCGGTTTTGGTGGCCGGCACAGCATGCAGTTCCAAGGATCAAACCTTGGTCCTTGTGCTTGCCAGTCAAGTGCTTAGACTGCTGAGCTATCTCTCCAGCCCCATATTGACAATTTTTTTATTGGTACATTCTAGACATACATTATGGTAACTTCCACCATAGGAAATTTATACCTGTACATGATATATCTTGCTTTTTTTTTTTTTTTCAAATTCCCCTCCCCTCCTTCAACCCTTCTTCCCCTCCTTATTTACAAAAGCTTTATTTCCATTTTTTGTTCTATTCTTTTTCTTGTCCCTTCCTTCCTTTTCCTTTCCCCTTTCTCACTCTCCTTCCCCTTTGAACATTTTCTTCTCCTTTTCCAAAATCTATTACACATTTTGGTTTTATTTACATTTTCCGTTTCTCATACCAGAGAAGCAACGTAGTATTTACATGTGTGTGCAATTTATTTTACTTAACAGTACAGTCCCAAGGTATATCCATTTACCTAGAAATGTCTCCAGTTTATCCTTCTTTATAGCAGATCAGTACTCTATTGTATATTGTATAAAAACCCCACATCTTCTTCCATTCATTGATGGGCATTTTGGGTTGTTCTTGGGATTTAGCCATTACAAACTGTGCACTATAAACATGCGTCCATATATTGCTGTGGTATGATGGTTTTACTGCTTTCAGGAAGATACCAATAAGGGGAATAGCTGGGTAAAATGGAACCTCTATTTTTAACTTTTTGTGGAGGGGCTGAAGAGATGGCTCAGTGGAATAAGCGCTTCCCTGGCAAACACAAGGGCCTGAGTTCAATCCCTGGTTCCACAAAATAAAATAAAATAAAATAAAATAAAATAAAAATAAAAATTGAGGCATCTCCACAGTGACTGCACTAGTCTGCACTCCCACCAATAGTGGAGAAGGGTTGTCATGGTTTATGTCTAGCTGTCTCCTCAAAGCCTCATGCAGTCATGGAGCAGACCTCTAGAGTTCTGATTAACTCACGATCCACTGGCATTATGGGTGTGAGTACTCCCCCTGCCTGGGGCAGATAGCTTGGATGCAACATAAGAGAGACAGAGAGACAGACTTGCTCTCCGTTGCATTGTTGCTGTTACTTCTCCATTTTGCTCTTGCTCTTTGCTGCCATCATGAAAGTTTGTTGTCTGCCACGTGCCACTTTGCTGTGGAGCGAGCTGAGTATGGACTGAAACCTCCAGTAACTGTGAGATAAATAAACCTTTCCTCCGTTCATTTTAGGTGTCACATATTTGTTTCAGCAATGAGAGAAGAGTAACTGAGACCGGTTCCCTTTTCCTCACAGCCCTTCAGCATTTGTCATTGGCTGATTTGCTGATAATAGCTTTTTTTTTTTTTTCTTAGTGGAGTGAGATGGAATCTTAGTGTTGTTTTAATTTGTATCTCTTAAATGATAACAAAGTTTTAGTACAGTTTTCTGTAGTGCATTTTATCATGAATGGGTGCTGAACTTTCTCAAATGCTTTTTCTGCATCTTTGAGATGATATGCTCAACTCTGTTAATAGGGTGTACTACTTTTTTTTTTTTTTTTTGGGTGGAACCAGGGATTGATCTCAGGCCCTTGTGCTTGCCAGGGAAGTGCTTATTCTACTGAGCCATCTCTCCGGCCCCTACATTTGTTGATTTGCATATGTTGAACCATCCCTGAACTCCTGGGATGAATTCTACTGATAGTATCTTATTGAAGATTTTAGGGTCTGTGTTCACTAAGGAGATTGGCCTGTAGTTCTCTTCTTTGGTTCAATCCTTCTTTGGTTTTGGTATCAGGGTGGTACTTGCTTCCAGGAATGAATTCAAAGTATTGCCTCCCTTTCAATTTCTTAAAGAGTTTGAGAAGTAGCAACATTATGTCTTCTCTAACTTTCTTGTAGACTCCATCAGAGTCTGGGCTTTTCTTTGTTGATAGTTTTTTTTTTTT
>NW_004524597.1:7297578-7298595 GCF_000260255.1 Octodon degus
CTTATTCTACTGAGCCATTTCCCTGGCCCTAGAATATAGTTTTTCAAAGTAGGTATTGATGATCTTCTGGATTCCTGCAGGATTGTGATTTCACCCTTTTCATTCCTAATTACATGGTTTTGAGTCTTTCCTTTTTTTGGATAAGGTTGAATAAATGTCAATTTTATTTAACCTTTCAAAAAATCATCTTTTTGATTCTTTGTATTGTCTCCATTGTATTAATTTCTGCTCTGATCTTTTTTTTTTCTTTTATGTACAGGGTCTCACTACGCAGCTTGAACTCACAGTGATCCTACTGTTTTCGGCCTTCCCAGTGCTGGGATTACAAGTGAGTACCACAACACCCAGATTCAGTGGCCTGCTCAGCACACCCAAGGGTAGGGCCGGCACAGCATGTAGTGCCAGGGATCGAATCCTGGTCACTGTGCTTACGTAAGTGCAGTGCTTAGTCTGCTGAGCTATCTCACTGACCCTTGCATGGATAATTTTAATTCCTTTGCATTTACTTAAGAGTATTTTTTGAGCTAGGATGTGACTTATTTATTTGTTTTTGTGGTACCGAGGATTGAGCTCACGACCTTGTGCTTGCCAGGCAGGCACTTATGCCACTGAGCTATCTCCCTGGCCCTATGTGGTCTATTTTAGAGAATGTTCTATGTGCATGCAGCTGAGAAGAATGTGTATTCTGATGTTGTGGGGTGGAACACTTAGTAGACCTCTACTAAGACCATTTGTTCAAGTTTGGTTTAGTTCTGATATTTCCTTGTTCATTTTTTGTCTAGTTGATCTATTTGTGACAGTGGAGTATTGAGGTCCCCCATTACAATTCTTTTGCAATTTTTTTTTTTTGGGGGGGATACTGGAAATAGAACTCAGGACCTTGCATTTGCCAGGCAGGCATTGTGCCACTAAGCTATATCCCTAGCCCCCCTATTACAATTGTAATAATGCTTATTTAATTTTTCCTGTGTTATTATTTGTTTTATATAGTTGGGTGCACTGGTATTTGTTATATAT
>NW_004524597.1:7299950-7325733 GCF_000260255.1 Octodon degus
TGGAACTGGGGATTGAACTCAGGCCCTTGCTCTTGTCAGGCAAGCACTTATTCTACTGAGCCATCTCCTCAGCCCTGGAGCCTGATTTCTTCGGCCCACAACACTCTGCCTGCCTCCTGCTGGTTTGACTTGGTTCATCCTCATGCCGACACTCAGAGCTGCTAGATGTAGCCCGCCTGTAGCTGCCCTGGTTTCTGAGCTTAGCTGGCCTCTCTCCAAGAGGGATACTAGCCAATGGGCCTCCCGTGGGCTTGTGTGACCCTGAATAACTAGCTTACCAGCCATGGAAGTATGCTGCATCCACTTCTGCTTTCCACAGGTATGTTTCTTTGTGGAGGTCTCAGGTCACCAGTCATCACCTTTTGCCTGTTTGTTTGAGCTGCTCCTTCCATGCAGTGAGTCAGAGCTCAGAGAGAAAGTGCTGCTTGCCACTTATTCTTCACTGAGATCGCTCTTCATTCTCTCCAGTTGCTTCTTTTTTTTTAATTTAGCACAGGGTCTTACTACACAGATTGAACTCATAGTGATCCTCCTGGTTTCATCCTCCCAAGCATTGGGATTACAGGTGTGCACCACCACTCCAAGACTCTCTCATTGGCTCAGCGCATCCCCTGGTGGGGCTGGCATGGCATGTGGGACCAGGGATTGAACCCTGGTCCCTGTGTTTGCCAAAGCAGGTACTTAGTCTGCTGAGCTATCTTGCCGGCCCCTGACCTCTAATTTAGCGCAAAGAAGTAAGGGGAAGGCGTAGTCAGAGAAGAGGTTGGGTATCTAGTGAATTTTGCTAAACAGCATCTGATGGCCCCAGCCAATTGAATATGACTTTAGGAGAAGGTAAGGGCTTGGGATGAGGTATGTATAGTGCCTCCTTCCTAGGAGAAATTGACTTTTTGTTTGTTTTGATCTTTTTGAGACAGGGTCTCGTTATGCAGTTGAGGCTAGCCTTGAGTTCACTTTGTACCCCAGGCTCGTTGTGAACTTGCAATGATCCTTCTGCCTCAGCCTTCCGCATGCTGGGATTACAGGTATGTGCCATCATGCCTGGCTATAGTTGTGATTTTTTTTTTTTCAGTACTGGGGATTGAACTCAGAACCTTACTGAGCTATCTCCCCAGCCCTATAGTTGTGTTTTGGGACAGGGTCTTGCTATATAGCCCTGGTTGGCCTCCTGTTTGAGATTCTTCATGCACCACCAGGAATAGCTTGGTTTGAGGACACCTCATGTAGTGGGGGAAGAGGAAGCAGACTGTTGGGTGGGGAGTGGTGACCTTGGGATGGGATTTCCACTTTGGGACAGGAATGGGCTGAACAAGAGGAGAGGGCTTTGGGCTTGTACTTCAGAGACACTTGAGGGTCCATGGTGACAAAGGGCTTTTTTTTTCTTTTACAGTACCAGGGATTGAACTCAGGACCTTGCAGCTGCCAGCCAAGCACTTATTCTACTGAGCTATCTCTCCAGCCCGACAAAGGGCTTTAGCAGAAATGGAGAAAGTATCCTGACAGCAAGTGCACTGGGAGGTCTGTCATGGCAGTTCTTTTCTTTCCTTCTTCTTCTTTTTTTTTTTTTTTTTGAGTGATTAGCATATAATTTTAATTAAAATTAACAGTTCAGATGAAGAACAGGACTAGAATAGTGTTTAACATCAACTTCTGGGAAATCATATTTATATATAAAAAAAGGAAATAGGCCAGTGGAAGTCCAAAAATGGTGCAGCTCGCATTGTTGCATGAGAATGAACTATGCTATTTAGGGTAGCAAAATACTCAGGCCAAGCGTGGATCAGGAAGAGACAAACACAGGGGACAAACCTCCAGCCAATATTTACTCTGGATTCTGAACTCCCTAGTGGCATCAAAAATATTCAGCATTGGGCCAGGGAGATAGATCAGTAGAATACACGCCTGCCTGGCAAGTGCAGGGTCCTGAGTTCAATCCCTGGTACTACATAAATAAATAAATAAACCTTAAAAAAATATTCGGCATATTGGACACTTTTAAGGATTTTTTTTTTTTTTCTGGCTCAGGCTGTCTTAAGGGCGAGTCTTGTGCGGCATATGGAGGTGGGGATCGAACTGTGGTCCCCTGCGCACCACTGACTTTGCACAAGCATGCACTTTAATCAACTGAGCTAACTGGCAAACCCCCTGGACACTTTTATTTATTTATTTATTTATTTATTTATTTATGTGTGTGGCCAGCTCAGCCCACCAGGGGGCGGGGCTGGCTGGCATGTGGTGCTGGGGGATTGAACCACGGTCCCTGTGCTTTGCTTAGCTTGTTCTAAGTAGGTGCTTTAGACCACTGAGCCATCTCACCAGCCCCCCCCCCCCTTTTAAAATGTCAACACCACTGAGCCATCTCACCAGCGCCCCCCCCCGACACTTTTAATAAGTTCTTTAGGAAAGCTACCACGGGGTCCTCAACACATTTTAATTGTGCTCTTACTCTTCGTTCCAATCACTTAAGAATTTGGTGTAGCACGGTACCTCACACATCCGGGCATCTGTAACACCAAAGCCTTCCGTGCCCATGTCATGGACTGGGGCCGGCGAGGGGTGGGGGAGTGAATGTTTATTTTACATGTCTTTTAGGGAACAGTACTGTGGCTATTGTCCTCAAAGGTTACTTGGAAAAGACAACTGCAGCCAAGTTGACGCAATGTATCAACCACTACAGCAGCCTTTCAAACTCTCTTGGTTTTGGTCATTTATATCAGAACATGAAGAAAGTGACAATGAACAGGAATAAACACTAAAGGAGTTCTTAGGCTGCTACTAGAAAATAAAATATAATTTTTAAAAAAGTTCTCCATCATGTTCATGAAGGTGTACATGTACACCTTCTCCATGCCTATCTTCCAAAGTTTTGGCAGAGAAGCTTAGCTTGGTATTGTCATCAAGCTTTGTTCTGGGGGCCCAACTCTCTAGTCCAGGCAAAAATGGAAGAAATGTGGAGGTCTCCTGTCCCTCCTGGTACATGCAGTAGTGGCATGTGACAGTCCATGGGCAGCCTCTGCTTCTACTGTTTTGATATACGAATAAAAAAAAAAAGGCTATAGAGCTAGGTGTGGTGGTGCACACATGTAATCCCAGCACTGGGGAGGCTGAGGTAGGAGGATCACTGTGAGTTTGAGTCCAGTGTGGGGTACAAAAGGAGTTAAAACCTAGCTTGAACACATAGCAAGGCCCTGTTTAAAAAAAAAAAAAAAGAAAAAAAGAAAAAGAAAAAAGAAAAAAAAAAGGTATAAACTCAGGAAAGATCAACTCTGGCTTCCAAACAAATTACAAAATTGACTTTGTTTTTATATCTTTAAGTGGTATTAAAAAAGAAAAAGAAAATGTAAACCTGGGTCCCTAATCACTAAAAAGTTATCCTTCTAAGCCTAAGTGTGACCTTAAAATTTGACCTGAGCTGATTTCAAGTTTTCTCCAGATTTGTTCATGAACTCAAATGTATTCAAATAGTCTGAAAGTTGCACACTGGATAAACCTTTAATGCAAGCAGCCGAGTCCTTGATCATTAATCCAGCCTCAATGGTCTCTGTGCAGACTTCTTCCAAAGCTTTGTGTGTGTGTGTGTGTGTGTGTGTGTGTGTGTGTGTGTGTGTGTTGAACTGAACTCAGGACCTTGTGCTTGCCAGGCAGGCACTTATGCCACTGAGCTATCTCCCTGCCTATCTTCCAAAGTTTTTATTTTATTTTATTTAAACATTTATTTTGTGTGTGTGTGTGTGTGTGTGTGTGGCCAGCTCAGCCCACCAGGGGGCGGGGCTGGCTGGCATGTGGTGCTGGGGGATTGAACCGCGGTCCCATAGTGCTTGTTCTAAGTAGGTGCTTTAGACCACTGAGCCATCTCACCAGCCCAACTGACTTATCTTGATTGTACTTTCCTACAGGTGATACCACCTCCCCCTTTAGAGTTATGGGCCAGGTTATGTCACCTCTTGGGTTCCATTGCTTGGTATATAGGTTATCCCTACTTTCCCAGGTACAGGAACAACAAAATCAGTTGTTCTGTTTTGATCCCCATAAGCATGATGACCTATGATCACAAGCACAGGGAGTATTTTTATGGATACTAGTTTCCCTGAAGGCGGTGCCACCCAGAATATTTTATTCTGCCATTATCTGGTATGTAGAGTACCTTTTCTGCCTTTGTAGTTTTTTTAAAAAATTAATTAATTAATTAATTAATTTAGTGTGTGTGTGGCCAGCTCAGCCCACCAGGGGGCGGGGCTGGCTGGCATGTGGTGCTGGGGGATTGAACGGCAGTCCCTGTGTTTTGCTAGGCTTAGCTTGTTCTAAGTAGGTGCTTTAGACCACTGAGCCATCTCACCAGCCCTCCAGAATATTTTAATAGTGCCATTTGGTAATTTCCACATTTGTTTCAACTTGAACCCCTCAATCCTCTTCTCACTGGGAATGATGGTGGCATGCTTGACACCAACATTATATTTCTTTCTTTTATATTTGAATGTTATTTAGTACAGGGTCTACAGGGTCTCACTACACAGATCAGACTCTTAGTGATCGTCCTGTTTTCAGCCTCCCAAGCGCTGGGATTATAGGAACGCATCACCAATCTCAATTGCTAGCTCAGTGTGCCCTGGGTGGGGCTGCATGGCATGCTAGGGATCAATATATTTCTTCATAGTTTCTACAGTATCCTTGGTGACTTGGTTCTTGGTGGCATCCCAATTCTCAACACTTAACTCATAGCTGTGGAGATCCAGTTTCAAATAGGGAAAATAGTTTTTCTTTTGTCAATTTCCAAATGATTTGTGTCATTTAATCTCCTTGCATCTCTACCACAGAATCACCATGGATTTTTTGGGAGCACATTTTTACAAATTAATCGATTTCCAGTTACTTGCAACTTCTCCCAGTCTTGCAGACTCCAATAAGTGCAGTTTCTCTCTTCAGGATGAGGGCTACCCTGACAAGCAGGGAGTAGTTATGGCTCCCACAGCCCTCTCACATGTGTACTGGTGTCACATCGGGCACCTCAGCTTTGAAAACTGAGCGGCGCAGAACAGTGACCGGAAGGCTGATGTCGTGGCAGTTCTGCAGAAGAAAGAGCAAGGGGAAGACATACTTCCCCAACTGTTCATTCATTCATTCATTCATTCATTCATTCATTCATTCATTCATTCATGTACCAGAGAAGTTGCTCAGATCATCATTATGTGGTCTTATATTGTATGTTGTCCTCAAAATTCCTTCATTTCCTAAGCATATCTCTGTCAGCAACATAGGCCATGAGTGGGACTTGAGGGCAGCGTCTGCTTTGGCCTCTGCTGCCAGCTCAGAACATGCTTCCTGTGATGACAGGGAGAAGCAGTGAAGGCAGAAATCTTGACAGCCGGATGAAAGTTTTCCCGCACTCTAGAGCTGTGCAAATGAGTCCTGCCCAGGCCCAGAGGGGATTCCTGATGGCTGAAGAGCAGCCCTGGCCCTGCTTTCTCTTGCCCTGGGTCCAAGAGAACCATTACACTCAGAAGAGGGGAAATTGCTGTAAGTCAGGCCATGGGGGGCATCAGTGAGGCACTCGTTTGTGACAGAAACAGAAAAAGTTCAGTAATCCAGAGAAACAGAAGCTTGCTATGCGCAGGACTGAGAGTTCAAGCCTAGCCTGGATTGCATAGCAAGAAGTGAGAGCTGGGGTTGTGACTCAGTAGTACAGTACTAGTCTAACATGCATAAAGTCTGATTCCATCTCCAGTACCGCAAAAAAGAACAAATCCAAACCCAAATAAAAACCATAACAAGGGCCAGCCAGATAGCTCAGCTGCTAAAGTGCCTGCTTAGGCAAAGCATGGCAGCTGGGATTTGATCCCTGGCATGCTGTGCCGGCCCCACCCCTGGAGTGAGCTACGAGTCCAATCTGTGTAGTAAGACCCTATACTAAATACATTAAAAACAACAACAACAATAACAACAACAACAACAACAACAACAACAACAACAACAACATAACAAGACTGTCAAGATAGAAGGGGATGGGCCAGCCAAATAGCTCAGCGGATTAACGCACCTGTTAGCAGGCGCAGGGGCTGGGGGTTTCATTCCCAGGCCTGTTGTGCTGGGCTCGTCCCCAGAGTGCGCTGAGACAGCAATTGAGACTGGGTGTGGTGGTGTGTGTGCCTGTAATCCCAGCTCTTGGGAGGCTGTAAACAGGTGGATCACTACAAGTCTGATCTAGTAGTGAGACATTGAACACCCTACAGGCCTTCCCCCCAAAAAAAAAGTGTGGGGGGGACTTTTAATGCAGTACTTAAAATCTATTTATTTATTTGTTTTTGTGAAACTGGGGATTGAACTCAGGCCCTTGTGCTTGCCAGGAGTACTTACAATTTAGAAAAAAAAAATCAAATAAGAACTCTGAGAGGCTGAGGAAGGAGGATCACCTTAAGTTTAAGGCCAGCCTGGGCTACATAGTGAGTTCAAGGCCAGCTTGAAGTACATAGTGAGATCCTATCTCAAAAAACAAGACTCTTTGAGTGTAATCCCCAGTTCCACCAAAGAAACAACAAAAATAAATAAGATTCCTGCCAAATATCTGAATATAGGGGCTGGTGAGATGGCTCAGTGGTCTAAAGCACCTACTTAGAACAAGCTTAGCAAGGCACAGGGACCGCGGTTCAATTCCCCAGCACCACATGCCAGCCAGCCCGCCCCCAGGTGGGCTGAGCTGGCCACACACACACACACACAAATAAAAATAAAAATAAAAAAACAAATATCTGAATATGGGGGCATTTTGTCCATCATAGTTTTTTTTTTTTTTAATTTATTATTTGAGAGAGAGAGAGAGAGAGAGAGGTGTGTGTGTGTGTGTGTGTGGCCAGATCAGCCCACCAGGGGGCGGGGCTGGCTGGCATGTGGTGCTGGGGGATTGAACCGAGGTCCCTGATGCTTTGCCGAGCTTGTTTTTTTAAGTAGGTGCTTTAGACCACTGAGCCATCTCTCCAGCCCTTTGTTGTTGTTTTGAGATAGGGTCTTGCTAGGTAGTTCAGGCTGGCCTCAAATTCATGGCAATCTTCCTAACCCAGCCTTGGGAACGCTGGCCTCATAGGCATTTGACAGACACCATGCCTTGCCATCACACTTTTTTTTTTTTTTTTCTGGTACTGGGCATCAGATTCAGTGCTTTGTGTATGCTAGGCAGGCACTTTACCCTGGCCCCTAAGCCTCACCCTCAGCCTGGATTTTGACTTTTGAAACTATTAATGGAGACATTATTTTTCTTTTCTTTTTTTTGGCGGAATCAGGTATTGAACTTAGGCCCTTGCCAGGGAAGCGCATCTCCCACTGAGCCATCTCCTCGGCCCCTTGATTTTTCTTGAGTGTTGATTTTTTTCTTGCCATTGCTTAAAATTTTCTATCTCAAAATATTCTATGCTGAGTGTGATGGCTCACTTCTGCGATCCCAGCTCTCTGAGGTGGAAGGATAAAAAGTTCAGAGTCCAGGCTGGGCAATTTAAAAGACTTAAGGAGATGGGTGTGATGGCACACATCTGTAGTCTCAGCGCTTGGAGGCTGAGGCAGGAGGATCTCTGCAAGTTTGAGGCTAGTCTGGGGTGCACAGTGAGTTCAAGGCCAGCCTGAACTGCATAGTGAGACTGTTTTAAAAAAAAAAATTAGGGAGAGTCTGTCAAATCACACATACACACACATGCATACACATATGGGGCTGGGGATGTAACTCAGTTGGAAGACCCTGGGTTCAAAACCCAAAATCTAGAATGTGGGAGCAAGGATAATAGAGATGCATCAGAATAACTTGATCAGTAATGGCACTTAAGATAAACTCCCCCCTAAAGATGAATTTCCTAAGCAGCATCCTATATTTGGTAGCCCTGAGGGGAGGATCAAGGGTGCTATATTTCTTTTAAAAAATATTTGGTATAGGGTCTCCAGGGACTACAGAGTCTCACTACATAGTGCTTCTTCTGTTTTCAGCCTCCCAAGCGCTGGGATTACAGGTGCGCATCACCAGCCCAGTCCCAATGACTGCTCAGTGCGCCCAGGGGGCGGGGCCCAGCACGACAGTCGGGGGATAGAACCCTCAGCCCGTGTCTGCCTAAGCAGATGCTTTAATTGGCTGAGCTATTTGGCCGGCCCTAAGGATGTTATATTTAAAAATTTGGGATCTAAATATTTTGGGATCTGTAATTACAGAAAATGCTTAATAAATTGTGTTGAGGAGTGGGAAATATGAATGCAAAACTATCTGGCACCTATATGCTGCTGGTTCTATCTAATAACAACGTTCCCTAATAATTGTTATTAGTAGGACTACTATATTTCAACTAGGAGGCGCGATTTGGAAGGGACCTGGAGGAGGGTAGGCAGGGGGGAGGACATTCCAAGATGGGTGTGAGCTTCCTGAGCAGGGGCAGCCAACCCCCCAGGAGGCAGGGGAGGGCCTGGGGCCGGAAAGTGGGCCGTGGTGTTGGTTTTAGGGGGATCGGGGAGTGCAGGGCGGAAGCTCTGCACTAGTGACCTCTCTTCATGGTCCCAGGCTATCACCCCTTTGCACAGCGCGCCCCCTGGCGGAAGAGTAAGTTCCACCAGGACTTTGCCATGAATGAGAAGCTGCAGCCTTCTGCGCGCTGAGAGGGAAAGTTGGGGAAGGGGGGGGAAGGGGATTTGGTAGCAATCCCCGGGCCTCCCGCCGAGCTGGAAAACTTCCGCGCGGGAGGCGGGCGCTGCAGTTCAGACCCGCCTCTACCCTTTCTGCCCCACCCCTCTTTTGTAACTCTCTCCCCAAAGCCCCCCATGTCTGAGGAGTCCGTTGCGTCCCCCTTTGCCGTCATCTCATGGGATTCGGAATTCCCAGGCTCCAGAGTCCCGGTCGAGTGTCTAACTGGGCAGGGACGGAAGGAGGTTGGCAGGCCCTTGGAGACAGCCCCAAGTTAAATGTGGGAAGCGGTGGCCGTGACGCAAGTTTCCAGGGGGCCCTGGGTCTGCTCTGAGGGAGCGCGCCCGAGACTACACTTCATGCAGTTGCATCGTGAAAAAGCAAAAACCAAGCAAGCACCCAGGGCCACCTTCCGGCTACCGCGGTAAACTGAACCCAGCCGTGCGCCCCCCAGGGTCGCGTTGTGGGCTGACCCTGCACGGACAGTGCCTGCCAGAGACCCTGGGCCGCACAGGCTGAGTTCCCTCGTGGTGGCTGGCTTTTTTTTTTTTTTTTTTTTTTTTCTGCAATGCTTGCCAACCTGTCAGCTGATGGACCTCATCACCCATAGTGGCGCATGTAGCTGGGTCGCAGATCTCTCCATTCACGCCGCGCCCCCGCAGCTGGGGAGCTGCTGTGGGCCCCCGTACGCCCGGGGAGGCCTGCAGATCCCAGTTGCAGCCAGTCGCCGGGGGCCTGCCCCCCGCTCGCCCCGGCCTCGCGCCGCTGGAGGGACGCAGCAAATAGTCCTTTGTTTACATGCAATTCCTTACTCCGCGGAAGGAGGCCGGGGGAGTGCTGAGTTTTCACCAGCTGTTTCCCGCCTTGAAACAGACATCTGATCAGCTGCAAACACACACACACATACACACGCCCGGGGAGGCAGGCCGGAGAGACCTCCCTCCCGCCCCTCCTGCCCGCCTCCCTCCCCTCGCCGCCGCCGCCGCCGCCGCCGCCAGCATCTGGGACCGGCCGATTCTGCACCTCCGTCCGGCGCTGCCCTTTGATTCGGATTTCCATCTTGCATTCTCCGGCGGACCGCGGGACCTGGCTCGTGCAGAGGAGGGGGGCCGATCGCTATGGAGTATTTCATGGTGCCCACTCAGAAGGTGCCCTCTTTGCAACATTTCAGGAAAACAGAGAAAGAAGTGATAGGAGGGCTCTGTAGGTGTGTACTCCTCCTCCCCCTAACCCCTTCCTACCGTTGCAGCCCCCGGCCAGCCCGCCCGGGGCTGGCGCGCGTGTGCGCACGCATGGCCCGCGCCGCCGACCCCGCTCGCCTTTCTTAGCTGCTGGGGTGGCTGCAGCCCGCGCGCCCGGCTTGCGCCTCTTGGGGACCCTCCTCCCTTGGAACGTAGGGACCCCGTGCGGCCCTGGCTACTTTTGTCCGCTGCAGGCGGGCGAGTCGCGACGTTTGTAAATTGCAAACAGACCCACGTGGTTCTGCAGCAGTCCCGGCCATGCTTGATGCTGGTGGCTTTCCCCCCCGCGCTTCCTCCTCCCTCCTCCCGCGGCGGCTTCCTTCCTCTCCCTGCTTCCTCACGCTCTCCGGATGCCCCCCTTCAAATGGGTCTGGGGGGGTCCATGGCGTGCTTGGAGCCGCGGCGAGGGCAGGTACAATGCAGCCCTGCCGCCGCGGCTCCGGGTGTGGGTGTGGGGCGGGGAGCCGGGTGGTGTGCGTGTTCGTAGAGAGCGCGGCTGCAGCAGGGTCGGGGGGCTCGCGAGCGCTGGACTGCGCGGGTGGGCGGGCCCCGGGGGGCAGTGCGGAAGGCAGGGATGCTGTGGCTCCGGGCACGCTGGCCGCCGCTGGCTGGCTGGCTCGCTGGGTCGCCCGCCCGCGCCCGGGCGCTGTTTACTAGCTAGGCCTGGACGTGACTGTGCAGCCCTTTTGGAGTAGGCGGACCTCCGCGCGCGCCGCCTCGCGGGAGCTGTAGTTCTGGGCGGCTGGCGGCTACAGCATTGTGGGACTTGTAGGCACTCGGGAACCACGCTTTTCCTGACAAAGCTCGGCCTCCGCGGGCTGGGTGGGCTAGGCAGGCCAGGGGGAAGGCGTTTCGAGGAGAGGGCTCCTGAGACCGCCCCTAACCCAGCCTGGCCGCTCCCCGCTGCACTTGGGTCTCCCTCTGCAAACTTTCCCATTCCACGCCCCTTCTCTTAGCCGTAAGCCGAAAGCGTCTGGTCGCCGGTCCGGGTGGATATCCCGAGGTCTGCATTCGTTCTCCAGGAGCCGCTTTGTGTAAACTTGGACCGAGGTCGAACAAAAGTCATCCTTTATCAAGGGTGATGGATTTGCGGGCCTCGAGGAGCCCTATCGCTCCGGATACGTTAAAATGAACATGCCTGGAACTACGTTTGCTAAGGCTCGGCACAGGCATCTCCCCATTGAACCCGACTCGACTGGCTGAGGTGGGCGCCAGGGGGTGGAGGTTTTGCCAGTGTGCACAAGTTTAGGACCTGCGGGCCTCTTTCCTGCAGTGCTGCTCCAGGAGCGAAATGGCTCCCCAGGGCTGAGCCACGTGCTCAGCAGCCCAGGGCTGGCAGGGCGGGGATTGGGGGAGGAGGAGCCCCAGCACGGTGTGGCCGACGACGCTGGTGAACACCAGATGCAGGGGAAAAGTGGCTATACAGGTATACACCCGGCTCTATGGCTCTCACCTTTATTGCCAAGTTCACAGTCAATACCTAGGGATAGGTGTGCCAGCTGAAAGATCTCACAGGCAGCAGGACCACCCTGAGGGTTGACATTGAGACAAAGCTCAGCTGGAGGGCCCAGCAGTAATTACTTTTTGTTCTGTTTTTTGAGACAGGATCTCACTATGTAGTTTAGGCTGGCCTTGAACTCACAGAAATCCTCCTGGCTCAGTCTTCTGAGTGCTGGGATTGCAGGCGTGTGCCCTCACACCTGGCCCAGCGGTTACTAACTTAAAAAAATTTTTTTTTACTAACTTAAAAAAAAGTCGTTATATGTTCTGGGCATTTCCTTTGCTATTGTTTTCTCATTGAATTGTTATGTACTTGCTGTGCTATGAATCAAGTTGTTTTCTGATTCTCTTATAAAAATGAAGACACAGGCTGGGGAAGGGACCACCTGGTGGAGCAAGAGGTAGAGATGGAACTGGAAACCTGACCCTAGAGCCCTGCTTTTCAGCAGGGCTATAGCTGCTCCTAGCAAGGCTGGGCAGTGTGCAGGAGAGGCTGAACTCCACACATGGGAGAGGACGTTCTTAGCTCTGACCATGCACAGGTTTGGGGCAGTGGCCCCTCCAGCTCCTGTAACTGGACTTTGGTTGAGGAATCAGGTCATCCTAGGACTCTGGCACACACCTGTAATCCCAGCTCAGGAAGTTGAGGCAGGAGGATTGTGAGTTTGAGGCTAGGCTGGGGTATATAGTGAGACCCCGTCTCAGAGAAACCAAAACCAAGCAAACCCAAGACATCAGTCCCCTCTTTGGAGGAGGCTAGCACAAAGACATTGGGCTGTGGCAGTCCCAGTGCTTGAGGTGGCAGAACCTGCCCCCAGGTGCACAAGTCCTCAGCCTGCCTTGTGTCCAAGACAGGGCCTCTTACCCTATTTTCAGCTGGGTTGCAGGGTGAGCTGGGAGGCCTGTCCAGAAAAGAGTGTGTGCACCGGGCAGGACTTTGGTTGAGTGGACTTGGTTTCTCTAGGTTCTCAGGCTATGGATTTTCCTTCATCCCTCTTTGAGGAGTAGAGCTCCCCTGCCCTTCTCATCTGTCTCACCAGCCAGCTAGAGGGGCTGGAAGGGCAGTGCCCAGTACTTGATGCCTAAAGGTTCTCTGCTTTGGTAAAATGTAATGTCCGTGGAGAGTGGTATGGAAGTACCTGGAAGCTGTTACTTTAACCTTCAGACTCTTAAAAACCAGGGGGCATGGTCATTTCTATCCCTGTAAATTCTGTAAAGAAAATTCCCTTAAGAGAGCTGCCTGAAGTTACTTTTTTTTTTTTTTCCACTTTTTAAAAAGTTTTGGGCTGGAGAGATGGCTCAGTGGTCTAAAGCACCTACTTAGAACAAGCTTAAGCTAAGCAGGGACCGCGGTTCAATCCCCCAGCACCACATGCCAGCCAGCCCCGCCCCCTGGTGGGCTGAGCTGGCCACACACTAAAACAAACACACACACACATAAATAAATAAATAATTAAAAAAAATTAAAAAGAAAAAAGTTTTGTTTGTTTGTTTTTTGGCGGAACCGGGGATTGAACTTAGGCCCTTGTGCTTGCCAGGGAAGTGCTTATGCCACTGAGCCATCTCCCCGGCACTGAAGTTACATATTGTAACCCCAGCTACATGGGAGACTGAGGTAGGAGGGTCACAAGTTCAATGCTAGACTGAGCAACTTGGCTAGACCCTATCAATTCTATCTTCTCATTATTTTTAAAATTTATTTTGGCCAGTTCAGCCCACTGATGGTGGGGCTGGTATGGCATGTGATGCTGGGAATCAAACCCAGGTCCCCTGCGCCTGTCTAAGCTTGCCTAAGCAGGTGCTTTAGATGGCTGAGCTATCTCACTGGCCCCAATTTGATTTTTAAAAGCCTGCCTTTTAAAAAGTTTTATTAGTACCCGTGTGCGTTACATACTGATTACATTCATCGTGGGGAGACTGTTTCAGAATTTTATTTATTTTTTGTTTTTGTGGTCCTGGGACGAACTCAGGACCTTGCACTTGCCAGGCAGGTACTTGGGCCACTGGGCATCTCCTTGGTCCAACTCAGAATTTTAAAAAGATGGTGTGTTAGGAGATTTTATGTGTTTGGTTGGTCTTTGAATCCATTTATGAAGCACTAGCTTGATGACAAGACTGAAGATTTAGCAGGTAACAAAACCTGATGATCCCTGACCTTAGCGGCTTACCAGCTCTTGGTATCAGAGGATTCTGTCAGTCCCGTGAGAACCGTGGGTTGTGCTGGATAGTTGGGTACAAAAACAGGACATCATCCTCTTGTCTTTTTTTTGTCTTTCAACTTTAATTAAAAAAAATATGTTTAGTACGGGGTCTACATGTTCTCACTACACAGATTGGACTCTAGTGATCCTCCTTTTTTTTAAATGAATTTAGGACAGGGTCCACAGGGTGTATAGGACCTCACTACATAGATCAGACTCATAGTGATTCTTCTGTTTTCAGCCTTCCAAGTGCTGTGATTACAGACGGGCGCCACCACGCCCAGTCTCAATCGCAGTCTCATCGTGCTCCAGGGGGATGGGGCTGGCGCCACACAATGGGCATCCTTTTTTTAAAAAAAACTTTTTAAGACAGGGTTTCGTTATGCTGTTCAGGCTGGTCTTGGACTCACTTTGTAGCCCAGGCTGCCTTGAACTCAGCGATCCTCCTGTTTAGCCTCTTGAATGCTGGGATTACAGGTATGTACCACACATCTGGCCCTGTTGTCTTCTTGTATTATTATTATTATTTTTCCCTCAGTGCTCTTTAAACTTTGCCATGAACCTGAGAGGTAAGGTAGTATTTCTAAATTTTTTACATGTGGGGGAAGTTGAGGCTGTTGACTGGCTCAACTTGGAGTTTCCCACCTAGCAAGCGGAAAGTTTGGCATTTGTACTCAAGGCAGCGTCCCTTTGGGCTGCAGGAGGCATGGGGTAGGTGGAAGGAGGGCCGATGTCTCTTGAGGGGACCAGTATGGCTTGGTGTGTTCTGGAACCAAGTGGAGGGTGGTGGTGGCTGATCACAGGAGGCTGGAGAGGAGGGATGTATGTCTGGGTGGAGACAGCGAGAATGGTGAGTTCCTTGATGCCTGGAGTGGAAAGATTGTCTCCCTTTTCAAGTAAGGGAGAAATGTCAGGTGGATTTGCCCCAGTTTGACAGTGTGGTGCTCCATGAGAGCTCAGGGAGTGTGCAGTGAGACTTCTTAGGGGCCTGTTGGAGGCTGCAGCTGGGCAGGAGGGTGGAGGAAGATGGGAGATGCTTGGCCTGGGGCTGGGCAATTATCCCTTAGGGACTGGATGCAAAGAGTGTGTCAGATGCCCTGGAGTGTTTGGTTGGGGTGCTGTTTTTCTTCCTAGATTTGGGGGGCATATTGGGGAAAGGATGGCAGGCCCCCAACCCCCCACCTGCCCCTGTCTGTCAGGGCAGTGGGATGTAGAAATCAGAGTTGCTGCTCACCTGGGTGAGTCTAAAGTTACCAGGGAGGTGGTAATGTGACTTTTACCATGCAGTGACCGTTTACTTCTGTAAAACCTGGAAAATTATAAGGAATTTTCAGGCCTTTGCAGAAAAATCCTCTTTGTTCACTGCAGTGTCACTTGGAAATGTCCTTTAACTCTTACTCTTCGTGAATAGGAACCTGGGGTTGGTCAGCAGTAGTTGGCCTACCTGTCATAATTCTTGGTTAGCTCAAACTCCACCAGTCAGAACCTTGGGTTAGCATATAGTCTGTTAAAAAAAACAAAACAAAACAGGACACCTCTTTAGCAGTGCCTATTTCCAGGACTGTTCAGAGAGTAAGTTTTTTTTTTTAAATTAATTTATTTATTTGGCACAGGGTCTCACTGTACAGCTAAGACTCATAGTGATCCTCTTGACTCAGCTTCCCCAGTGTTGGGATTATACATGTGCACCACCACACCTGGTTTCTGTGGCTGGCTTGGTGTGTGGCCAGCATGACATGTGGTACCAGGGCTTGAACCCGGGTCCTTCCACTTGCCAGGCAGGTGCTTAGACTGCCAAGCTATCTCCCCTGGCCCAGATAGTAAGTCTTGATGACAAATTCAAGTCCCTATGAGGAGCTGTAGCTTTGGGGGTGAATCTCTTCTTAGTTAAGTCTAAGTTAACTACTAAGTTAAGCGGCAGCTGGTTCTGGAAGGAGGCAGCTAGGTTGATGGGTTTGGAGAGGAAGCGGCAGGATGGAACATCTGGATGAGCCATGTTCTTGGCTTTGAGGTACAGAGGAGCTGACATAGGCTCCTCTGCCTGCCTGGTCCTCTTCTAGGAATTTTGGGGGTGGCGATTTGGAGCCTGGAGCTCTGTGTTCTTGGGGCTTCCCAGTTAGTGGGAAAGGGAGAGGTTGAGGGTCAGCTCCCTGGAGACTGATGAATTGATGAATTGATGACTGATGAATTGGAACTTGGGCTGGGAGCAGCAGGAGGGTGCATCCAGCTGCACCCTGGTGTAGCAGGTCAGCAGGTGTGATATTGGGTACATCACATCACATCACTTGTGGCCCTTTTCTGTCACTGTAGTTTAGAGGGGCTCAGCACTGAGGCTCTGTTCTAGCAGCCACATCCGTTGGTTGAGCAGCCCCTTCTGTTCTGAGCTCTCAGTACCAACAGACGGTGGTTGTCTGCGGCAGTTGGCAGTGTCCTATGTGGTGCTTGATGGTGTGTATATCATGAGTCACATTGCTGCAGCCATTCCTTTGGGCTTTTGTGGGGACTGGGGGGATGTATAAGAAGTCTGTGACTAGGAAGAAGAGTTAACACAGTGCTAGCATGCAGCTGTCAACAATAGCTTTGCCTGGTCCGATTCAGGGATACCTGTCACCGGTCAATCTGTGGGACCCTATAAAGCCCACTTTACCCTCCTGTCCCCTGACATTTGTTCTGGGTCCCAACTTTATTGCTTGCTATAACTGGTCCCTTCCTGAATCTTTGTATGCTCTTTATATGGGAATCATCAGGCCATCTTACTCAAAGGAAGATTTTGATAAAATTAAGTGAAAAAATCTTAACATAGTGAGTCTTTAGCACATCCTACAAAGAATTCAAGATGCGTGTGTGTGCGTGTGTACATGCATGTGTACTAGGACTTAAACCCAAGGTCTTTCTCATGCTAGGCAAGCTCTTTGCACACATTACTTCCCCAGCCCTTTTTGTTTTTTATTTTGAAATGGGGCTGTCTAGATTGGCTAGAATGTCCTCAGACCTGTGATCTTCCTGTCTCTGCCAGAGTGCTGAGACAGGTGTGTATTGCCACACTTGTTTTCTCTTTCTTTCTTTCTTTCTTTCTTTCTTTCTTTCTTTCTTTCTTTCTTTTTTTTGTGGAACTGGGGATTGAACTCAGGCTCTTGTGCTTGCCAGGGAAGCACTTATTCCACTGAGCCATCTCATTGTTTTCAAGACTATAAAAAACAAACGACAACTTACTTCTTTATTGCTAGGCTTTCCAGATGGGTTGTCTCTCAGGATAGCCCAGTGGGCCCAGGACTCTTTTATTGGGCCCCAGCTCTGGGGTCAGCTCAGTCCTTGGGCATCACCAGGAGAGATAAGGATAGGGTGTAGGGGTTGCTTCCAAACAGGTTGTATTCACCAGATGGCTTCCTATGGTACCTCTCTTTGTTTTTCTCTCTTTTTTGAAACAGGGTCTCACTGTGTAGTTCAGGCTGGCCTTGAACTCACGTTGATCTTCCTGTGCTGGAATTAAGGTGTATGCCCAGCAAACTATCTGCAAATCTTAGCTCTTTTTGTCTCCAAAGATCCCTGTTGCCCTGTTGGTAGGCCACCTACTGCAGAACAGTCCCTGTTCCTGTTGCCCAATTGGCCACTCTGAGAAGGTGTGGTCTGAGGGTAGACAGTGGCAGCTTCTGCCTAACTTGGCCCTTTCCTCTTTTTGACATTATCATATGTAGTGTGGGGGCAGGGAAATGGAGAGAAGAGAGGTATCTGGCCTGAAGAGGAGAGTTGGATATCTAGCTATCTGACTCCAAACCCATTCTGTCCCTACTCTGAGCCCTAAATAAAGGGCCACCTCATCTGTAAAGTATGTGAGGGGGACCTGGGCTTTCTTCCCAGCACTGACGTTCCCAGCCCTGTGAGGGTCTTGTACCCTGGTGGAGAAGTCAGGGAGGCCCTGGGTTGGTTGAGCCTCTGAGCCTTCTGGACTCAAAGCTGGGAAGAGGGGTCTTGGCTTGATGAAGTGGGTTGAGGGAGAGAGAGTGGGCGGGGGGGGGGGTAAGGAGATGGCATGTGGAGCTGCGCTGATTTGCCTGCAGACCTCCTGGAGTGGCTGATGTGGTGTTCAATCCCAGCTGGCCACCCTCTCTGTTGAAATAGAAAGCTGAGGCCTAGGAAGGGGCAAGGCAGTATCTGGGGTCCCACAGGGAGCTGAAGTAGGATGGATGGTTGGATGGATGGATGGATGGATGGACGGACGGACGGACAGATGGATGGACAGATGGATGGATGGATAGATGGATAGATGGGGCAGGCTGGGTGGGGCAGGTCAAACCAGGGCCGTTTCCAGCTGTTGGAGATGTGTTCCCGTCCTGGGCTGTTGTTCAGCTCTTTCCCTGAGGATAGGGATAGGGTCAAGTCAAAGCAAAGGAGTCAAGGTGCTGGTACCTCCTCCATCCTGGATCCCCATCAATGGGATGAGAGCGCCCCAAGGCCTGTTCCAATTTCCCCAGACTCAGGGCCTAAGCTTTCTTGGCTCAGGCCTGGAACAGGTCACCCGGGGAGGGCCCCTCAGGAAGAGGCCAGGGCTGTGGCTTTGGGTGGGGCTGGCGCCTTTGCTGGGAGCTCAGCATCTGGAAGCCATCAGGCCAGGGGCGGGAGAAGTTGCAGGGGAGGGCTGAGAAGGGGAGCCCCACTCCTCCAGGCCACACACAGGCCCACCCCTCGGGAGCAGTGGTGTTGGGCCTGCAGGCTTTGCATCTGGCCTCGCCCCCTTCCCTGGCTGCTTCATCTTTTACTCCATTGCCGCTGCACCCGCACTGTGCAATCCCATTGCCCACAGCATGCCAGGGGCCTCACTTCCTGGCACAGAGCTGGTCTGCCTCTTAAAGTGGCTGGACTTTGTGGGTCCTGTTCCCCGGGGTTGTTGGCCTATTGTCCTCTCTGTGGAATGAGTGGTATCTGTCTTGTCTTCTGTGAAATCATAGTCCAGGGGGGCAGAGGTAGGAGCTAGGGCTCTGGCTGGAGGCTTGGCTGTGGTGATGACTCCTCAGTCCTGGGTGGCAAAGCCTGAGATGCTGGAGGTGGTCCAAGTCAGCAAGGAGCTCAGAAGTGTCCCAAGACCCAGGTGCCTCTTGACTATCACTCAAGAACTACCTGCATCAGATAAGAGAGATTAGCCACCCAGGCTGCTGAGCTTTCCTAGATTTCCTTAGTCAGATGCTGGGCTGGCACCAGACTCCTGCTTACTGTACAACTCCTTGAGTGTTTTTGGTATGCAGACCTGGCTGGGAACCTTATTCTAGAGGAGATTCCTGCCTTTGGTAAGGAAGTCATTCTGAGCAGTATACCCTTGCCAGTAGCCATTTAGTTCAGTCTGCCTGGGTATTAGTGCCCCTTCATCAGCTTCAGGGGTGATCTGCCTGAATTGCTGGCATTAGGCTGACCTGGTATTCTTTGCAGCAGGGAGGGATACAGGTTTACACCTGGGGGTCTTGAGATGAATTATGAAGATGGGCCTTAAGCCCAATACTTGGGAGACTGAAGCATGAGGACTGCTACAAGTTCGAGGCCAGCCTGGGTTACTTAGTGAGTTCAAGGCCTCACTCAAAAAAGTAAAAAAACAAAAAAAGATGAACCTATTGGGGCAAGGCTCAGAGTGCATCTAGTCTTAAGTTTCCGTCTGCCCTTGCAGCCTTGCCAACATCCCACTGACCCCTGAGACACAGCGGGACCAGGAGCGGCGGATTCGGCGGGAGATCGCCAACAGCAACGAGCGGAGGCGTATGCAGAGCATCAACGCGGGCTTCCAGTCCCTCAAGACCCTCATTCCCCACACAGATGGAGAGAAGCTCAGCAAGGTGGGCAGGGGTGGGAGCTTCCTGGAGGAGGTGGCTGGCTGTGGTAGAAGAGAATCTTGGTAGCTGCCACCGGCCTGACCCTGACCTCTTGCCTCCAGGCAGCCATTCTCCAACAGACAGCAGAGTACATTTTCTCCCTGGAGCAGGAGAAGACCAGGCTTCTGCAGCAGAACACGCAGCTCAAGCGCTTTATCCAGGTATTGTAGGAGGCATCACCTCAGTGTCCTGTCCTTCTTCTCACTCCCTGTCCCCAGCATGGCATGCCTGGACCAAGCCACTGATCTGGGACACAGGTGACTGGCAGTCCCATCTTGTATGCTGACCAGCCTACTTAACAAACTTGCCTTCCTGGTTGGGCCTCCATTTCCCTTTTCATGAAAGGGAAGGAACTATGCAACTGCCTTGGAAAACCAGTCCTTTCTAATTTTCCTCCTGGCACTGAGGCACTTTGTTGGATCTAGAAAATGAGCTCCCCAGTCAAGGTCCACCTCTGTCGGGTAGCTTTGGGGGGCTGAGATGGAGCCGCTTGACCTCCATGGTGGTAGTGGTGGTACGGGGGGTTCACTTCACATGCTCATCTATCTTTTGCGGTCCCCAGGAGCTGAGTGGTTCTTCTCCAAAGCGGCGGCGGGCAGAGGACAAGGATGAGGGAATTGGCTCACCGGATATCTGGGAGGATGAGAAGGCTGAGGACCTGCGGCGGGAGATGATTGAGCTGCGACAGCAGCTGGACAAGGAGCGCTCTGTGCGCATGATGCTGGAGGAGCAGGTGGGGTGCCCCTCTGGGATGGTGCAGCGTGCCACAGGCAGGGGGTGCTTCTGTGGTCTCTTCTGCATGTGTGCTTTCCAGTTAGCAGGTATTTACAGAAGCCCCTGCTCTATGCCAAGTGTGGGAGTGAAGATCTAGTTGTTCTTGAGTGTTACTGAATGCCTGGGCGATAAGGGAATTAGTCAAAGGCTCTCAGGTATAAAAATGCAACTGAGGACCTCAGGTACAGGCCAGTGGCAGAGTGTGTGCTTAGCATGTAAGGCTTTGGATTCAATTCCCAACACACATACACGTACATACACCACACAGAGCAAATGAGATAAAATTCATGTGGCTGTAGGTGTGCCCTGATCCCCTATGGGTACCCCATGACTTCCAGTTGGAAATCAGTTAACCAGGCAAAGAAGGGAAAAGGGTGTTTCATTCAGAGAAGAGCATAGACAGAGACCTGGAGGTGGGAGGGAAGCCCAGAGAGTTCTAGTAAAGAACTTAGTCTCTGCACCAGGGGGTTGCTCATGCTAGGTTCTTAGGTTTTGGGAACACTGCTATGTCCTGGGGTTGGAGGTTTTGGTGGGTGGCCTGCTATGAGGCTGGTGGAGCAGGTGTGCTCTGGCCCTGCCCCTGAGCACCGAGCTGCTCTACCCATAGGTGCGGTCCCTGGAGGCCCACATGTACCCGGAAAAGCTCAAGGTGATTGCGCAGCAGGTGCAGCTGCAGCAGCAGCAGGAACAAGTGCGGCTGCTGCACCAGGAGAAGCTTGAGCGGGAACAGCAGCACCTGCGGACCCAGGTGAGCAGGAGGCCTAGGAAGGCTCAAGCTGCCCCTGGGCTCTCAGGGTGCAGAGGTGCCCCACTGTTTTCAAGGAGCTGTTTATGGCTCCAGGCATCTGTGTCCGTGAGTTCATGGAGTCCTCCAAGCAGCCCTTTAAAACCTGAGCTGTTAAACTCCTGTTTGACGGATGAGGAAATAGAGGCACAGAAGGGCTGAATAACACACACAGGGTCCCAAACGACTAGGACAGGGATTTGAATCCTGGCTATCTAAATCCACGGTCCCCCTCCCCCCATTATTAAACCTGGGACCTTGTGCCTGCCCAGCAGACACTCTTCCAGTGACTTACACCTCCAGTTCCACAGCTTATGGGGGCTGGCTAAGTTGCCCAGGCTGGGCTGAGACTTGCAGTCTTCCAGCTTCAGTCTCCAGAATAGCTGAGAGGCGCTAGGGATATAGCTCAGTAGCATAAGCACGTGCTTAGCAAGCACAAAGTCTTGAGTTCAATTCCTGAGACCCAAAAAACAAAGGCAAAAACCATGAACATTTGTTCCACTGAGCCATCTCCCTGGCACCCATGAACATTTGTTTCCAGAATAACTGGGAGTACGGATGTATGCAACAGTGCCAGGCTTACTGTCTATACCGTTTTTTTATTTTTTTTGAGTCAAGGTCTTGCTATATAGTTCAGGGTGGCCTTGTACTCACTGTGTAGCCGAGGCTGGCCTCAAACTCATGGCAGTCTTACCTTAGTCTCTCAAGTGCTGGGATTACATGTGTGCACTACCATGCCTGGCTCTCATCTACACTCTTAACTAATACTGTAGTAGATGTTGAACTGCTGCGTGGCACTGAGAGTTGAGGGGGCCCTGGGATTTGGGGTGGCCAGAAGCACTTCCATAAGCTGCCAGTCCTTCACTTCTTAGTACAGTGTTGGGGTAGGGGTGGGGTGGTAAGCTGGCTGGCCCCCTGTGTATTTGTTAGTTATTCCTGGTCGTTTTATTGGGGGCGCATCTAAGTAACTACATTGCCCAGTTTGTACTCAAACGTAATCTTCTTGGCTCAGTCTCCCAGAGTGCTGGAACTACACATGTGCACTACCATACCCTGCTGAGATAATCTGCTCATAAAGAAAAAGGAGTTTTTTTTTTTTTCCCAGAGAAAGGAGTTATTTTGGCTCATGGTTTTGGAGATTTTGTTCTGTGATCAGTTGGCCTCATTCATTGTTTTGAGCCTGTCCCAAAACAGCACATCATGGGAAGAGCAGGTGACAGTGAAATAGCTCACCTCATGGCCAGGAAGCTAAAGAGCAAAAAGAAGAAAAAGTGGTTGTGGGTTCTATTTCTCTGAGAGTATCTACCCCTAAAGGGCTTCCACTGGCACCTCTTTTTTTCAAATGTATTTGGTTGTTACAGGATCTTACTATGCAGCTCAGACTCATAGTGATTTTCCTGTTTTCAGCCTCCCCAGTGCTGGGATTACAGGTGTACACTGGGATTATAGGCATACAACACTACACCCGGCTCAGCCTGCCCTGTGGGCAGGCTGGTGTGGCATGTGGTGCTGGGGATCTGACCACTGTCCCTGTGCTTGCCTAAGCAGGTGCTTTAGTCTGCTGAGCTGTCTTGCCAGCCCCTGGCTGACCTCTTAAAGATTCCACCATTCCCAGTGATGTCATGCTGTGACTGCCACTACAGATTGACCACTAGGGAAACCTAAAGCCAAACTGTAGTGGCCCTTTATGCTGATGGAGGTTGATGGGCCAGAAGAACCACAGGCAGAAAGACTGAGGGCTTCTGTCTTACAGCTCCTGCCCCCTCCAGCGCCTACCCACCATCCCACGGTGATTGTTCCGGCGCCACCACCACCACCGCCTCCCTCCCACCACATCAACGTTGTCACCATGGGTCCCTCTGTCATCAACTCTGTTTCTACATCTCGGCAAAATCTGGACACTATTGTGCAGGTATCTGGGCTTGGGGAAGCGCAGCTTGTGGGGGTGAACTTCTTCAAACAGACTCTTTATGGCAGATCAGACAATAAGGGACAGAAGAGAAGATGGCTCTTGAGTTGGAGGAGTGGGCTGGATGCCCAGGGTGGAGGCGTCTCTCCCTCCCTGCATCTGCAGGGATGGACAGCTGGGCAACAGAGCTTAGAGATGAGCCACATTCCTTCTTCAGTGAGAGGCTTGCTGGCAGGCTCCTTTGGAGCCAGAGCCCCCTGGTTAGAGTTCCTGTGGTCAGCTCTTCATTCAGGGCAAAACTTTCTCTCACCTCCATTTCCTGTAACTAAGGATGGGGTAGGGGCTGGTGAGATAGTTTAGTGGTCTCAAGCGCCTGCTTAGGCAAGTTTAGGCAAGTGCGCAGGGCCCACAGTTTGATCCCTGGCACCACATGCTGTGCCAGCCCCGCCCCCTGGGTGGGCTGAGCCAGCCACAAAAAACAAAAAAAGAGAATGGGGTAAAGTATCAGTGGCTGGGTGGGCCTGCTTATATCTCCTGTGAATGTTGGGAGTAAATTAAAAAGATTAATTGGTAAATAATAATATAAACCAAAGAAGCCAAAAGGGGAAAAATTCAGTGCTCAGAACTTCAGTTACATATAAAACCAGGAAGATGAATAATACAATTAATAACAAAAATCTTTTTTTTTTTTTTGCGGAACCAGGGCTTGAACTCAGGCTCTTGGGCTTGACAGGCAAGCGCTTATTCTACTGAGCCATCTCCCTGGCCCCAAAAATCTTAAATAAATTAATAGGAAGAGTGGGGCATGGCAATGCACATCTGTAATCCCAGCACTCAGGAGTCTGAGGCAGGAGGATCGTTGTGAGTTCAAGACCAGCCTGCGCTACAAAGTGAACTCAAAGTAGCCTAAACTGCATAGCGAGACCCTGTCTTGAAGAAGAACAACAACAAGAATTAATAGGAAGACTTTAAAATACCTAAATGTGTGGGAGATGCTTGTCATTTCTTGGCAGCACTGAGACCCTTCTTGAAAGGCGTTTGTCAACAGGGTGCCTTTAAAACTTTTTTTTGTCTTTATGAGACAAAAAGACAAAGATTTCACTGTGAAGGTTTCACTGTGAAGTTCAGGCTGGACTTAAACTCACTTTGTACCCCAGGCTAGCTTCAAACTCACATCAGTCTTCCTGCTTCAGCCTCCCAAGTGCTGGCATTACAGGCATGTGGCATCATACCTGGCTTTTTTACGTGTTACTGGGGATTGAATCCAGGGCTGGGCTGCATCCCCAGACCTTTTATTTTATTTTATTTTATTTATTTATATTTTTTTTGGTGGAACTGGGTATCGAACTCAGGCCCTTGCGCTTGCCAGGGAAGCGCTTATTCCACTGAGCCATCTACCTGGCCCTCCCAGACCATTTTTTATCCCTTCAGACCTTTATTTTTTTTTTTTATTTTTAAAAATTATTTATTTATTTATTTATTTATTTATTTATTTATTTATTTGGTACAGGATCTTGCTACGCAGCTGGACTTGTAGTGATCTCGCTGTGCTGGGATTATAGGCATCTGCCATCACACCCCAGTTTCTGTGGCTGGCACCGTGCGCCTCTGGGTTCTGGAGTTAGCACAGCATGTGCCAGGGATTGAACCTGGGTTCTTGCACTTGCCAGGCAGGTGTTTAAGACTGCCGAGCTGTCTTTCTAACTCATCCCTCAGACCTTTTTTTTTTGGCGGAACCAAGGATTAAACTCAGACCCTTGCCCTTGCCAGGGAAGTGCTTTTTAAAAAAAATATTAAAAAAAATTTTGAGACAGGGTCTAAGTCTTCAGATTGCTCAGCTTGGGTTTGAATTTTCAGTCTTCCTTTCTTTTTGCCTCAGCCTTCCAAAGTGCTGGGATTACAGGTGTGTGCTACCACACCCAGCTCAGCAGAGCAATTTTCTAATGTTTATTTCCCCTGGACTCTGGCAGCACCCCCTGCCTCGCCAGGCTTACTTTGGGACAGTCCTGAGGTATGTGTTTTGTGGAGAGTTGGCTGGGAGCCTTTGGCTAAACCTCCGGTTGCCTATTCCTGCCCAGGCAATCCAGCACATCGAGGGCACCCAGGACAAGCAGGAGCTAGAGGAGGAGCAGCGGCGAGCAGTCATCGTGAAGCCTGTACGCAGCTGCCCGGAGGTGCACACTTCAGACACTGCCTCGGACTCGGAGGCCTCGGACAGTGATGCCATGGACCAGAGCCGGGAGGAGCCTTTAGGGGATGGGGAGCTTCCCTGACCACCCCCTCAGCCCTCCTCTCCCTTCTGGGGGCTGGAGGGGGTTGGGGAAGTGACAGGGAGAAATGTGGGTGAATGAGTGAGAAATTTTTACAAAATTACTGTGTCATTTGGGTCTCTTTTATGACCTCTTTTTCAATACTGTAAATCAACCTTGGAACGAAGCCACCCAAGCCAGGGTCCCAGGGCTGGGGTGGCACAGGATATGTGGGAGCATTGGGATCCCAGGGGTGTGCCTCCACCATGGACGCTGGGGGAGACAGACACTGGGGTGCTTGGCCTCTTCCACCAAAAAACATTTTTCGTTAAAGTGTGTTTTTAAGAACAGGGAATATCAACCCCAAGGTATTTACCCCTTCCCAGAGCTGGCCCTACGCCTGTCAGTCTTCAGTCCCCCTCCCTCCTCCACCTGGTTTTCTTCTTCTTTAAGCACTTAACATGGGTTGGGGGTTAGGCTAGGTTGGGGCTCTCTGGGGACCGGGGCTCTATGCTTCTCGGTTGGGGTTCGCTGCTGCCCTTCCTCCTCCCCTCAACACCAGGACTGCCATTCTCCATCCTTCTGTCCACCTCTTCCTCCAGGGTGCCCTTAAACCCCAAAAATGT
>NW_004524597.1:7326215-7327464 GCF_000260255.1 Octodon degus
TGTGTGTGTGTGTGTGTGTGTGTGGCCAGCTCAGCCCACCAAGGAGCGGGGCTGGCCAGCATGTGGTGCTGGGGATTGAACCGTGGTCCCTGCACTTTGCTAAGCTTGTTGTAAGTAGGTGCTTTAGACCACTGAGCCATCTCACCAGCCCCTGTTTAGTTTTTTTGAGACAGGTTCTTGCTACATAATCAAGGCTGGCCTTGAATTTACTATGTAGCCCATACTGGCCTCAAATTCATAATCCTTCTGTCTCCACCTCTAAATGCTGAGATTACAGACTTGTGTCACTATGCTTACCTGGATTCCCCTAGTTTGTGTGTGTGTGATTATGTTCACTGAAGTTTTCAGATTATCTGGGATTACTCTGGATGTTCTACAAAGATGGAAAATGGTGCTGGGGGCTCTGGGAGTCCAGGAGCATTCGCAAAGGAGCCACTTGTTCTTAACTCCTGGACAAGAACAGAGTGCTTCAGTGCTACGACTTCCTAAGCCTGTGTAACCTTCCTGAACTATAGAAGGGAAGGAAACTTATCTCCTCACGGTACAGTGTTTTTTGTCCTGAGGCTGTGGCTTTGGTCTACCTGTAGTTCTTACCACTTCTGACAAGCTACCTGAGCCTCTGTGTTGGAGAGGTGGTCCTTTTAGTTCCTTTTTTTTTAAATTATAGCCTTTTGAGTAAGGCTTCTTCCACATTGCATTATGCATATTTTTTTAAAAATAAAACTGAAGGTGAAGAGGGGAGAGGCGACAGTTAATCTAGATGAATAGGGAGTATTGGAAAGTGAGCTACGCCTTACTTTTTTAACTGTATTCAGGCCATTTACACCAGTTTAACGTCCCTCCAGGGGAGGAGCTTACCTAGGCTCTGTGCCAGGCCTCCCTTCCTCCCTAGAACACCCCCTTGCTTTCCGCCGCCAGGGGTGAGTGAGGCTGTAGGACGAGGTGGGTTCCCCGCAGCTCCTGAGGTCGGCAGAGGGCGCTGTGGGCCCAGGACGCCCGTCCCAGGGAGGACAGAGGCTCCGCCTCCTTCCGGGCCTCGAGGGCTGCTCAGCTCCCAAAAGTCAGAGGCCGAGCTGCGGCCACGGCCAGGTAAATCCCTCTCTTCCCTAAGCGGCCACCGCGTGCCCGGCGATGGCAGCCCCTCTCCTGGCCCGCGGCGGCAGGCAGGGGCACCCCCGCGCCGTGCGTACGTCCGGTTCCCGGGCGCCTCGGAGTCCCGCCCGGCCCACGCCCCCACCCCACCCCACCC
>NW_004524597.1:7327564-7345072 GCF_000260255.1 Octodon degus
CGCCCCCGCGCCGAGGGGGCGCCCACGCACGCCGCCGGGCACGGGCACGCAGCGCGTCGGCCCGCGGTGCAGAGCGGCGACTGCGAGCTCGCGGGGAGCGACTTCCGCGAGATTTACATCACAAAAGTTGTGAAACAGGTGTCACGGATCTTCATAATGATTTTTACCCGAAGTGTCTGGGACATTGTCACTGTTGTATATGTGATGAGTATCTGACCATCTTTCCTGCTAAGGCCCCTAGTTGGAGAGGTAGAGAAGGGGTGGGCCTTCATGTTGCGTGAAGAATTTTGGACTTATTTTTAAATACAGGGTCTCGCTATGTAATTCATACTGGCTTTGAACTCACTATGGAGATCGTCTTCCCTCAGTCTTTGGAGTACTGGGCCTACAGGTGTACACTGTACACCACCTCAACTGGCCATTGTGTGTGTGTGTATGTCTGGAGATTGGATCCAGGACCTTGTGCATGCTAGGAATGCTATATCCCTGAGTAACACCTCCAGCCTAACATCTTTATTTTTTTAAAGGGCAGAAAAATTTATTTCAAGAAGAGGAATGGAGGCATGGGGAATATGAATAGCACCTGGGAGACAGGAGGGGTCCTGAATGAGTTGCCAATGAGCTCACCTCTCAAAGGAAGTTTATAGAGCAAAATCATGATGTGGGTACAGTGTGGATCAAAACTGTGATTAGCCAATACAATTGCAACTATAGTTGTTTAGGTAATACTGATCTATTGGTAGCAAGGGTACATGGGCGACATCATTAACCTTGCTTGATCATCCGTAGTCTTAGTCCTGTGTTTAGTCTTAGCCTTCGAAGGTGGCTGTCCTAAGGAGATAATGGGAAATCTCAAAGGGTGATGCCAGTCATCTCGTAGGAAAGAAGGCAAAACTAACCATTGTGGCTTTACTCTTCAGAATTGCCTCCAGCCACAGTCCTGATGGATTCTCATCTTTTTCACTGACTCCCATGGAGACCCAACCCTGTCTGATGGCCTACCATATTTCTACCCAGTTTAGCTATCTATAATACTCCTTCCCCCAAGATATATCTTTTTTTAAAAATTATTTTTATTTTTATTTCCCTGCATCTGCCTAAGCAGGCTCTTTAATCCACCAAGAGATATCTTTAACTGCGGTTAAGGGACAGTTAGGGGAGAAGGGGCGTAGTTTCCACCTACTTGCTTTAAGCTGGGAAGGGTTTTTGTAGGGGAAACTTTAGTCAAAGTTTTCTCTAGAGAGCTAATCTAACGGGCTTTAGATAGAAGTCATGTAGTTTAGCAGTTATGAACTCTTTACAGAGTCGACCTGGTGGATCTTGGAAAATGAGTCTGGCACATTTATTGTTGGATCCATGATCACTTGCAGTTTGGCAGCCTCTGACTAACAAGAACTTTGAAATATAAAGTATAGCCAAAGAACTATTATTTCTTACCAACCACAGCTGTTTTAGTAGTTGACTCTCTCCAAGTATCCTGGTGGGACCTCCTAGATGATATAAGGGAAATGCTAGATGTCAAATGCTACTCTGAATTTGTGTTCCCCTGAAGTTGACTAATGAATTCTAAGACCTAGTACCTGTTTGTTTGTTTTTTTCCCACGGAACTAGAGATTGAACTCAGGCCCTTGTGCTTGCCAGGGAAGTGCTTATTCTACTGAGCTATCTCCCCAGCTTCCGAGTACCTGTTTTTAAAAGCCTTTTTATTGTAGTGCTGTGTAACCCACTCAGAGGAGGATGCATCACAGAAGAATGTAGCTCCATGAAGTTTCACTAATTGAAAACACATCCATATAACCAAGCACCCACCAAACCCTTTGTGTTTTCTTCCTGCCACTGTGCACAGGTGGTTTGTCTCTTAAGCTTTTTACGCTTTAAAATAATAAGCCAGGTAGAAAGAGATCTTATGCACCTTCACCCTGCTTCTAATGCTAACATCCTGCCTAACTGCAGTGCTGTATAGAAGGTAAGTGACATTGATGTCAGCCATAGACAGATTTTCTAGGTGTTTTTCCAAGCTTAACCACCTAGGTACCTCCATTCTTGTCCCCACTGACTGGTTTTGTGATTGTAGCAAAAACTTTCTCCTTTTTTTTTCTTCTCAATCTTTGATTTAGCAGCTGTGTACTTTCTCTTGTACAAAGCCTTTCTGGGGGGCCGGGGAGATGGCTCAGTAGAATAAGCACTTGCCTGGCAAGCACAAGGGCTTGAGTTCAATCCCCGGTTCCACAAAAACAAAGCCTTTCTGGAATACATAGCAGATCGGGAGTATCTTCCAATTCCTCTAACCAGAACAGGATTTTGGCTGCAGTGGGGCTGCTTCTTCTTGGAATTTTTTGCTTTCACCTTACCCTTTTTGCCAGTACCACTGGCAGAAGCCTTCTTGGCTTCAGGCTTCTTCACTTTAGTGTCTGGCTTCTTAGTTTTTTCACCTGCCATCTTGCAAGATGGAAAAGAGAACTGAGTTTTTCTGTAGGCAGATTTTTACCAGTCATACACTTAGTTTGTGTGTATAGTTCTGTACCATTTTGCATCTGCACTGTTATCAAGCTGCTGCTTTTATGTATTCTGGTAGCATTGCAGAAAACAGACTAAACATGGAAAAATAGCAGCGAGAAGTTTTAGGAGGCACTGTATTACTTTGGTGGGCTTCTGACGAGGATCGCTCCAAAAGAATCTGAGCCCTGCCCACTGGGATTTTGGAGCTTTTAAAGGAAAGGGAGCAGGAGAAGCACATAGGCCGATTTGGTGCATATGATTGGAGGGTTGGGTGACATCATGGGTTGCTAAGGGAGTTTAAACATTTCAGGCTACATCACAAGGCCATAAGTCATACAAAGCATGTGTTATACAGAGAATGAAGTGTCTGTTACATTTTAAGTTTCATTGCAAGGCCATCGGTTATACAAAGGCAATAAAGGTTGGGGAGATAGCTTCATGGAATAAGTGCTTGCCTTACAAGCGTAAGGTTCTGAGTTCGATCCCTGGTACCACCAAAAAAAAAAAAAGAAAAAAGAAAAAGGGGCAGTAAAAGCAGGTTTACATAACGGGAGAAGTGTTCTGTTATTAAGCCTGCCAGACGTGTCCACTTGGTCTTGGCAGCCATCTTGGGTAGGCTTTTATTTGAAATTTTAATTTTCCCTTTCATTTCTTCCTCTCTTAGTTAATCAAAAAAATCATTTTCATATATGTTGGCATTTAGGATTGTATAGGAGATACTGCACTTGAGGGCCATTTGGGGGCTAATACTATCTTTTTTTAAATAAAAGAGGAGAGCCAATTTAATAAGCAAGGTCCTATTAAGAGTATGAGGAAGGCTAGGGAGATAGCTCAGTGCCATACGTGCCTGCCTGGTAAGCACAAGGTGGGTTCAATTTGAGTTTGACTCCCAAAACCAAAAATCAAAGGAAGACCCTGTTTTAAGGTAAGAGTATGGGGAAGAGGCCTGTCAGTGGTTGCAACACACCTCCTGGCCATGGCTCTGTTTCCCAGGGTGCTCTACCAGTTGGAGCCTATCTGTCTCAGGCTTGCTGGTTTATTCTCACATCTGGCCGGCAGTTTCTCGAACAACACCAGACTTACTAGCATGATAGCAACATTCTTCCTCTAAGAACAAGCAGGTGCTTCCTTGTTGAGCTGTAAGGTTTTTTTTTTTTTTTTTGTGGTACCAGGGATTGAACTCAGGACCTTGCGCTTGCCAGGGAAGCGCTTATTCTACTGAGCCATCTCCATGGCCCAGCTGTGAGGTTTTGGAGGACCACTGCAGCCAAAGAGTTAGCAGCCAAGGAGTTAGTTTGATCCTGGAGTGTGTCGAGTGCTGCTTGCACCACTGTAAAATCATTCTTTATCTGGATGCTCAATTGCAAGTATTGTTGTTGGCCCATGCCCGTAGCACTGGCACTGAGGATTAAGCTTCCTGCTATTGCTGTCCTGGCCAAGATTGTCATTACCACTGGGTCATGCTTTTGGCAGAGCTGGTAGGCAAAAATGGGCCCCCACAGATCTGAGTAGACAGGTCAGGCAAGAGGTAGGTGAGCACACAGAGGCTCATTTTTGAACCTGACAATACCTGATAGACCCCATCAGAGCAAATAATGAAAGTTTCATGAGGGCCATCAGTGAGTGATGCTTGGAATGTCTATATACAGTGTGCTGAGGTGCTCAGTGTGGAGTAGCCTGGGAGGCAGGAGGTATTTCACCACACTGGAATGGGATGGGACTGAAGTAAGTGGCCAGGCAGAGTAAGAATGGAGTTATTTAAAGTTAGGTCTGTGTATAGGAGGGCAGTGCAGGATACACAGAGCCAACAGTCATCTAATTTAGGATCAGCAGCTTGAAGGATGTGATGGGTGCTGTTAACCAGGCATAGTAGGGGTGTGTGTGTGGGGGCTGTTTGGAACCTATTTGGTTGGGGTGTCAGGGGTGCGGGAGGAAACAGTGGTGGTCTTCATGTAGGTGCACTGATAGGGATATAACAAAACCTTTTTAAAGATTGCTATCTTTCAATTTGAATACCCAATTGATGACCCTGTGTCCAGTCTTGATGGTCCTTCTATACCGTGCCTTAGACCTAACTTTAAATGACTAGGTCTTATTCTACCTCCACCCCTGGACACTTACTTCAGTCCCACCCAACTCCAGTGTGGGAAAATACCTCCTGCCTTCCAGGCTCTTCCATACCAAATGCCTGTTGGGGTTTTTGATGATATAACTTAATCAGATTATAGGTTCTTAGTTGACAGCCTGGGCTTGAATAGGGCTGAGTAAAAGGAGCGAACTACCAGTTGTATGTCTTATACCCAAGATAACAGAGGTTTGGACAGCCCCCACTATCACAGAAGTAACCTTTTATCCCCTTACAGTAACCTCTTTTAAGCGTTTTTCCATGTCTTTGGTCCCGACCAAGGCAAACATATTTATTATTAGTCTGATATTCATATTCCCAGTCTAAGCCTCCATGGCCCAAGGAAAAGGGGCTGGTTATGTTGGGCAGGCATAAAATTATAGATGCACTGTGGCCTGAGAGGGGTCCTGTCTAAATTTAAGAATCTTTATAATGCCAGCCAATTGGACAGGGAAACTCCCAGTGTCCTGAATTTGCGCCACAAGCATGTGGGCCAAGTAAGCTGAACAGAACACACATAGATTTTTTTTTTTTTTTTTTGTGGTACCAGGGGTTGAACTCAGGCTTTTACATTTGCCAGGCAAGTGGTTATTCTACTGAGCCATCTCCTTGGCCCTCACACATAGATTTAATAGTGACAGTCAATACAACCTTAAGAATTTTTTTTTTAATTTATTTTATTTATGTGTGTGTGTGTGTGTGTGTGTGTGTGTGTGTGTGGCCAGCTCAGCCCACCAGGGGGCGGGGCTGGCTGACATGTGGTGCTGGGGGATTGAACCGCGGTCCCTGTGCTCTGCTAAGCTTGTTCTAAGTAGGTGTGTTAGACCACTTAGCCATCTCACCAGCCCAAGAATTTCAAAGGGTGCATATCCCATGGATCCTGGTGAGCTTTAGATCTTGAGGAGGGCCATGGGAATCAAATCTGCCTGTGATGCCTGAGTGTCTCGGTGATATTTAGTTAATATTGACTTTAAAGTCCTGTTCATCCTTTTAACTTTCCTAGAGCATTGTGGCTTATATGCTGTGTGTAGCTACCATTTTATTTTTAATTCTTTAGTCTCTGAGTTATTTCTGTCACAAATGCAAGCCCACTGTCATTGCCTATAGTTAGGGGCAGCCTATATCTGGGGATAATTTATCTTAATTTTTTTTTTTTTTTCCTTTGGCAGAACCGGGGCTTGAACTCAGGCCCTTGCGCTTGCCAGGGAGTGCTTATTCTACAGGACCGCTTCCCTGGCCCCATAATTTCTCTTAATAATACTCTACAGACTTCAGTGGCTCTTTCTGTTCTAGTGGGAGATGCCTCTGGCCACCCAGAATAAGGTACAGACAAGTACCAGGAGATATTTGTAGACCCTACAGAGTTTAACTTCTGTAAAGTCTTCTGTAGGTGTACCAAAAGGGAGAGTCCAGCATGTTGGATAATGGGAGTGGGTTTAGGTCCAGATGGGGGTTCAGTCCTTGTACAGATCTGACATCTTTGATTAACAAAGGCACAGATGGAGGCTAATTTTAGAATATAAAGATGGTGGCTTAGAAGCTGTTTCATAGCAGTTTTTCCTCCATGGGTGATGTTATTATGGTGTTTTACTTAGGTGTATGTCAGATTCTTCTGAACTATCATCCAGTTGTCCAGTAAAGTCTAAGCACCATTTGGGCCCATATAGGTCCCTTTCCTGCTTTGCCCACTTCTTTCTTAGAGTAGTGGAGGGTCCTACTTCAAAGACTGAGGACAGTTTTAGCAGATATTTCATGTTGGGCTTCCAGATTCTGTACTAAATCATTCGTTTTCCAAGTGGAGCCCTCTACTGCCCATTTGTCAGCTTTGTCAACTTTGTGATTGTCAAGAATGATGATGTTTTTCACTTTTTGGTGCCCTTTACACTGGATAATCGTGCCCTTATTAGGCTTCCAAATTGCAGTTAGGAGCTAGGAAATTCATCATTTTTTAAAAAATTGTTTTTCTTCTGTTGTGAGAAGTCTACATTCCTTGTACAGCATTCTGTGGACATGAATAGTGGCAAAAGCATAGCTCGAGTCAGTATAGATATTTACCTTTTCCTTTTGCCCAGTTGAGAGCTTGTATTAAGGCCCATAGTGTAGCCTGATGAGCAGACCAATTTTGGGGAAGAAGACAGGCTAGGAATACCTCCTCCATGGTGACCATAGCATATCTGGCCTGATGTTTTCCATCCTTGGTTGAACTACTTCCATCTGTGAACAAGTTTTACTCAGCATCAGACAAAGGTTCCATCTGCAGATCTGGCCAGCTAGCAAAAAGCTCATCAGTCAAAGTGAGACAGCTGTGGTCAGGAGGGCTAAGTTCAGTGGGTAGAAAGGTGGCTGGAGGTTCAACTAGCTGAAAAGTTAGGGATTTCTACAGAGCAGTCTTTTTTTTTTTTTTTTTTTTTTTTTTTTTTTTTTGCGGAACCGGGGATTGAACTCAGGCCCTTGCACTTGCCAGGGAAGCGCTTATTCCACTGAACCATCTCCCTGGCCCCACAGTAGTCCTTGATATTGAGCGGGAGAGCCAATGATGTCTCTATTTTTTTTTTAAACATTTATTTATTTATTGTGTGTGTGTGTGTGTGTGTGTAGCCAGCTCAGCCCACCAGGGGGCGGGGCTGGCTGGCATGTGGTGCTGGGGGATCAAACCACAGTCCCCGTGCTTTGCCAAGCTTGTTCCAAGTAGGTGCTTTAGACCACTGAGCCATCTCGCCAGCCCCAAATTTTTTTTTTTTTTTTTTTTTTTTGGCAGAACCGGGGATTGAACTCAGACCCTTGTGCTTGCTAGGGAAGCACTTATTCCACTGAGCCATCTCCCCGGCCCGCTGCTGGTCCTCTTGGGCAGGGAGGCCAACCTTTAGCTACAGAGTCCAAGCTTTTTGACAGATAGTAATGGGCCTTTCTCACGGGTTGATATTCTGGATCAGGACTCTGGATACTGTGTGCTTCTGTTCATCAATACACAAGTTAAAGGTTCTAGTCACATCAGGAATGCCTAGTCCTGAGGTGACTGACAGCACTTGTTTTATGGTCTGGAAGGGTTTACCCTGTTCTATAATCCAGTTTAATAGTTCTCTTTCATCTTCTTTTCTTGTCAGCATGTCATGTACAGACTTCACTTATTCAGCAAGCCCCTCTATCCAAGTTCAACAGAAGCCTGCAGTGCCCAGGAATTTTCTGAGCTGTCTTTCATTTTCAAATCTTGAAATGGAACAGATGAGTTCTTTTCTCACAGGACCCAGCTGTTTGACTTTTTACCAAATCAATCCCCAAATCGCATACTTTCTGTTTGTATATTTCTGCCTTTTCCCAGGAAACTTTACAGCCTGTGGTCAGTAGATGGTGGAGAAGGGCTTATGTTCCCTTCCAGCAGTCCATCTTGTTTGCACTACCGATTAGAATGTCATCACCATACTGTATGAGAGTACAGTTAAATTCTGCACACTGATTCTGGGCTAAACCAGCAGCCAGTGCTTCACCCCCAAAGTGTGGGGGAGTTCTTAAAACCTTGTGGTGAGTGAGTCCAAGTAAGTTGGCCTTTCTGTCCTGTCTTTAGGTCCTCCAATTCAAAGGCAAATATGAGCTTACAGGTGCAACTTGCAAGCAAAAGAAAGCATCATTTGAGTCTAGATGTGAACCAGGCAACATCAAGGAGAAGTAGAACCAGGAAAGAATAAGGACTGGGGACTATTGAGTACAGAGTTGTGGTGGGTGAGTTGATTGCATGGAAGTTTAGGCTGGTAGTCCCTGTTTGGCTTTTTCAGTAGGAGGAGGGAAGGGTTCCATGGTGATTGGCAGTCCACCAGGATTCCAAATTGTCTTAGGAGGTAGATGTGGGGCTGGATGCCAGGTTGGGTTTCTCTTCACATAGGGTGCTGTTTAACAGCAGTGAGGATTACAGTGGGACAGAGGTCAATCACCAAGGGGGCATGATTGATTATAAGCCCCAGGGGTAAGTCCTCTGCCCACACTTTTAGAAACAAGTCTTTCAAAACTTCAGGCTTATGAAAGTCGTACTTGAGGTTGATGCAGGTGCCATTCTTGGGGTTTAGTCAGAGTCAGTATCAAGTTTGGAGCGGTGGGCTTGCACATTAGAAAAGCTGACTGATTTAGAATGAAAAAAGTGAAAAAAAAAATGAATGAAGGAAATGGTTGCCCCCAGCTTGGAGAGAAGGTCTCATCCCAGGAGTAGAATAGGGCACTCAGGTATGTATAGGACCAATAAAGTGTCCACCAATCTTGCAGGACCTGCTCTGACAGAATTTCTTTTCAGTAGGGGTTCCAGAGGCACCAAACACTTGGATCTTTCAGGAAGTTAAAGGACCAAAAGGCTGAGCTACAACTGAATGTTCAGCCCCACTGACCACCATAAAAGTCATAGGTTTTCCCCCAGTTCTGGCAATGTCCAGGCTCCTGCGGGCCCAGTCTAATGGAATCAAATTTGTCCTATTTGTTGTCATCAAATGGAAGAAGAGATTCAGGCCGGGAGGACTCCAGGCAGTCGGGTTTCTTTGTGTCTCATAGATGGAGGGGGCATTTATCTTTTCAGTGTCCATACTGTTTGCAGCAAGCACATTAGTCAGTCACCAGGGGATAAGGTCTGCCAACAGGGTTTGGTTGTGGGCTTGTGTGGCCCACTTACATCGGTTGCCACAGTGGAACTGGCCTTGATAAGATATTTCACAAACAGACTTTCCTAACATTGCAGCTAGGAGAACAGCTTTCTGTCGGGTTCTGTGACCTGCCTCACACTGCTCTTCTTTCTTTTCTTTCTCAATTCATGAAGACTTTTTGAGCAATCTCATCAACCTTTTGAATTTTTCTCCTAATGTCAGAGGCAGACTGGGCAACAAGGGCAAAATTGACCATCTGTTGATTGTGAGGTACCTCTGGATCAAAGAGTGTATAGACCTGGTAGGCTTTACAGTCTTTCATAAAATCTGGGTAGACTTTCATTGGGCTCTTCAATAACTCCTGTAATCTTTTTTTTTTTTTTTTTTTTTTTTTAATGTGTTTGGTACAGGGTCTTACTATGCAGCTTGGATTTGTAGTGATCCTCCTGTTTTCAGCCTCCCCAGCACTGGGATTACAGGTGTGTGCCACTACGTCTGGTCTCAGTGGCTGGCACATCTTGCCTGGGGGTGGGGCCCATGGGGCCTGTGGTGGTGGGGATCGAACCCTGGTATCTGTGCTTGCCTAAGCAGGCACTTAGTCTGCTGAGCAATCTCACGGGCCCTAACTCCTGTAATCTTAGACATGTTTATTGTCTTTTTGCCTTATTCTTTGAGCCCTGCAAAAAGAGGAGTGAAAAGGGCTGGCGAGATAGTTCAGTGGACTAAGTACCTGCCTAGGCAAGCACAGAAACTGGGGTTTGTTCCCTGGCACCACATGCTGTGCTGGCCCTACCTCGGGGCATGATGAGCAGGTGACCAAGTCTGGGTGTGGTGGTGCACACCTGTAATCCCAGGACAAGGAGGCTTGAAAACAGGAGGATCACTACGAGTCTGAGCTGTGCAGTGAGACCCTACACAAAATATGGAAAGAAAAAAAAAGGGGGGGGGCAGAGGTATTGTTCCAGGGCCTTATAGCTTTCTGTCCTATTTCAGTCCCAGTTTAGCTGTGCTTGGTGGTAGTGGTGGGGAAGCAGTATTCACTCAGGTGTCAGATCAACCACAGTGGCATGGACTTTTGACTTTAGCCAAGCTTGGGCCCTGTTTAGGATGCAGAGGTGTTCTTCAGTAGCAAACAGGGTCAGAAGGAGCTGTTGACAATCATCCTACCTTTGTGGGTCTGGAAGATGGATGTAAAGTTAGTCATTGCTTGGGGCTTCTCCAAGTAGGACAGGTTGTAGTGTTTCCAATTCAGGCCAGTTGAACTGAATGGCTGATGGCACATCAAAGGCTCCTCTTGGTTGAGTGCACCTCCTTGGGCTCTGGTGTAGACACCAAGTGACAGCTAAAGATGAGCTGGGGGTTCAAGCCGAGTAGCAGAATAGAGGTGATGACTGTCAGTATTTCTGTCCATGTTGGTAGCACCTGATAAGGAATCAGTATGGAGTTCAGGAGGTACTTCATTGGTTGTATGGAGACTAGGACAGTGGCTGGAGGCTCTGGGCAGTTTGGAGGTGGCACAGGCTGGATGGTGGATGGGAAGGGTGGATGCAGGCCCTCAGAGGACAGGAGAGATTTTGGAGCAGAGGCTTGGGGTAGGCAGTGTGAGCCCAGTGGAGTCAGGAATAACTGATGTAGCCAAGGGGCTCTTAGAGGGCACAACTGGAACAGGAGAGAACAGGTGAGTTCTGAGACATGCTTGGTGGTGATGTCATTGGGAACCTAGGGGTGGGCAGCAGTGGCAGCCCCAGTGATGGTTGCCATGGTGCCAACAGCAGCTGTGGCCTTGGTGATAGTGGCCCTGGAGTCTGTGCAGAACGTGGAAGGATGGGGCCTGGCTTCAGTGCTTAGACTGGTAATAATAGTGGTGCTTGGAAAGATCTTGATTGCCTGACTCTAGGAGGGCAGGGCCCTCTGGTGGCAGCTGTAGGGGTGCTTGGACCAATAGTGGGGGTGCTGAGGCCAACTGAATAGTTTGGGGCCTGTGATTTTATGGTGGAGGCTTATCAGACTCAGGGTGTTCAGCTAGGACTGGATAAATCTCCAGTTTGGGGTGGGTCTAAGAGGGTTCCAGTGTCTCAGCCTCTCCGGATTTATTTTTATGAGCAGGATATTCTTTTTGTCATGCAGAGCACAGGCAGGGAGCCAAGGCAGGGCTTTTTAAGCCAGGAATCCATTTAAGGGAACTGGTCAGGGAGGCCAGTCTCCAGGTCTGTTACACCATTTCAGACTCACCAGAGTGTCTTTTTTTTTTTCCCCCCAGTGTCTTAACTTTGAGACTTCCTTTGGGTGACCAGTTGGGTACAGGTTTGGCCATTCACTCTCCCAGAGGGTTTGGAGCTTCTGAGGTTTCATTTTCAATCTGTAATCATCAGGAAAACCTCTTTATTTATTTTTATTTTTTTGTGGAACCGGGGATTGAACTCAGGTCCTTGTGCTTGCCATGGAAGCACTTATTCCACTGAGCCATCTCCCCGGCCCTAGGAAAGACTCTTTTGAAGTACTTTTTAGCTTGTACTCTAAGGTCGTGGGTTTACTCTGGCTGGCACCCATTCTGTCTTCCTACAGTATGTGTAGTGTGACCTTGAATGGCAGTGTGACAGACTAAGGATGGGTGTTCCTCAAATGAGAAACCAAATGCTTGTTGGCTCTGGCCACTTCTCTGACAGGGACATTGGTCCAGGCAATAGGTGTGTACACATATTCTTGCACCAGGTCAGTCCCCAGTACTTGAAGGTAATCAGTCAGACCCTCATTACAGAGGTTGAGTCGCCTTTTACTCCTTTAGACACCCTAGAGAACAACCCAGTCAAGCTCCGTAACTCTGAGGTCCTGGAAGGATACTTTGCTGCGGATCACAGATAAAATGGCCCTCTGGTACAGTCACTCACACACCATTCAGCAGGCACTCAGAAATTAAACATTCCCACCCTCTTCCCCTCGAGGGTGGCCTAAACTAACAAACTGAAATGCCTCAGGTGGGGTCCCTTGTTCAGGCCCCTTCTTTGGGTCCATTGAGAGTTTCTGGTACTGAGCAGGGCCCTCGGGTCTGGCTTTCTGAGGGGACTCCAAGAAAGGGTGGAGGGTGAGCCTTCCCTTTTGGGAGCCAGGAGAGGTCTCCATTTTGTCCACCGGACCTTAGCTGGTGGCCTAAGAGGTCAGTAGCGTTTTCCCAGTTAGGGAGCCAAGAAATGTTGCAGAAAGCAGACCAAATGGAAAAAATGTCACTGAAAAGGTTTAGGAGGTGATTTAATATAGCATTGGGCTTCTGACTAAGATCCCTCCAAAAATCTGAGCCCTGCCTGGTGGATTTTTGGGACTTTTAAAGGAAAAGGGATCAGGGAAGTACATAGGCAGATTTGGTGCATATGATTGGAGGGTTGGGAGACATCATGGCTTGCTAAGGAAGTTTAAACATTTCAGGTTGTATCACAAGGCTGTAAGTCATACAAAGCATGGGTTATACTGAGGATGAAATGTCTGCTACATTTTAAGTTTCATTGCAAGGCCATCAGTTATGCAAAGGAAGTAAAGATGGGTTTACACAGAGGGAGAAGTATTCTGTTATTGAGCCTGCCGGACTTGTTCACTTGGTCTTGGCAGGTGTTCTGGGCAAGCTTGTATCTAAAATTTTAGTTTTTCATGTCAGGAGGTATATAGTGGAATCAAGTGATGGTTTTAATTTCTGTCACCAGGATTAATTTAGCTTATTTTAGAACTTGATAGAACTATACTTTTTTTTTTTTTTTTTTTTGCGGAACCAGGGATTGAACTCAGGCCCTTGCACTTACCAGGCAAGCGTTTATTCTACTGAGTCATCTCCCCCGCCCGAGCTATACTTATTGCCTGCCTTCTTGCTTAGCATGATGTCTCAGATTAATTTTATTTATTACAGTGCAGGGACTGAACAGAGGGTGTAATGAGCTACATCCCCAGTCCTTTTTTTTTTTTTTTTTACAGTTTGAACCAACTCAAAGGATTTATTTTTGACACAAATACGTAACCTCAGCATGAGATGTCTAACTGAAGCAAGCACTTCCAAAGAGTCCAAGGCAGTGTCTCCTCTTCTAGGGCTTAGGCTTTGCCCAGAACTCCTGATACATGGAATAGCCCATACCAAGGGTCATTGCACCCACAACAAAATCTTGGGCTGCCACGCGCATGTGGATCAGGTGCACGGACATTTTAGTGTTTCCCCTGCTCTTCGATTTGTATAATCCATACGCGACAGTTGCTGCGAAGCCTGCCATTCCAATAGGGACAAACGGTGCTTCTTTAGCCTTTCGGATAAGTTTGGATCCCTGATCATCATATGAAGAAAGAGAAACATCTGTGTTGCTTGACATGGTAACTGCTTGAAGACTCTTCCTGAAAGAGAACGAAAGCCACACAACACCCCCTCCCCAGTCCTTTTGTAGGTTTCTCTCTCTCTGTCTCTCTCTGTGTGTCTCTCTCTGTCTCTGTCTTTGTGTGTGTGTGTGTGTGTGTGTGTGTGTGTGTGTGTGTGTGTGTGTAAGGTTCTGAGATGCCAACACTGGTTTGGAATTTAGGATCTTCTTACCTCAGCCTCTTGAGTAGCTGGGATTATAGGTGTGTGCTATCCTGGCCAGCTCATTTATGTTTTATGTATATCAGCAGTTTGTTCATTTTTATAATAAAGTACTATTCCACTGTATGAATACTCAATAATTTTATCCATTTACTTAATGACAGACTTGTAGGTTTTTTTTTTTTTTTGCAGAACCAGAGATTGAACTCAGACCCTTGTGCTTGCCAGGGAAGCACTTATTCTACTGAGCCATCTCCCCAGCCCCTTTGTAGGTTGTTTTAAACTTCAGACTATTATGGCTCTTTTTAGTAGATCTTGTCCCTTGAAGTGGATTGTGTCCATTTTCCCTCCTGCCCACAACATGTCAAGTGGTAAGTGACGATTCAGATTTATTTTAAGCATGCATTTTTGGTAGTTATTTCTTTGGGAGGGAACCTGGGTGTTCTTGGTTCCTGGTAGCCTTTTAAGCCTTATTTCAAGGGTCTCTATTAGGAATAAGTTCCATGGCAAATATGTTCTATTATATATTCTTTTTTCTATGTATTTAGTACAGGATCTACAGGGTCTTATTACACATATTGGACTTGTAGTGATCCTCCTGTTTTCAGCCTCCCAAGCCCTGGGATTACAGATGTGTGCTACCATGCCCACTCTTAATTGCTGTCTCAGTGCGCATCAAGGGCAGGACTGGCACAGTACACTGGGGATCGAACCCCAATCCTTGCATCTGCCTAAGCAGGCGCTTTAATCCGCTGAGCAATCTGGCCAACCCTTAAGCTATCTGGCCAGCCCGTCTATATTCTAAATATATTCTATATATTTTAAAATGTTGTCAAAGATCATTACACTGAATTCTCTTTACAGTGAGTCTTGGAAGAAATTTTTGTTAAGTCTCAGTAGCAAAAATACTTTCACTTCTCCCAAGCATTTGTCTTGTTCTTATTATAGGGCTATTGAAAATTGGGCAAATGGTCAAGTTACATGAATGTGAGACTTAAATATATAGTCTTTTTTTTTTTTTTTTGGTTAGCCTTACTGTTGCTCCATTACGTGTGCCATCCTGTTTCTCTTCCAGTTTGTGCTTTCTTGCTGTAGTTTACAACTTTGGGGGAGCCATTCATGCTTTCCTGCTGTAGCATGGCATGTAGTAAACATGCCCTTTGGGCCATGATCTGGGGGAGTCTTTGGCTATGCAGCAGAGCAATGCCTCAATGCTTTTGGATGTTTAAAGGACAGTCTAGTGGAAGGCAGGGCCCTTCCTGTGACCTTGGCCTCCTTAGCTGTGACTAACTGGCCCCAGATCAGTATGCAGAGCACATGCAAATCCTCCAGTAGCGTCTTAGAGCCTGCTGGGCACACTGTCCTTAGTTTCAGATGTTATTGGCTCTGGCTCCGTTGTGTCCCCACCCTAGGCCATCTTGCTGTCCTTCCTGTACCCAGCTGCCTCTGTGCTGTTGGCTGTGGAACATTTATCTATTTTACTATTTCTCAAGTTGTTCTGCTTGTTCTCCCTTGCCTTCCAAATTCTGTGGTAGTGACGGGGTTCTTATCTAACTCTTAGCTCTTAGCTCCCTTTCTTCTCTTGCTTTGCTGAGTTGCAGGTTTCTTCTGTTGATTGACAAGAGCGCGTGTGCTGACCCAGAGCAGAGGGTAGGACTGGGGGGTGCAGGTAAAATAGGCCTTAAATCTGGCAGCTGTACATAGGAATGAGCTCCCCAAACCAGCTCTTACCCTACCACACCCTTGGTGTTGAAAAAGGATATAGGAGTGGCAGCTGCAAATTTCCATGAGTTAAGGGGCCTAAGTCAGAGCTTCCTCCAGGGTATGGCCTGTCTCCAGTGGGCATTCTCAAGACTCAGTAGGCAATGGCAAGTGATTGAAGAGGTTGCAGAGGCTCTGTGCACATTAGAGATTGATTGGCCTGCTGACATGGGTCTTTTCTATTACCTCCTGTGGAAGGTAAAGACAGTGTTCTAAAAATTCTGGATGCAATGAGAATTGACAAAAATCTGCTGTTCTGTTGTAGGAAAAGGAGATGGACAGGTACTGAGGGTAAAGTGGAGGGTGGCTTGTTTTCCATCAGGAGAGAGGCTGTGTCTTTCCTATGGGAACCTGAGATGGCAGGTAGGGAGGACAGCTGCAGTGCTGTGTCTGGTTCTAGGCCCTTACTATATCCAACGGCAGCATCCATTGCCCTTTTGTAGTGTGCTCCCTGTCCCTGTGAGTATTCATACACAGTGGATGAATATCTACTATGCAAGGGATTCCTGCATGGGGTAGGGATTTTGATCCTTCAAAGAAAGATAGCTTGTAATTAATAGATTCAATAGGTTAATAAAATTAGTAAGTCCTAAATGGGATGATCCTTTCCATGAGGGTTACTTGTTACACCTGGTCAGTATGAACTGTGCAAGAGACACAAACACAGACACTGAGTTTCAGAATCTGATGACATTTTCTCAGATCTTTGAGGAATGTTTGGGGTATAGATGATCTAGCCAGTCAGCTGTGAGGGATGGAGGGAACAAGGGAGGGGAGGGAGAAAGGGCAGGAAGGAGAGAAGGGAAAAAGTAGAAGGAGAAAGAGTACTAACTACAGAGACTGTGTCAGAAATGGTAATGTCCAGCTTAAGGGGACTATGGCCCTTCATGTTGCCTTTTTTCCCAAACTCCACCATCTCTTCTTTTTATACTTCGTGCTAATTCAGGGAGCTGCACACTGAGTCTAGGCACTTGCCAGCATGAGAATTCAATGAAAGGCTGAAAATATCTATGCTGCTCGCATCCCATGCCTCACTCAGGGCAATTCTGTAAGATTGGACACCCTGTCTGATACCTGAGGAGACAGATCCAGAGTGGCTACCCACTGATGCATGACCTCAGGTATATGGCTGCAGGCTTGGACCTGGGCATTTTTTCCACCAGAGAAGAGGTGGCGGTTCCTCAGTAGGAGTACTACAGGAGGAGCAGATGTCTGAAAGTGAAGTGGAGGGAAGGTAGATGGAGATTCTTGCCAAAGTGGCTGAGACAGGGTATGGCAAAAGCTCTCTGTTCCTTTGTACCCTCACCTTCTTAAGAATTTATTCTGTCCGTGGATTTTCTCAAGGCCAGGTGGTTGAATCAATCCCTCATCACCCTTCGGCTCACGTGATGTCCAGACAACTGTATATGAGTCTGAGTGGAGGATGTGGACCTGGCTAGACATAGTCAGAGGCCCAGGAAAGTGCTTCATGCAGAAACCAGTTCAACTTGATGCTAGGAACTAAAGGTGTTGGGGAGAGTGTCTGTATTTTTCAGCGCTGGGGACTGAGCCCAGGGCCTTCACACTAAGCTACATCCCAAAACCCTTCTTAACAATTTTTTTTTTTTTTTTAATTTTGAGTTCTTGAAATTTAAGTTCTTGAAATCTCATATATCTCTAAAGGCAGAGAAAAGCACTTAATTGTCATAAATCCTTTCCCAGCAGTTTTCCATTATTCTAACAAAATACAGGGTGCAGGGTACTTATGAAGCAAAAAAGTTGGCTTTGACTTACGGCTTTGAAGCTTCAAGTCCAGGATCAGGGTGCTCATAGGTCTGGCTATTTGCTCAGGCTGGCACTTCTTGGTGGGAGTGCATGTCTGAGTGTTCACTTCCTGAGTGAGTAATGAGAGAGAGAGAGAGAGAGAGAGAGAGAGAGAGAGAGAGAGAGAGAGAGAGAGACAGAAATGCTAGCCTGCC
>NW_004524597.1:7345172-7346463 GCF_000260255.1 Octodon degus
ACAGAGACACAGACAGACAGAAATGCTAGCCTGCCTCCTAAAGAGCCATAGCACCTTTCATTATGGATCAAACCTTTCATATGGTCTTTTGGGGGCGATTGTCTGATTCAAACTACAGTAGGCTCCCAGAAGACATTTGCTGCATAGGCTCCTCCAGATCCAGACTCTCTGAGAGGAAATCTCTGAAAACATCTGGTTTCTGTTGGGATCCAAGCAGGGATGGGGTGCTCATCCTTTCTCAGCAGAGCTTTTCTTCTGGGTAGTTGAAACATGAACACTTTCCCTGACATTGAGCTAAAGTATCTGGTATAGGTCTGAACCGTGAACCTTACCTGTGTCTTTAGGAATCATGTAGCTTGAGCCTGCCGTTTCTTTCACATGACAGCTCACATTAGCAGCAGCTGAGTTGTCAGGACCCCCAATAAACATTAGTTTACTTTTGATTCACCAGTTCCAGGGCTTCTTCTGATTCCATGGGAGAAAGTTTCCCAGGGTTGTATGTACTTCTTTGCCCTTTTAGAAACCCCTTCCATATTTCCTCTTAAACATACTGGACCCAAAAGGTCTTTCCCAAACTGCTGTTCCTGTGCTCCAGGCACTGCTGTACCTTCCACCCTTCTAGGCCCTTCAGCCTATTTGAACCAGCTAGACAGAAAGCCCAGATGTGTAAAGCACTGACATGGGTGACCCTTCTGTACTGAAAGGTTTCCTACTGCACAGAGTAATTTTCAAAGTGATTTCTTGCTTGTTTATGTAGATAAACACATCCATCTGAGACACATCCATCTCTGATTGTTTCTGTTGTCTGTGCTTCCTTTTGCAAAGAACAGAACTGAGTTGCAGGTCTCTGTAAAACTAAAATTTTTACCCCGAGGCTCATTACAAGAGAGGCTGGCACCCCTGATCCAGGGAATTGCAAGTAGGACCCAAGTGGGCTCATACGTGGCTAGTCTCTTGGGTCAGCCTGAGGTGATCAGGAGCCAGTGTGCGTGGGGGAATGACAGGTTATGAGGACACAGCTGAGAGTCCTTAGGCCAGGGTCCCTGTGTAACGTGTAAGCTGGGGAAGGGGACATTCTCGGAGTGGGAGGCTATGGTGATAGTGATGTGGAATGAAATCACTGTGAAGGTTATCCTGTCTGTCTCCCACCTCCCTTCCCCCTTTCTTTCCTCCCTTCCTTCTTCTTATCTTTTTTTCCTTAGTACTGAGGATTGAACCTAGGGGCTTCTCAATAAATTATATTCTCTCTCTCTCTCCCTCCCTCCCTCCCTCCCTCCCTCCCTCCCCCTCC
>NW_004524597.1:7347233-7350639 GCF_000260255.1 Octodon degus
CCAGACTCAAAGCTATACATCTACCCAAGATGGAAATGCCTGGTGTCTATTGAAGGCCTTTAGATAGAACCTCTGGAGAGTATCTCTGACTTCCAGTTAACAACTATGACCTCTTTCAGCCTGAAGAAGCCAGAGCAGTTATTGCTCATGATTCCCTTTTGGCAGTTCGGGTTGCTTCTTCAGAGGGAGAATGTTGAAGGAAGTTGAATTAGATAGAAATATTCTAGGAAATCAGACCTGGTCAGGCCCTCAAGGAGACAATATGGAACACAAGGTGACTTTCAACTTGGAAGAGGCAGACACTCCCATATGGGCCACACCTTGAGACCAAGACAAAATGAGAAAACACAGTTACATACTTCCCTAGGGATGAGCATCAGGGAGTGATATTTTAAATAAGTATCAATCACCTTGAAAGAGCCCAAATGAGCCACTAACCCAACCCTCAACAGGAAAAGACCCTGTCCCATATTCATGCCTATTTGCTATGTGACTTACTTCCCCATTTGGTACTGGATTTAATCAATTTTACCTGAACAATGATGCTTGTAATCTTATTGGTTCATCATAGTTTTATCCCACCTCATGCCCACCTAAGCGAATTTCCATGTTCTCCACCACCTTAGACCTGCCTCACTGCATGGTTTTCCTCTATAAAAGTCCCTGGAAGAGACATCTGCCTGGGGACAACCCACTCGGGGCCAGACTCATATATCTTTCTTGGACAGGAGCTTTCTTTCCTCCCAATAAATCTATTCTTCTCATAAAAAAACAAAGTAGCTTCAGGTATGGTATTTAGCCATGGCATTTTTGAATCTTTGTAAAAATACTAATGAATATTTACTTTAGGGAGAACATAATGTTTTAAAATCATGTCTATAATTTTAATTTGTCCCAAATAAATTTGTAGTTTGAATAAAAAAAAAATGTATTTAGTACAAGGTCTACAGGGTCTCACTACGCAGAGTAGACTCTAGTGATCCACCAGTTTTCAGCCTCACAAGTCCTTTGAGAGTTTATTTTAAATTAAGTGGTCTTTTTTTTCCCCAAAAAATTTTTTTATTGGTACAAAGGTATATATGATGATCATATTCATCGTAGCAGATTTGTGCCTGTACTTGGTTCTTTTTCTCCCATTCTAAGATGTGTGTGGGTTTTTTTTTTTTTTTTTTTTTTTTTTTTTTTTTTTTTTGTTTTTTGGCAGAGCTGGGGATTGAACTCAGGCCCTTGTGCTTGCCAAGGAAGCACTTACTCCACTGAGCCATCTCCCCTTTTTCTCCCATTTTCCCTGGTAATAAGCACAAGGGCCTGAGTTCAATCCCTGGTTCTGCCAAAAAATAAAATAAAACAAGCCCCTTTTTCTCCCATTCCTCTCCTTTCCTTTCAAGCCCTCTTCCTTTCCTTATTTACAAAAGCTTTGTTTTCATTTTTTCCCTTATTTTCTCATTTTTAATTTTTTCTAAAAGTACCGAGTTTATTTTTTAATTTTTAAAAAAATTTTATTTATCAGTCCAAGGTCTTGCTATGCAGCCCCAACTTGTAGGGATCCTCCTGTCTCAGCCTCCCCATCGCTGGGATTACAGGCATGTGCCATCATGCCCGGTTGTGGGGCCAGCACAGCATGCCCGAGGCTCTGGGGCTGGCATGGCACGCAGTACTGGAGGTTGAACTCCAGTTCTTGCACTTGCTGGGCAGGTGCTTAGACCTCCAAGCTATCTCCCCAGCCCCCTGAGTTTGTTTTATTTTATTTTTTGGCAGAACCAGGGATTGAACTCAGGCCCTTGCGCTTATTACCAGGGAAGCACTTATTCTCCCTGTGCCCCCCCCAGTTTATTTTAAAGCATCATATCATTTTATTATAAATAAATAAAACTATATTTGTATTATGCACTGATTTTTATAGAGTACAGACTGGCAAACGAGAAATAGAATAAACTAAAGAAAAAGATGTTGGTTTTTAGAAATAACTATTATGGAACTAAAGTAGAAACCTTTTTTTTTCTGAGTTAAGTGATTTAGATGATGTTTCTTATTTAGACATTATTAATAAGTTTATACTTTTAGTTTTTAGATTTTTTTTGTCTTTTTGAGGTAAGGTCTCACTATCCAGTTCAGGTTGACCTTGGGCTCACTTTATATCACAGGTTGATCTCAGACTTGCTACCTGCCCCAGCCTCCGAAGTGCTGGGATTACAGGTGTGTGCCACCACACCTAGCTTATTTTGTTTTATTTTATTTATGTCTTTTTTTTTTTTTTTTTCCCCAGAACCGGGGATTTATCTCAGGTCCTTGTGCTTGCCAGGGAAGCGCTTATTCTACTGAGCCATCTCCCCGGCCCTTATTTATGTCTTTTTGAGACAGGGTTTCATTTTGCAATTCGGACTAGCCTTGAACTCACTTTGTAGCCCAGGCTGGCCTTGAACTTGTAGCAGTCAGCTTCCTGAGTGGTGGGACTACAAGCAAGTGCCAACACACCTGGCCTTTTAATACTGTTTTAAAAGATCTCCCTTATTATGGCTTGTATGTGCAGTATCTCTCAAAAAGTCATGTATTGAAGGCTTGGTCACTATAGCAGCAGTGGCTGGAGGTGAAGCTGTTTGAAAATGATTGCATAGCAGGGGTCCTACTTCATCTACAGATTAACCTATAATAAGGGCCAGCCAGATAGCTCAGTGGACTAAAGTGCCTGCTTAGGAAGGCACAGGGACCAGGGCTCGATCCCTGGAGTGCTGTGCCAGCCGTGCCCCCAGGGCATGCTGAGATAGCAGTTGAGACTGGGTGTGGTAGTGTGTGCCTGTAATCCCCGCACTTGGGAGCCTGAAAACAGGAGAATCACTATGAGTCCGATCTGTTTAGTGAGACTCTGTAGATCTGAAAAATAAAAAGAAAGAAAGAAATTGTTAAAAAAAAAAAAAAAAAAAAAAAAAAAACCCACAAAAAACCTATGTTAACCTACTGACCAGAGCACACAGGAATGGACTTGGGGGTGGGGCGGAGCTTTGCTGCAAAAGCTTTGCTGTCTTTGTTTCCAGCCACCAGGAGGTAAGCAGCTCTGCTCCTGTGCACTCTCCCTACCAGCTTAATGTTCTTGTTTGCTGCAAGCCCACGCTGATGAGGCTGAGCTACACGGATCTCCAAAGCCATGAGCTGAATGTAATCTGGTGTTCTGTTAAACTGTTTCTCAGATATTTTGTCACAACAATGGAACATGAACTAACATGTCCTTTGTACTTGATATTTGTGCTTTTCCATGGAATAGGGGCATAGAAAGCATTATCTGTGCTTATATTAACTTATTCAAGCAATCTATGACTAAACTGAAACAGAAAGTTTCTGTCTTAAAAAAGACACTAAAATTACTTTTAGCAAAAACCTGTGGAAAACAAATCTTGGACGATACATGCCA
>NW_004524597.1:7351024-7356576 GCF_000260255.1 Octodon degus
AGCTTGAGTCCTCTGGACAGAGACTCTGGTGTGGGTTTTCACAAGATGGTCGGTGAATTCCTGAAAGGAGAGAAATTTCATGGTAGCACACAACCCCTAGGCTTTCATAACCCGCCCTCCCCCCAAAACCCCAAAAAACCCTAACCTTGTGACAAGGCAAGCCAATGTTAGGTCAACAGCTACAATACCTGATAGGGAGACTTGGTGAACACAGTCTCTTTCCAGAGGTCAGGGGTCAGATAGCTGTAGGTCTTGGAGATGGCATCAAAGGTGGCCTTAGCAAAGTTGCTCAAAGTAGCACTGCAGCCCCTAGGAGAGGTGTAGCAGTCATCAATACCAGCCATCATCAGCAGCTTCTTGGGCACAGGGGCTGAGATGATGCCAGTGCCTCTGGGGGTGGGGATCAGACGCACCAACACAGAGCCACAGCGGCCTGTCACCTTGCAAGGAACATTGTGGGGCTTGCCGATCTTGTTTCCCCAGTAGCCTCTCCTGACGGACAATGGAGAGCTTGGCCAGGATAATGGCCCCACGAATGGCAGTGGCTACTTCCTTGGAACACTTTACACCCAGGCCAACATGACCATTGTAGTCCCCAATGGCGACAAATGCCTTGAACCTGGTCCACTGGCCAGCACGAGTTTGCTTCTGCACAGGCATGATCTTCAGAACTTCATCCTTGAGAGATGTGCCCAGGAAAAAGTCAATAATCTCGGACTCCTTGATGGTTAAGGAAAAAAGGTAAATTTCCTGTCTTTGACCAGACGGCCCAGCTTGGTGACCGGAATCCACTGTAAAGATACATCAATCAACAGGACCACTTCTGGGGCGCCCAAAGCCCAGGATCAACTCCGCCCCGGGACACACCTACCTCTTTGTCCTCGGCCCTACCGCTGCGAGCCCCCCCCCCCCTGCCGCGCCCGCGACCTCAAAGGCCACTGCGGAAGCCTCCGCAGCCTCCCATGCCTGGGCCCCCGGGGCCTCCGGCCCCTCCCGCTGCACCGGCGTCATCTGCCATTTGGTGTTTCCCAGAAAAAGAAGCCACAACTTCATTTTATTTTTTTTTTTTTTTATTTTTTGGCAGAACAGGGGATTGAACTCAGGCCCTTGTGCTTGCCAGGGAAGCGATTATTCCACTGAGCCATCTCTCTGGCCCCCAAAAACTTAGTTTATAAAAGCAGTAGGGACTCATCTTTTAAGATGCTTAAGGCAGAATGCTTAAGGTTCCTGCTTGTTGCTTTGCCTGTGCTTCTCCTAAAAAGGCATGCACCGTATTATTTTATCAGGCTTCAAAGAGGGCATCATAGTCGCCACTGTACTGGCTTCCACTGAAAATCTGAGGTGGCGGGGGATATTCTGTGGCTGCTCCACTGCTCAGTAGGTTTTCTCTCATCTACTTCCAGTTCTCTTAATTGGCTCCAATATCTTTTTCTTCAAATCCTATTTTTGTTGGCACCAAGCACATTAAGCAGTTTCTTCTTAATCACTGTAGCCAGAAGATGTGGTCTATATACAGATTAGCATCCTGGGGAAAGTGGCTTGCGGTTGTTTGGATGATGAAAATGGCTGCAGAGAGCAGCTGCAGCAAGGCTGGAAAGGAGCTAGGAGCCTCGCCAATTTTTTTTTTTTTTTTTTTTTGGTCCAGGGTCCCACTATATAGTTCAGGCTGACCTTCAGCTCACTATGTAGCCTAAGGTGGCCTCTAACTTGCAGTGATCCTCCTGCTTCAGTCTCCTGAGTGCTGGGATAACTAACAGGGATGTGTCTTTTCTCATTTTTTTTTTTTTAAATTATCCCCTCCTTCTTTTAGCCTTTCCTTTTTAATCTTTCTACCTGAACAGGGTACCTTTTTTTCCTCTTCAGTATTTTTTGTTTTATTTTATTTGTTTGTGGTGCTGGTCTCATTTTGTCACCGAGATATGCCCTCTTAACCGTTTCCCTTTAATTACGAAAAACTGGGGAAATAAAAAAGAGAGAAAAAGAGAAACTGTAGAAAAAAAGATGACCTAAAAAGTACCATTTTAATGTATACGTTCAGTGGCATTAATTATATTCAAATGTTGTGTAATTACTAGTATTCATTTATGATTTTGACCATCGTACTTCATATAAATGGACCCGTATAGTATTTGTCTGTCATGGGTTCAGTTGTGCTGTCCCCTCCCCGATTCATGTATTGAACCCAACCCCTGCAAGCACAGATTGTGACTGTATTTGGAGACAGGGCCTTTAAAGAAGTAGTGAAGGTAAAATGAGGTCATTGGGGGTGGGCCCTAATCTAGTCTGGCTGGCGTCCTTATAAGAAGAGGAGATTAGGACACTGACACACTCCAAGGGGAGATTGTGTGAGGACACGGGCAGAAGCCATTGGCAGGCCAAGGACGACATAAGTCTCAGAAGAAATTGAACCTGCTGATACCTTGATCTTGGGCCACTAGCCTCCAGAATTGAGACAATAAATTTCTCTTGTTTAAGACACCCTATCTATGGCATTTTTCTTACAGCTACCCTAGCAAATAAAACAGTTGTCCTTTTGTGTCTGGCATATTTTACCTAGTGTAACATTTTCAGTAGCCAGGTGTGGTACCTGGTAATCCCAGGAGGCTGAGACAGAAGGGTTGTCTGGAGTTAGCCCAGCCTGGGACACAGTGAGTTCAAGGCCTTCCCAAACTACATAGGAAACCTGTCTTCAAGAATCAAAAAACAAAACAAAATTTAAAAATTTTTAAATTTTAGGATTGATTCACCTTGTTATATGTGTTAGAGTCTCATTTCTTTTCTTTTCTTTTTTCTTTTTTTTTTGGTGGTCCCAGGAATTGAACTCAGCACCCTGCACTTGCCAGGCAAGCACTTATTCCATTGAGCTATCTCACTGCCCCCCCCCCCGCTTTAAACAAGGTCTTTCTTTGTAATGCAGGGTGGACATTAACTCATTATGAACTCACAAGTTGGTCTTGAACTCCCAGCAATCCTGCTTCAGCCTTCTGGGTGCTTGGATTACATGCATGTGCCACCCTTCCCAGCTGTCATTTCTTTCTATGATTTAATATTATTCTATTGTCTAGATAGACTATGTTTTTATTTTATTTTATTATTTTTTTTGGTGGAACTGGGGATTGAATATTATTTTATTTTTTATACAGGGTCTCACTATGCAGTTCAGACAGCTTCCTCAGTACTGGAATTATAGGCATGTTGTGTGCCACCACACCCGGTTTTGCAGCCAGCATAGTGTGTCCGGCATAGCATATGGTACCAGAGATTGAATTTAGGACCTTGAGCTTGCCAGGCAGGTGCTTAGACCACTGAGCTATCTCCCCAGCCTTAGATAGACTATGTTTTATGTATCCATTTAGCTGGATAACTGGGTGGTTTTACCTTAGCCATTTGTGTGTGTGTGTGTGTGTGTGTGTGTGTGTGTGTGTGTGTAACCAGGGATTGATTGCAACTCAGACCCTTGCACTTGCCAGGCAAGCACTTATTCTGTTGTGCTATCTCCCCAGCCCCAGCTTCTGGCTGTTGTCAATGGTGCTACAAAAAACATAAGTGTGTGTCTTAGTTATTTTCTTTATTGCTGGGGTGAAATAGCCACACCCATATATCTTCAGGAAGGCAAAGTTTATTTTGGCTCAAGTTTTATTTATTTTATTTTATTTTTTTTGTGGTACTGGGGATCAAACTTGGGACCTTGCACTTGCCAGGCAGGCGCTTATTCCACTGAGCTACCTACCCAGCCCATTTGGCTCAAGTTTTGCAGAGGTTCAGTCAGTAGCTCCAGGGCAGAAGCAGCATGGGAGAGGAACCTGGGTGGTGGGAAGCATGGCATGGCAGACAGGAAGTAGAGAGCATGAAGGGAAAACCCTGATGAGAGGTATATACTTCCAGGTCATGCCCCACTGGCCTGCCTCTTAGATCCAGGCCCCACCTCCTAACATCACAACTATAATGCTTTATAATCCATTTACTTCCCAGAAGCCCTGCTGGTGTGTGCTATACTTTATGTTTAGTTCTCTCCTCTTTTTGGGCAAAGATCTGTTTAATATCCTAAATAGGCACCCTTCTATCCAGGTAATGCTGGATTTACCTTTTCTTTTCCTGCCTGACTTGGGCTCTGAGAGCTTGCTCTGACCCTTTAGCTTGTGCCTTTCCTGACTTCCTCACACCTCACCATAGCCATTGACCCTGTTTTCCTGATGGTGTTTACTTGGGTTGCTGGAGAATGCGCGGGTGTGTGAGAACTGGATTCACATGTAGGCGACTAGTTGCTTTGTCTCCCTGATCATTCATCCTTTATCTTTCTCGCTAATATAAAGCATAGAGGACCTGACTGTTTACTTCAATTCTTTTTCTCTCTCATGACTGTCTGTTTCCTCTTCTCTTATGCTAACACCTTCCCTAAGCCATGTACATGGTCAGAAAATTCCATATTTGTGTGTCAGAGTTTGCCAGAGAGGCAGAGCCAACTGTGGATTTAGAAGGAGAGATTGTGGAAGCTGGTATGTCTGAAATTTGCAGGGGATGCCAGCAGGCTGGAAATGCTGGCAACCATTTGGGTTGTGGTTGAGTTTAAAAGTCAGTCTCTAGGTAGGATTTCTCTTCCTTGGACACCCTCAGTCTTTTAAGGCCTCATACTATGTAACCTGTGTACATTACAGAGCTTACTCTGCTTTACTCAGGGTCTACTGTAGGTTTGGTTTATTTATTTGTTTGTTCTTTTTTGAGACAGGGTCTTGCTATGTAGTTCAAACTGTCCTTGAACTCACTATGTAGCTCAGGCTGGCCTCGGACTTGTAACAATCCTCCTGCCTCAGCCTCCTGAGTGAGGAAATTACAGGCATGCACCACTACACCCAGCTGGTCTGTTGTTTTAAATGTTAATGCCCTCGTGGTAAGATCTAGACTTATCACATGTGGCCAGACAACAGGCACTGTAGTGTAGTTATCAATCAATAACTTGATTTCTTCACATGGATTTATAGATTCATAGTAATCCTCACTAAAATCTAAGACTTCATTGGCCTTTTTTTTTTTTTTTTTTTCCTTTTTGAGACAGTCTCACTACGTAGCCCAGGCTGGCCTCAAACTCATAGGACCTGCCTCAGTTTTAAGAGTGCTGGAATTCCTGGCTTGTGTAAGATTTGGTTAAAATAATTGATAGGGGGTGTCAGGTGTGGTGGTATCTGCCTGTGATTCAGCACTTGGCAGGCTGAGGCAGGATAATCACTGGACTTTGAGGCCATCTTGGGCTGCATAGTGAGTTCAAAGACAGGCCTAAACTGCATAATGATACCCTGTCTTAAAACAAAAAAACCCAATTAAAATAAAAGAAAAAACACAACACATTTCCATTTACAGCAAAATCTAGGCATTGCAAATTAGTGACAGGCAGATCATTGGTTGTCTAGGAAGGAGTTAGAGGGTAGGACTGTGAAGGGACTTGAGAAACATTTGGGCCTGAGGAATCTGTTCATTATTTTGTTCATTCTAATGGCTGCACAATTGAAAAACGTGTCAAAAATTCTATTTTTACTTTTTATTTATTTATTTATTTA
>NW_004524597.1:7357886-7363166 GCF_000260255.1 Octodon degus
GAACCTCACACCTCTCCCGCTGGCCAAAAATGCCCTGAAGGCATTCGAGGAACAAAAAAAAAAAAAAAAAAAAAAAAATCCTTTATGACTGCCTCTGCCTCTTTCTTACACAGTGACACAATACCCCCAGTCAGACAGTCTTCTGTCCCTCAGCTTTCATATAGCTGGCTTTTGGGGCCACCATGTACCCTTAGGAAGATGGCATCAAATAGCTTTGCAGAGGTTACTAAGCATTCTGGAGCCCCTGCCCGCTGGAAATGGATTTCTACTATGCCACCTTCAACTTGCATCACAGCCTCAGCCGCATCTCTCAGGGCCCCCCTTTTTCCCTCCCCTCAGCATTCTCTCTCTGCAGAGACCAAAGATTAAGCTCCCAGATAATGACCTCAGAGGTCAGATGCCGCTTGTTTTCTTTAACTGGCTATTAGAATATGTGTCAGTAGCTCTCAGATACGATCGATCTTCTTATAGCTGCTTTCTTTAGTTGAAGGCATGTCTAGGACCTTGACCTATCACAGACTTCAGGTCAAGTTAGTGCAAGTTCTGGGAAACACTTGAATTCCTCACTCCTGGACCCTACTCCAAGAGATGCTCCACTTTATCCCCTTTATCCCCTCCTATGACTTGTACTGTGTGATCCTGGGGCTGCTGGGGATGAGGGAAGAGAATCCAGTCCTGGGCCCTGCCTTCCAGCGGCCTGACAGCATCGATGTGACAGTAGCTGCCTGTTAGGGTCTGGGCTTCTTCCTCATCACGTCTGCCCAGTTGCCCTAGTGACTGTGACAACTCCACCCCTCCTCCCATTGCTGCCGCCTGCATCACCATATAAATAGAGGCGCAGAGCAGCTGGGTTCTCTTGGCAGTCACCATGAGGGCACTGCTCCTGCTCTGCTGCTTTCTGGCCTCCCTCCTGCTCTCAGGACAAGCAGGTATGCCCCTCTGCATGGCGAGCTCTCCTTGCGTCCTCCGTGCTCTCCGGAGGTTTTCTGCTCATTGGAGTTGGGGCGGAGGGTTGATGCAAGGTTTTGCTCCATTCTGGTGTCACTATTATCATCCTTCTCCTCGGGGCCTGGGCCGTGGAGAGAGTGAGGTGCATGAGAGAACTAGAGACCAAGGAGGGGGCTTTTGGGAAGGCCAGAGGAAATAAAGAGAGGCAGATGGGTCTGAGGCTTGGGCCAAGGTCAGAGAGGAGTCTGACCAGCAGAACTGGGAAAAGGGCCTCAAAAATCAAGCGTAGAGGAGCCTCTAAGGCAACTAAATAACAGTCTTGGTGCTGGAGGTCGCCTGGGTGACCCTCCCACCAGGTGGAAAGTATGGCAAACTTTGGCTATGGCTAGATACCTGGGTTTGCATGATGGAGGACAGAAGAGAGCATGGTGGACAAAGTCAGGAATTTTTTCGTGAACTGTGGAGTAGATAGAGTTTGGGAGAGGTTTGGGCATGGAGCTGAGTTTGAGGTTTGGGCTGGAAACAGAACTGGACCCTGAGGCGCAGAGAGGAATGGGTCCATCGTAGAAAACAGCCTCTGAGAGAGGTGGTGGGGGCTTTCATCAGGAAGGGGCTCAGTTCCTGGGCTTTCCTTTGACATCTCAGCACTTTGTATGGCAGAGGTGATGGCTTGGGTTGCAGCTTAGAGGTTATTTATAGGCTGTGAGGGGACACCCGATCATTTTGCCACCTCTGTGCCTAAGACTCCTGGGGCTGGATTCCCTTTGGGAGTGCATTGAGTAGGTGCTCTGGGATCCTCCAAGGAAGCTCGGGCTCCCACTCATCTCCTGGCCAGGTCTTTCCTCTGTGTATGGGACTGTGAGGGCCTACAGTCCCAGCCCATCAGGACTTTGAGGTCCTGTCTCCTGACAAGAGGGGCTGCAGAGGCACAGTCCCGGTGAGCAGGGCAGAAGCAGAGCCATTCTTTTGGGAATCAGAGAGGGAAAGCGGGGGGCTCCAGCTGTTGCATGTGCTGCTGGGCCCTGCCCTTGTCTGCCCTTGAGTTAATTTGGGCCCTGCAGGCTTCAGTGACTGCAGTGGTGAGTATTCCAAGCGGCTGTCAGGTGGCTAAGTATGGAAACAGCCATGTAATTGGATCCTGAGCCCCAAGCCACTGCTACCCTCTCCCCTTTGTAGACCCTCCTCTGCTCAGCCTAGCCCCAGCTGCCGCTGTGAAACTTCCATATGGCAAGTCCTGAGGAATTTTTAGCCTTTTAGGGACAACCTTTATTTTTCTTCCCACTGAGGAACCTGGATATCTGACTGTTTCATAGGCCATGCTGGGGACCCTTGCTGTGGGAAAGGAGGCTAATGTTTTTTGCAAAGATCCTCTCATTCCTCGGCCCTGTAGCTTTTTCTTCCCTTGGCCTGTCCCCCATTGTGCAAACTTCCCCCTTTTGTTTCTGTTCCCCTTGTCACTGCGCGATCCAGTTGTAGATTGTGTGCGTAAAAGATGGTTTCCTCCTGTGCCTCCTGGGAGATTGCAAGCCCACAGGTGACTTCCCTGCACTGTCCTGATGACAGTCTTTCATAGTAGGTGATCTTCCTCTAGAATTGTGCTACTGTGGTCAGAGGTAGTGTCTTTGCTCCTGACCTCTTCTCCCTACTCCACTGCCATGTTGTTTCCCTCTGCCCCTGCCCAGGTGACCGATATTCTCGCTGAGTCTTCCTTGCCCACTTCTGGGATCTGAAGTTGTACCCTTCCTGCTTTTTCTCCCATGTTGCTCCCAAGTCCCCTTCAACTGGGCTGGTGATGGACTGTGTTCCCCAATCACTTTGTCTCCTGACAGGGAGACCAAGCAACCTGCTCTTTCCTGCCACCAATCACCAGAGCCCATGCCATGACTCGGAGCGGCTGTGCACCTCAATACAGATACCCCTTATTCTCCCCCAAGCTGTTGCCTCAAGTCCTCTGTAGCTACCTTGTGTTGTCTGGTTCTCCCTGTGGCATAGGAAAAGGTCTACTCAAGGATGGAGCAGAGACTCTTGAGATGGTTTGATCTGTCTCCTTCTTGCCCAGGGTAGGGAAAGGGGGTGGGGAAGAGATGGAAAAAAAGGGAAAGGAAGGGAACCTAGAGGAATGAAAGACCCATTGAAGCAGTGACAGGGACATGCCCAGCACTGCTCTTCTTACCCCACCCAAGATTTCCTTCTCTGCCTGCCTCTCTCTGAGTGACCCCAAGGGTGGGTGTGACAGTTGGGGAAGGGATAAGGGCACCCAAAGAAAGTTTCCCAAAGATACCTTTGGTCCTTGAATTCCTGGAGGATGGGCTGGGTAGGTGGTGCAGAGAAAACATTCCTTTGGATTTAAGCTATTGGCATTTATTGCTGGAGGTTGGGGCAACTTGGCCTCTTGTTATCACTTTTGTTGCTTGATGCAGCAATTGGAGACCTGGGGATTCTGTGTCCATTTATCCTCCATCATGTGACCCCCTTCATGCTATCCCATTGGCAAAGGGTTGGAGCACGTTGGAGGCCCTCATTTGTAGGCTAAATGTGTCCTTTTATGAGAGACAGGGATTCCGGAGAACTGTTGGAAGGAAGGTCCTTCCCCTCCCATATCCCAAGGCTGGTAGTACCAGAAGGAATTACATTCTTCTTTCCTTGAACAAGCAGCCCACTGCTACCATCCACTGGTGAGAGAAGAGAGGGAATTCTGGGGTCTTGGGAAGAGAGCAGACCCTAGAAATCTTTGCAGCCTCCTGCAGCCATGTCCCTCATTCCTAGCTCATCACAGTTGGATGAGGCTGTAGGGAGCATCTTGTCTCACATTTCCACATCCAATTTATGCAGTGGTAGTCCAGGATGTGCTATTGATCCTCCCCTCCCCAAACAGTCACACTTTTCCTAGTGGCCTATGGAAATGCTGCAGTTTGGGAAATGCCGGTTTTGTCCCACATCAGGGGTTACAGTGAAGGTTAAATAGCTAGCTCATGGCAAGCCAGAGCTGGGATTCAGGTCTTTTTACTCCCCAGCCAGTGCATCCAGCTGGCCAGTTGGTGCTTACTCAGCTGTGTGGGCTGGGAAGGGGTCCAACCCTATGGACATAGAGGAAGATGACTGTCTCTATCTCTGAGGGGCAAGGACAGGGCTAGGTGCTGTGCCTCCTGCCTGGAATGTGGGTAGTAGCTGGGGGACTGGTATGGGGGTGGGCCTGCTTCTGTGGGATGCTAGAATGAGCACCTCGGTTTCCTTTTGTCTCCTGGGCACATTGCTATTCCAAAGCCAAATCCAGGTCTCCTATGGCACAGGTTTTATATGTAAATGTTGCTCAGGTATCAAAGCACACTGTGCAAATACTATGCCAAATCTCATCATTGTATGAATTTATTCTATATTTATTACATCTGTACTAGTGTTTAGGTATGGTAATAAGGGAATTCAGCTATGCAGTTTTTGCCCTTAGTATGCTTATAGTCCAGTAGGGAGGATAAAGCCTCTTTCTTCTGAACGTTGTACCTGTGCACGTAGGACCTGAATCAGTAACATAGGGAGCAAGGTAGGCTGAAGGAAGGGGGCAGGTTAGCTCGAGCTGAGAGGATTAGGAAGTATTTAAGATGAGACATTGAACTAGGCCTTGAAGAAAATAGAATTTGGCCATGGAAAGATGACAGGAAGGAAATTCCATATAAAGGGAATAAGATGGGTATAACTTAGGGTATAAGAAGAACCATGGGGAGAACCAGGAAAAGGTACAGTTGTTCTCTTTGGGAGAGGGTAGGCAGGTGGAAATTGGGACTGTGGGAAATTGATTTGGAAGGCAAGGTTGGAGCAGAAGTGTAAGAGGCCTTGAATGGTAGGCTGTGGAGGGAGGTATATTCTGTGGGCAGTGGATAACCTTGGGAGGCTTCAGGAATATGCCTGGAAGTTATTGGTAGGAAGGAGCAGGTAAAGGGGAACGGATTGGCCAGCTGTGCCAGGGAAACAAGTGAACTTGGGTGAGGGATGGGAGTGGGGTGAGGTGAACTCAACAGAACTGGGGGTGAACAAGCTTCTCAGCATGGGGAGCCAGGGTGAGAGGGCACAGAGGCCAATCTTCCCAGAAGACACAGGGAGTGGAAGAGAAAAGGACAGATTGTAAAAGTGCAGTTTGGGTCATTGTGAATGTTGAGTGTCCATGGGATGTCTGGGTGGAGCTATTTTGTGGTGGTTAGGATAGCAGGGTTGAGCTGGCTGTGGTAGTGCACACCTGCATACACAGCACTCTGAGAGGTAAGGCAGAAGGATCACAGGTTCCAGCCCAGCCTGGGTAATTTAGCAACTTAGCCAATACCTTGTCTGCAAATAAAAAAA
>NW_004524597.1:7363300-7369936 GCF_000260255.1 Octodon degus
GGAAGGAGGATTACCATAAGCTTGAGGTCAGCCTGGGTTCTGTAGTGGGTTTGAGGCCAGCCTGAAATGCATAGTGAGACCCTGTCTCAAAAACCAAACCAAACCAAACCAAACCAAACCAAAGGTGGGATTGGATGGCACCTACAAGGGGGGGCCAGGCCTGTAAATCTATTTATTTATTTATTTATTTATTTATTTATTTATTTATTATGTATTTAGGACAGGGTCTACAGGGTCTCACTATGCAGATTAGACTGGTAGTGATTCTCCTGTTTCCAGCCTCCCAAGAGCTGGGATTATAGGCACATGCCACCACGCCCAGTCTCAATTGCTGTCTCAGTGAGCCATCGGGCCAGTGTTGGCATGGTACTCCGGGGATCGAACCTGGCCTCTGCACTCTGACTAAGCAGGCGCTTTAGTCTGCTGTGCTATTTTTGGCTGGCCCTCAGGCCTGTAAATCTTGGAATAAGATTTATTTGCCTCGTTATGAGAATCAGGCTGAGGATGATTCTAGGGAGGGATGATGTGATCTGAGGGCTGGTCTTTGCAGAACACTGGGCTCAGGGAATAGGAAGAGAAAGATGGGCCTCAACTCTCAAAAGATGGGAAGGGCACCAAGAAAAGACAGGCCTGGCAGCCAAGGGAAAGGGTGTCTTTTAAGAGGAAGTGGTGTTCACTGGAATTAACTGTAATGGAGATGCTGAGGGAGATGTGTTGATTTAGACAATTTGGAGGTCACTGACTGGTTGAGAATGAGGATATGGAGGCAACATATTTAGACAGAGAGGCTTAAGTTGGGAAGGATAAAGGCTAGTAATAGTACTAGCAGGCAGATGGGTTTGCAAAGGTACTTTTTTTTTTCCAACACTAGGGCAAACTAAATATGTCTAGGGCCCATGGGGAAGGAGGCTGTGGTGAGGAAAAGTTGGAGAGAAGACAAGGAATAGACGGGATAGAGTGGATGGAGACCTAATGTTTGAGGAGGTAGAAAAGGTCCGGGGAAAGTCTTCTGCAGAGGCATAGTACACCTCAGAAGAGGAGCACAGGGAGCTGTCAGTGGATACCAGCGTTAAAAGTGGACTCAGTGGCCAAAGCCAGCTGGTGTGCTATGCTAGGGAACAAGGTTGTGGATTCCTACTCTACCCCGGGGATTTCTCCACAGAGCACTGTAGGTCGCAGAGGGGGAAGAACCAGCCTAATCTTCCAATAATCCTGTGAGGGGTAGAGGGAGGCCAGTTGTCCCAAGTTTATGATACTGAAGCCAAACCCAGATCCTAGCTTCCCTGGTGGGGAAGAACTGGATGGTACTGGAAGAGGAGGCCAGAGGTGAAGTCATGCACTAGTTAGTTCTTTTAATCATCCTGAATGTTGGAGTCTGTGGAGAGATTCAGAACTCCATCATCTAAGATACAGATTCATCAAATCTCTTCCGAGTCTGCTTTGGTAAAGCTCTGTGGTTTGGCTCCATCAGAGCTAGTTTCATTTTTTGGTTTTTATTTAAAATAAGATTTTTTTTTTTTTTTTTTTTGGCAGGAACCAGGGATTGAACTCAGACCTTGGCGCTTGCCAGGGAAGCACTTATTCTATTGAACCTTTTTTTTTTGCTATGTACTTCACACTGGTCTCAAACATACTGTGTAAGTCAGGCTAGCCTTGGACTTGAGATCCTCCTGCCTCAGCCTTCTGAAGATTAATTTTTTTTTTTTTTTTGATTGAACTCAGGCCCTTGCGCTTGCCAAGGAAGCACTTATTCCACTGAGCCATCTCCCCAGCCCCTGAAGATTAATTTTTAAAGTATAAATTGATATAAGGGGCATAGGGCCTGAATTACAACCTTGTTCTTATCCTTACAACCTTGTTTTTTATTAAATAGAGATAGGAGTCCAGGCTTAGGATCCCTTTAAGTATTTTCCTGGTTGTGAGGCCTATAATCCGTTGATGGCCCAATGATAGGGCACCCTCAGGTTAAGGGGATGATCAAAAAAGCAAATTGATGGGCAGATTCGTGTGCTTCACAAGCTCCTCAGAGAACAGCAGCCTTATCCTTACCTCCTTTCGCAGGCAGCGTGGGAGCAGCCTGTCTTCAGATACTATAACAGCCTGTTTGGCTTCTGTGTCCCCTCTGGGTGGCTCCCTTCCCTATCCTTATGCTGGCAGCTGTTCCTGCACTCTGTTGCTACCAAAACCCCTGATCAGGAAAGGGTCCATTCACTCCAGTGGAAGGCCAGTAGTTCAACATCTTGGACTGTCCCTTTCCTGGACCACTGTTTTAGAGTGATTAGAAGACTTTAGCTCTAGGAGTATGTCAGTAAGGTGCAATTTCTTCGGTGAGAACCGTCTTAACAAAAGAGGCAATAGATACCTTAGTGGTTCTGAGTACCAAAGAGTTGAATTGTAAAGTGGGCTTCCTCTACCTGGTCCTGAGTGAGTGAATGAATTTGAGCCATGGAAAAACCAGTTGTAGGGCTGCCAGACTGGATGTGGCCAATGTTCCAGAGGTCCTACTACTTTGGCAGGCAAAATACATCGAACAAGATGAGTCAGCTTATTTTTTATTTTTTATTTTTGAGACATGGTCTTGCTATGTAGTTCAGGCTGGCCTTGAACTCACTGTGTAGCCCAGGATGGCTTCAAGCTTAAACTAATCTTTCTGCCTCAGCTTCTGGAGTGCTGGGATTTTAACAATGTGCCACCACACAGATTTAACTGAGTTTCTGCAGACTCTTTCGTGGTCTGATCTGTGTTTCTCTAGGATTGGAAATTTCTGTCTCATTTGCTGTTGGCTTCTTCCCTCTCCAGTCATGAATATGGTTCCAGATCCCCTTCATTCCAGGGACATACCTGTCACTGGTCACTCCTCATTCTCATAGACACCTTTGGAAAAGCCATTCCTGATCCACCCAGTCTGAGATTGGGGATCTTAGGTGGCAGAATCAAATTGAAATGTCAGAATTAAATCATAAGTAAGTACAAGAAGATATTGAAGTTAATTGATAGGCCAGGTTTATAGCTCAACAACAGCACCTTCCTGGCAAGCACAAGGTCCTGAGTTCAATTTTCAGTACCAAAATAAAGAGAGGAAGAAACAAAGAAAGTTAATTGATAACCATAATTTAATTAATTAATTATAGGCAGAATTAAGTAGGAATTTACTTGAACCAGAATTAGAGTCTCGGGGCCAGGGAGATGGCTCAGTGGAATAAGCGCTTCCCTGGCAAGTGCAAGGGCCTGAGTTCAATCCCTGGTTCCGCCAAAAAAAAAAAAAAAAAGCAAATAAACAGAATTAGAGTCTCTACACTACTAGAAGCTCAAGCATTTGTACTCACAGCCCAGGATCTTTCAGTAGCCTCCGGACCCCAGTCCTCTAGTTCTTCCCCAGCTCTCATCCCCAATGTGGAAGAGAGGCCTCCTTGGGGTATCCTAGGGCATGGCTGCTCCCAGAAGTCCAAACCTGAGATCATCGTGATACCTTGACCTAGTGGGCACCATCCCAGGAGTCTCTTTCTTGAGTTTGCCCCATAGGGAGCAGAGGAAAGCAGAATTGCCATTGGCGAATCCACGAGGATTCTGGGTAGGACATTTGATTCATTGCTGGGTGTTAAGAATAAGGAGGAGCTTTTCTCCTCTCATTCCCTTCCCTGGGTCTTTCTCTTACATAGCCTCGAGAGCCATTACTGTCCAATTTAGTAGTGGAGCAGAGAGAATGAGGGCTGTGAGCCAGCCCTTGGGAGTGGAGTGTTCAGCAAGAGAGAATGGGAGATACTGCTGTCCTCTGGGAGCCCACCTTTTGGTGAGGGAAGGCATATGGAAATGGGTAGGAGTGAAGAGCAGGATAGTTGCAGAAGGAATGTGAGGAACTGGCAGGGACTAGATGAGGTGCTCCAGGACCTTGGTGGTGGTGGTGGTGGTGGTGGTGGTGGTGGTGGTGGTGGTGATGGTGTGTGTGTGTGTGTGTGTGTGTGTGTGTGTGTGAAGGAATAGGGTGTTTCACACAAGATAAAGACTGGCAAGGCCAAAAGTAGGGAGTCTTTACAAGGCCGTGCTCTCAGTCCCTTGTCAGGCCTATAAGGTCCTGGCCAGAGTGCATGGTGCAGGCAGGAATAGGCTGTGTCTCTGCCCCCAGGAGCTGACCTTCTATTTGAGGAGATGACTTGCACTGAAAAAAAATGTAACTAACACCCCCGCAGCCTGTGCTTTGGTTGGAGTGTAGAGGATAGCTGGGAAGGTCAGCCCTATGGAGGGGCAGGGTGTCAACCACACTTTTATGAGGCCTCGCTGGACTGTCAACTCCGAGAGGTCAGAGACTGCTGTTTTTGTTTAATTTACTTATAGGGTAGTTCACCTTTTCTATAGTTTTACTTCCATGGCTTCATTTGCCTGTAGTCAGCCATGTTCTGAAAATATTAAATGGAACATTCCAGAAATAAATTTTTCATAATTTTAAATAATGTTTATTATAGTAGATTGTTGTACTTTAGCTCTTCTTGTACCTGATTTATAAATTAGACCTTATTGGAATATATATATATATATATATATATATATATATATATATGTATGAAAAAAACAGAACATATGGGTTTGTTACTTTCTATGGTTCAGGCATTCACTGGAGGGCTTGGAATGTATTCCCTGAAGATAAGAAGGGCTGTTGTACTGCATCACTGACATTTAGCATGGTGCATGGCTCACTGACAGCATTTAACAATGTCTACTGAATGAGCAGATGATTTGTGTAGGCAGAGACATGTGAAGATGGTGTTCAGAGCCAGGAGGTGGAGGAGCTCAGAGATCAGGTCTGGTTAGAATGTGAAGCTCATGTTCAGGGGAGATGAGGCCACCCTGATGGGTTGGGGCCAGTTGGGAAGGTCCTTGAATATGAAGCCAAGAGGCTATCTCCCTGGCCCGCTATATACTCTAGGTTGACTCTAGCTGGTTCTTCTTTCAGCTAGTCCTTCCCTCTTTCCCTCTCTCTAAGATATTTTTGGCTCTTCTTCTAGAGCAAGAACTGCACACTGAGCTCAGACAGGTGTAAGCAAAGGCTGGCCTGGGGTTCTAGGCTTGCAGGAAGTGGATTGTGCTGGGAGCTCAGCCCAGAACCAAGCCAGGGGAGAGCCCTGAGGTTTGGAAGCCCCCTTTCTCCCTCCCTCAGCTGGTTGCTGCCAAAACTTCAGGCCCTGGTCCTCTTCCAAGTGGACATGGGGTTAGGACCTAGGCCAGCCCACCACCTGTCTCCCATAGATTTTCCCTAGATGGCAGTAGGTAAAGCTTGACAAAGCCCTTTCCTTGGAAAATACTTATCTGAAGTGCATCTGATTATACTGCGTTTAGGTCATGGCACTACCTGCACTATATGCATGTGTCTTATCAGAGAGGCCTCTAACCAATATGTTGGTTGCTTGGTTCTCCCCTCATTTCTTCCTGCTTTCATTTCAGTGTCAAGTGTGAGATTACTTATTTTTCTAGCACTTACCCAAAGAGATTGAAAACCTAGAAATGTTCTTTGAGACTTGGCCAGACAGAGACCAGTGGAATGAGCTTAGGGACAGTGGTGACCATAGGAGAAGTCCAGTGGTGATCCCACCTCTTTCCCTTGTCTTCCTACTTCACTTTCCTTTCCAAACTGGTTGATCACAAGGACTTGGGGTCTGAGCAAGGGGTGATTTTGTCACAAATTAGCCACCAAGCCCCTTACCATCTCACACCTGTTTCTTTACCCGAAAAATGGGGACAGTCATACTTGTCTTGTTTATGGCATGAGACTGTTACATGACTAAAATAAGATAATGTTTATTAGAGGCTTAAAATATTCTTTGTATCAGATACTTTTTTTTTTTTTCTTAAAATGTATTTGGTGCAGGGTTTCACTATGCAGATCAGACTCATAGTGATCCTCCTACTTTCAGTCTTCCCAGTGCTGGGATTATAGGCAGGTGCCACCACGTTTGGATTCGGGTTGCAGTTCAGTGCGCCCTGGGGGCAGGGCCAGCTTGACATGTGGGACCAGGGATCGAACTCTGGTCCCTGGGCTTACCTAAATAGGCGCTTAGTCCATTGAACTATCTCATCAGCCCGATATCAGATACTTTTTAAAATTAAAAGGATTGCATCAATATTGATAGATTCTTCTTGTTGAATGTATGCTGCGACTTGATATTTGCTGCTGTTTTCCTCAAATATCATGAGACCTGATTGACCAGGGGAATCCATTAGCATTTCTGTTCCTATTCAGGACTGTTAATATCCTTGGGATTCTCTGTCCTCAAAGGGCTTACAAACCAGGGGAAGGGTAGTCCACGTCCATGAGATGAATAGAGAACCATATAAGGCAGATGGAATTAGGGGCTAAAAATAAATAGCTTGTGAGTAAAGAGAAAGGGGAGCAGTTGCTGGAGAGGCTTTGTGTTTGGGGGTGGGGCTCAGGCTACATTTCAGAGCACATGGATACCAGGATGGCAGGGCCAGGGACTGGGGCTTGAGGCTGGTGGAAACATGATTGACTCAGCATGAGAAGGTGTCAGGAAGATTTCATAGGACCGGGATTAGGTGTTGGTTCCTATAGTATTTTCCTGTGGCTCCCATAACAAATTACCACACATTTTTTTTTTTTTTTTTTTTTTTTTTGCGGAACTGGGG
>NW_004524597.1:7370036-7370757 GCF_000260255.1 Octodon degus
CCTGTTTCCTTGGTCCTCCCCACTCACTGGTCCCACAGCCTCCTGTGATGGCCTGAGTGGCTAATTTGGAGTTCGGCTGGCACACCCAGGGCAAATATGTTGAATGAATGTATGAACAGCTGGCTGGCGCAGAGAATTCTAGGAGCTTGTGCTGGTGCTGAGGAGGACAGTGGTTGACTGGTTGTGCCTCAGGTGCAGATCAAGTTAGAGAGGGTGGATCCTGAGGGAAGAAGAGCTAGGCTGGTTCTAAGATTTTTTTTTTTTTTTTGCGGAACTGGGGATTGAACTCAGACCCTTGTGCTTGCCAGGGAAGCGCTTATTCTACTGAGCCATCTCCCCAGACTCCAACCACAAATTTAATGGCTTCAAATAACAGAAATTTATTCTGTCAGAATATTAGAGGCTAGAAGTCCAGAACAAAGGTGTTGGCCACACTTACTCTAAAGTCTGTAGGAGAGGATCCTTCCTTGCCTCATTGAGCTTCTGGTGGCTAGCAGCATTCCTTGGTGTTTCACAGCTTCTAGCTTCATTGCTTCAATCTCCACCTAATATCGTGTGATTTCATCTGAACTAATTATGTCTACAAAGACCCTATTTCCAAATAAGACCATATTTCCACATTCATAATGGACATGACTACTGGAAAGGCACCATTTGATTCACTAAAATTCCTTAGCATTGGACTCTTAAGTTGTCTCACAGTAGCTGACACTGAATGTTA
>NW_004524597.1:7371403-7411510 GCF_000260255.1 Octodon degus
TCTCTCCCTTTTCCTTTTTCCCCTTTCCCCTTCCCCCTTTTCCCTTTCCCTTTCCCCTTTTCCCTTTCCTTTCCTTTCTTTTCTGTATTTAGGACAGGTCCTACAAGATCTACAGGGTCTCACTACATAGATTGGACTTGTAGTGATTTTCCTGTTTTCAGCCTCCCAAGTGCTGGGATTACAAGCACACAACACCATGCCCAGTCTCAATTGCCATCTCAGTGTGCCCCATGGGTGGGGCTGGCATGACACACTGGCCTTCCATTCTCTTTGGAGACAGGGTCTCATTATGTAGTGCAGGGTGGACTTGAACTTGCTTGTGTAGCCCAGGTTGGCCTCAAACTCAAGGCAATCCTCCTGCCTCAGCCTCCTGAGTACTGGGATTACAGGCATGTGCCACCATACCTGGCAGTGCCACTTGGTTTCTATGTGAGTTCCCTGCACCCAGCCTGTGATGATCTCTGCCCTCGGGCACAGCAGAAACTAAAGCAGAAGTGTTGGATGTGGAAACTTCTCTGAGTCTTTTCACAAGTTGCTCAGTGACCCCTCTGTGAGATTCCTATTCTTATAGTGCCCTTCCTGCCTACTGTGGCAGAGATCCCTCACTGGAAGTGAGAGTAGGTAGGTCTTCCTGTTGTGGGTAATAGAGGCCCCCAAACTCGAGTCTTGGGTGTCTGAGTAGCTCTGGAAGCTGATTGCCATGGCTCTTTTTGGTCCTGGAGGGGAACAGAGTGGGGAAACTGGTCTTTACTTCTCTGCAGTGCAAGGTCTTCCAAATTTTTAGAAATGTTCAATAGTGATTATGGAAGCTTGCTTCAAAGAACCCAGTGTCCTCCTTACTGTGACATTCGAGGCTCACCTCTGACTGACCTCTTTTCTATCCTCCTAACTAAGCCACTGGTTCCCTCACATACCTGGCCTGATTCTTGTAGTGCCCCACCCTAAATGATCTTTTACCTTTATTTATTTATTTATTTATGTATTTATTTATTCCGTATTTTTTTAGGGAAGGGTCCCAGAGTGTTCAGGGTCTCACTACAAGATAGAACTCATAGTGATTCTCCTGTTTACAGCCTCCCAAGAGCTGGGATTACAGGTGTGCGCCACCATGCCCAGTCTCAGTTGCCAGCTGAGCAAGCCCTGGGGGCAGGGCTGGCATGGCAGACCTGGGGATCGAACCCCTGGTCCCTGCAAGTAGGCGCTTTAATCTGCTGAGCTATTTGGCCAGCCTTTACCTTTATTTTATTTTATTTTTTTGCGGCACTGGGGATTGAACTCAGGGCCTTGCGCTTGCCAGGGAAGTGCTTATTCCACTGAGCCATCTCCCCAGCCCCCCTTACCTTTATTAATATTATTTATTTATTTTTTATGTATTTGGTACGGGGTATACAGGGTCTTACTACACAGATCAGACTCATAGTGATCCTCCTGTTTTCAGCCTCCCAAGCACTGGGATTACAGGTGCACATCACCACGCCCACTCTCAATTGCTGGCTCAGTGCTCTGGGGGCAGGGCCGGCACAGCAGGTTGGGTATCAAACCTTGGTTTAGTCCACTGAGCTATCTGGCCTGCCCTGACCTTTTACCTTTATGAGGAACTAATAGAAATCCGTGGGGATCCAAATTTCAATTCACATGGTAAGATTTTGATGCTGAGGGGGCTGGGGAGACAGTTTAGCAGCATAAGTGCCTGCCCAGCAAGCACAAGTTGCTGAGTAGGATCCCTGGTAAAAAAAAAAAAAAAAAAAAAGAAATTGATGCTGGGTGATTAGTTTTCTCTTTCTGCCTGCTCATTTCCTCCTCCATTCTAGTGTCATTAAGGGGAAGAGCCAATTCAACAATTCAGTTCATTCAATCATCACTTGGTGACAAGCTATTAGCGGCTCTTCCAAGAGTCTTAATCACATGAGAACTAGGCCTGGAGAGGTTATGTTACTTCTCCTAAGGATACACAGCTTGATATACTTCTTTACTTCTAAATCCTGGTTCTCTCCTGTCTTTGGGAATTCTTTTACCAGCTGAGGGAAGTTCTTCATTTCGTACCATTTTGTACCATTCATTCATTCATTCATTCATTCATCCAGCTACCTACCCATTTCTTGTCCATCCATGCATAAATCCATCCAACCATCTGTCCATCCAGGTATCCATCCGTTCCCTATCCACTCATCTACTCGTCTATGTATCCATTCATCAAAATAGTTATTCTAAGTGTGGCGTATACAGAATCATTGACAGAAAAGAAGCCAACTAAGTTATGTACATTATTAGAAGATAGTAGATATAATGGAGAAAAACTAGAGAAGGGAGATGCAGAAGGCTGATTAGGAGGTGATATTAAACAGCGTGGCTGGGGAAGGTCTTACAGAGAAAGCAGTATCACAGCAAGGAGTTAGAAAAGGAGGGTGGCCAGGCAGTTTTCTGGGAAAAGCATACTCAGTGGAAGTTACATTAAACACAATGAAGCAGGTCTGTGGTGGTCAAGGAATAACGAGTCCAGGTGGCTGACCCTGTGCACAGGACCAAATGGCATATGAGCAGATATGAGGTCAGAGGGGAAGCAGGCCAGGGTGTGGGCCTCTAGGCCAGCATAGGACTTTGGCTTCTTTGCATGAGATAGGAGCACCTGAAGAGGGTATGTGAAGGTATATTGCCTGTTTACTTCTCTGCCGTGTGGGGAGCATGGGGAAGGATGGCAGAAACGGAAATGACGCATGAAGCCTGGAGGTGGGCAGGGCAGGTGTTTTCCTTTTCTGTTCTATTACTTATGAAACCAACCCAGAAAAGTCTGTTTCCAGTGGAGGTACCACTGCTGATTAGGGGGAGGAAACTTAGGGGTCCTAATTAGGGTTTCTGCTTTCTATTGGCCGCTTCCTTTCTTCTCCTCCAAAAGGATACTCCTTTGCATTTCTCCGAAGCTCCCCCAGCCATGTCCCACTGGATAGCACTGTCTGACCATCAGGGTTCTATCTATAGGCAGGTTCTGTAAAGAGACCCCACTTTCAGTTATTCTTGCTTCTTTGTTGCCTGGAAGGGTAGCAAAGTCAGCCTATGAGAACCTCACATGCCTAGGGCTTTAAGGCGGTAGATTGATGGGCCTCAGCTCTAGTTGGTGGCCTGTGGCTATGGAGATGGAACAGATCTTGAAAGAAGGCCCTAGGGTTAAGACTGGTGCAGTCTTATATAGGTATGTCCCATCTTTTGTATTCATAGATATCTGGGAGGATGGATATGGGTTGACTTCTTGTCAAGACCCAAGGATGGCAGTTCTTGGCCAGCTATTAGTATGGAGGCCTTGGAGCTTGTTATAAAGGCTTATTCCTGAGGCTGTGCTGCTGCCCTGAGCATGGTGCAGAGGGTCTCAGGCATAGGCTCAGGAGTTGTGCGTTTTTTTTTTTTTTATCATATAATAGTTGTTTATTTCTATGAGATGACAATAAAAGCCAAACATTTAGTGACAATTATGATATATATTTATATTCAGATACAGTTTTTGTTGTTGACTGGTTAAATGACTCGATAAAAATATCTAACCTCTCTAATGTTCAATTTTTTCTGTGTGAAAAATGAGTTTAACAATAAATACTTAGACAATACTAACTGCATGAGAAGCTTGACTCATCCACATGGCTGACACCGACAAAGGATCCGCAAACTGCAGCACAGGGTCTCAGGGCAAATCCCAAGAGAATGTGACTGAGCTGGGCCTGGGCTAGGACTGGGTCGGGAGTTGTGTTTTTAATTAAGGTCCTCTGTAGTCTTTTTGCAAAAGGTCCTTGAGCCACCTGGAGAAGCACTGACTAGGAGAGGAGGCTCATTACTGTCAGGTGTATTCAGTGCATTCAATAGGTACTTTCAGTGTGGGGTCTGGGTCATCACATAGGATTACAGATGCTGTGGGAACACAGAGAAAGCAAAATTAGGTTATTACAGAGTAGTTGGTGGGGCTCTGAGGGGGCTGTCCTTAAAGCTGAGCCCTGAAGTGGCAGCCAGAATTAGCCAGGTGTGGGCAAGGGTGGAGGGAAGGTTGGCCTTGGGAGACTTGGACACCTACCCTGAGTGAACTTGATTCCTTAAAGATTAATTTTGCACATGGGCATGGTGGCACATGCTTCAATCTCAGGTTGAGGCAGGGTTGCAAGATGAGCTTAGTATGGGCAACTTAGTGACTAAGCAAGACCCTACCTCAAAGTAAAACACTTTAAGGCTAGAGTTCATCCCTAGTACTATATACAGATAGAAACACACACACACACACACACACACACACACACACATGCACGCACGCATGCATGCACACATGCACACACACTTCTTCAGGCATGAATGATGTGAGTCTTTATGTTCAGTACTTTTTCAGGCCCAGTGGGGGCCTAAAGTACTGGGTATAGCCTATGACCTGAGGATGTCAACCTGGCAGGGAAGATAGGATGCACACGTACCCCTATCAGGTCATCACCTAGAGAAGGCAGGGTAGACAGTTGTGGACATGAGTGAGTTGAGGCCAGAGAGGGCTTGTGTGGCCTATAGGTGTAAGAGGCAGAAGGCACTATGAAGAATGAGGGATGTACACTGGGCAAGAGGGAACAGTGAGGCTGAGACCTATAGGAAAGCAGGAGGGCCTCCCAGGAAGGTGGGCCATAAATAATGGGTTGAATTTGACCCAACCAAAAGATGTGTCAAAGTCCTAATCTTAGAATGTTACATTTGTGGCCTTATTTGGAAAATAGGGTTGTTGGAAATGTTGTTAAGCTGAATTCCTAGTGGAAAAGAGTAATCCCTACATCCAACATGTGGTTTTCCTATGCGAAGAGGGGAACCACTGAGTAAAAGGTCACGTGAAGGTGAAGGAGAGAGGAGCGAGGCAGCTGCAAGCCAGAGATCACCTAGAAGGAAGTGGGAGCTACAAATGCATGAAAAGTCTGCCCATAAGGTGTTCAGAGAGAACATGACCTTGCTGACAGCTTCATTTAGACATTGGGCAACAGATCTATGAGAAAATGATATTTTTGAGATAGGGTCTTGCTGTGTAGTCCAGGCTTTCCTCAACTCACAATTCTCCTGTTTCAGCTTCCCAGGTACTGGGATTACAGCCATGTGTCATCATGCTGTGCTACATTTCTATGCTGAAGCCACCAAGTTTGTGGTATTTTGTTATAGTGGTTGTAGGAAACTGATCCAGGACTGTGTTCAGGCCTTGGTGCAAGGATTTGGCCTTTGTTTAGCTGGGGGCTGAGGGGATACTTCAAGCAGATTGGACTGTTGAGTTTCTCAGATGGTGGCCTTATGTGGCCTTCAGAATTGACCAGGGAGGGCCAGGGAGATGGCTCAGTGGAATAAGCGCTTCCCTGGCAAGCACAAGGGCCTGAGTTCAATCCCTGGTTCCGCTAAAAAATTAAAAAATAAAATAAAAAAACCAGAATTGACCAGGGAAGGTTGGCCTTGGTTAGTTAGTGTGGAATGTGCACTAATCTAGCCCTGCCCTTGGCTTTGACCTTCCTCTCTCCAGGGTCAGTCCCAAGGGACCATAGCCTTCTGTGATGTTGCCAAAGGAAAAATACATAAGAGCCCAGGGGCTCCCTCACGGCAAGAGCCTCCTCTGGTTTCCGTATTTGAATAGATGAGATAGAATGCAAAGTCTAGGCTCTTGGTGGTAGTAAACCCACCAGACTTTGCCTGAGGAGTAGAATGTCCAGACAGGGTATACTGTAGGAAGCCCTAGAGGCCTGGCTCAAAGGCCCTGGACAAGCCACAGCTCACTTGACTGAGGGACCAGGTGCTTAGGGATATAAACTAGATGCTCTGGCAAAGCTGCTCTCAGGGCAGGCAGGAGATTTGTGCAACAGTCCCCCTCAGGGTGGCCGTAGTGTGCTAGACCTCTACTTGTGGAGTTGTAAGCTCTGGTGTGAAATCCAAGGTATGAAGGCTTTGCTGCCTTCAGAGGCTTTGACTGACTGACTGACTGACTTCCTTCCTTTGTTTCTCTCTGTCTGTCTGTCTGTCTGTCTGTCTGTCTGTCTGTCTCTTTCTTCCTTTCTTTCAACAAAGTCTTGCTATGTAGTTAAATCTGGCCTTGAATTCATTGTAAACCCAGTCCGGCCTTGAATTCACAGTGATCCTCCTGCCTGAGCTTCTTGAGTGCCAGGATTACGGGTGTGTGCCACCATTCCTGGCTTGCTAGCTCCATATCTCTTTGAGAGTGTCGACTGTTCATGGAAAACCATAAGCAAGATTCTGCCCTCCCTTTTTCCACTGACCCTACTGGTTCTGGTCTCAAAATCTATAGTTTCTCTTGTCCTGAACTTAGACAACTAAGAACTAATCTCACATGGCTGTCATGTAATCAACCCTCCTCTGTCTTCTGGTGATTATAAGACCCTTCCTGCATTCTGCTAGTGATCCCAGGAATACCACCACCCTTATGATCAGCCAGCAGCCTCTCACCTGAATCCTTCTTAGAATCCCTCTATAGAGCTGTGCTGGTAAACTAGCTCAATTATAATCCACTCTGGGGGGCCTGGCCCTAGCTCAGTCCTTTAAGTGGCTGCTTCCACAAAGCTGTCAGCCTCAGGTTGCTGGAGTTCGAACCTCACAACTCTCCCGCTGGCCAAAAGTGCCCTGAAGGCATTCGAGGAAAAAAAAAAAAAAAAAAAAAAAACAAACCCTTATATAATCCACTCTGGGTGCCTCTGACATAGCTTTTGTTTGGAGGCCATAGATGAGCCAGCCCTAGAGCACCCGGCTCCATGGACAGAGTAAGATGGGAGCATAACATGGCTAGAAATACCAGGGAGAAAAGGAGATCATATTTGGGAACCTGAGTGAAGACTAGGTGAAGAGTCAAAAGACAGTGTTAGTCCTGGCTCTACCTAGCTCATGGGGTGAATTTTGGCTCCTTCTTCTCCCTCCTTGGACCTTGGTTTCCAGTTCTAGAAATCTCTAATGTACTGAGTCTTGGGGCTGTGCATGTAAGAACCCAATGGCTACATCTATTGTGGATTTCATGGCATGCTCTGGGAAAGAAAGTGGAAAAGTCTGGCCTCATGATATCTGAACAGAGGTTTTTCCAGGAGGGTCCTGTGGGCCAGAGCACAAGGGGTAGAATATCTCTACTATTGCTGTGCCAGCCTCTGCCCTTGGCTTGACCTTTCTCTTCTGCCCACACTGAGTAGAACTGGGAACAGGTGGCTTCCCTGGTTGGTCTTTGTGGCAGTTGGGGCAAGAGTTGCTAAGGACACCTCACCAGCAGAGCAGGTGGCAGTGGTGCAGGGTGCTGGTTGCTTGGCAGCCTGGGTGTGGCACTTCCTTTCACCTGCTCTGCCCACTGCTAGAGCTGCAGGCAGTGGTGGAAGAGAGGGGCCCTTGTCATTGTGTGAGGCCTTGAAAGCACTGGCTCTGATTCCTCTTGAGCAGTCTGAGCAGGGCATTCTCAAAGCTGGAGGTGTTTCTGAAGGGTTTATTGATTCGTCCCTTACTGTTTTTTTTTTTTTTGGCAGAACCAGGGATTGAACTGATTCATCCCTTACTATGAGGATGATGAGGCACTACTAATGGCCTCTCAGTATTGCTATTTCAGTGTTTTGAAGGGCTCTTAATAGTTCTCTGCCTTTGGAGGGACATCTCACCCATTTTCAGATACATGTGACCCTTGTGACTGAACTATCTAAGTAGACCCTTGAGTGTGCATTTGTGTTAGGGTGAAGTAGTCACCTCACTTCAATGGTACAGAGAAGGCTCCAGGGGCCTTCGATGTTTTTGGATAAGTCAGGCCTGGTAGAGGCAGTGACCACAGACTCTCGGCCCTTGGGATACTTTCTGTCTCGGGAGCCTTCTGGTTGCCAGACCAGCCAGACCATCAAAAGAGAGGCTGTATCAGATGTATCCTGAGCTCCCACTTAATTTTGGTTGGTAGTAGGGGCCTAGGAACCCAGAGCAGAAAGACCTGACGCAGAGTGTCAAAAGGAAGTGAGAGAAGGCAAGCTGGTTTGGCTCTTACCCAAAGCTGATTCTATTGTGGTTACTCAGGGAATTTGGGATTTTGTCAGATATTTTTGCTCTTCCAGGAAATAGTGGTTGTCATACTTGACATTTGTTGAATGCTTTTTTTTTGTGCTAGTGATCCAAGTCAGGGCTTTGTACAATTCAGGCAGGTACTGTACTACTAAGTTCTATCTCCAGACCTCTTGAATGCTTTTGGATATCATTTCAGTGTTTAAAATGCTCCAAGGGGGTTGCCACAGTAGGTATATTATTTGCATTTTATGAGTGAATGAAGTTGTATGTAGGTGGCTTAGAGAGTATCCCAAGATCATATAGCAGATTGATAAAGCAGCAAAGGCCAGAGTCCAGTGATCCTAATTTCCAGGTGTGTTCAGAGAGACTAGTATTTTGGATGAGAGGGCTGGAGCCTTATCAACCTACAAGGTATGCCAAAGCAAAGCCATAAACTATGATCCTAGTCCAGGGTGGGGAAGGTGTTAGACCTACTTCCCAAGCTAGTAAATCAAGTCAGTTTTTTACAGCCTCTCTGGGTTGAGAATGAGCTGGGTTTGGTCTGATTGCTCCCTTCACCTGCCAAGTCTCTGATGGTTCTGACCTTAGCCCAGGGCATCCTAGAGGGAGCTGTACTTCTTTGACATCCAGTGGGTGTCTCAGTGCCCAGAAGTTAGACCATCAGCCCTCCCAGCAACCCTCCTCACAGATCCTAGGAAGATTCAATTTCTTGGGGCTGGGGAGTGGGGTGGCTGGGGGAAGCCAGCCACCTGCCTCCGTCTGTTTCAGGTTCAGTTTGCATTACTTCCTCCTTCCTTTCACCCTCCAAAGGGAGGAAGTTACTGCCTTGTGACTCTTGCAAAGATCTCTGGAAAAACAGGGTGATCAATAGAATATCTCTTCTAATATTCAGTCTACAGAAAGGGGGTAGGACTTAATGTCTTGTTTCTTCCAAAGGTATTTGCCTTTCAAAAATGAATAAGCAGCTGGGCATGGTGATCCACGTCTGTAATCCCAGCTCTTGGGAGGCAGAGGTAGGAAGATTACTATGAGTTCAGAGTGAGCCTGGACTACATAGTGGATGCAAGGATGGCCTGAACTATTTGGTGAGATCCTATCTCAAAACACAAAAATGAATAACCATCCCTCAGGAATTTTCCAGGTACTCATGACAAGGTGGTTATGGAGTTTCTAGTGATTTCTTTCTGTATCTCTCAAATCAAGAATTTGTTGGAATTTGGGGTGAAATAGGGAATAAAGTTTCTGTCAATTTCTTGTTTTATGGGTTAAAAAACAATTTTTTTTAAAGGTGGGAAGATGGGCTAAGAAGTCACTATTCAAAGGCAAATGTAGCCCTTTTCCTTGGCTAAGTGGGGCTAAGCTATGGCTGGTGCTGTGGGAACTCAGGAGATGGTAAGGAGCTGGGTTCTAGAAGCATTTGATGCCAGCGGACCCTCATGGGCTTGGGGCAAGCACTTCTCAGAGTCTAAGGGTATTGCTTATTGGTGAAATCAAGCAATTAGTGTATGAGATGGTCCCTCCTACACCCCAAATCCCAGGATTCTTTCTGATTGCTCCTTTTGTCATTTTATTCTGCTCCCTGGATGGGTCATTTTGGGACTAGAGTCCACCCAGGAACCAGTTATCCTGGTGGGATCATCTTTGACTTTAGAGGCTTGGCCTGGAAACCAAAGAAACTTTCCAAGAACAGCTAACTCTTTTACTATATCCCAGTCATCTTTGTCGAGGGGAAGAGGTAAGGATTAAAAGAATGACCAAAGAGGGTTGCAGGGTCCTAGCCAGGGTCTATCTAGAAGGAAAGATCAGGCAGCTGCTGGAGACTTCGTGTTCTGAGATGCTTGGAGATAGCTTATGAGAAGCCAGTGTATGGGCGCAGGGCAGCCAGTGGATGACTTGGGACTCTTCTGCAGCCCAAAGCTGGGACATTCAGATCCAAGAGCAAATTTGAAGGATTTTTTTTTTTTTTTTTTTGTGGGGGAGAGGGGCTGGCTCAGGATGCCTTAAGGGCAGGTCTGGTAAGGCATGAGGATCTAGGGATCGAACCACAGTATCCTGAGCCTGACTGCCTTTTCCAAGAGCAAATTTGGAAATAGATCTTTTTTGTGGGCTTTTATTACTGATGAATAATAAAATAACTACATAATTGTATATTAATGATGGTCAAAGGTGTTTTATTTATATGAGTTTGCTTTCTGTAGTTTCATTTTAAAGAGATAAGTCACATGGAAGAATAAAATCAGTAGTTCCTTGTTATAAAGGTCTGCTAAAGAGACTTGGCAAGCTAAAATGTAGTTTATAATGAAGTGGGCTTACAACAGGTCAACAAAACAAAAATTCTTGAATTCTAATCTCTGGTCTTCTGATCTCCAGGTTCAATGTAGGGACAGAGCTCCCTGGCACTTGGTGCCAAGGAAGGCTTATTACAGAGGGTTGCAGATATTGGTATTCTTTACAATTACCTTGCGAAACACACAGCTACACATTAGCCCAGCCACAGAACCTGAGACCTGTGCTTGAGAAACTGCAGGAAAAGGTGCCCCGTCTCTAGTGACAAAGCTCTACTAGAAAGCCTTACTGAGCAAACATCTTGAGCCTTGCTCTGTGTCTGCTCCACATTTGATGGGTCTTCCTGTTTTCTCAGGGAGCTGTGGAGAGGGTCAAAGAATAAAAACATGCACCAGGTGTGGTGGTGCCTGCCTATAATCCTAGTACTTGGGAGGCTGAGGCAGGAGAATTGCTATGAATTTGAGGCTAGCCTGGGCTACATAGTGAGTTCAAGGCCAGGATGAACATAGCCAGACCCTGTCTCAGAAGACAAGACAAAAATAACAGAATAAGAACACTAAATAAGAATACAGTACCTTGGAAACTTGAATGAAAAATTGCCATAAGGGGATTTGTTAGGAGATAGGAGAAAATGACAGAAAGGAAACTCAAGGGAGGATTTTTAGGGCAAGGCTGGGAGATGGAATTACCTATCAGCCCTGACCCTCTGAACAGTGGGGCAGATTATCCAAGGAGGCAACAAGTATGTGAGGACAAAAACTGTAGAATGCTTTGGCATTCTACATATAACTCCCAGGCATTTGCATATAACTCTAGCACTTTATGGGACATGATGTACTAACCTCATGGGCAGTAGAAGGATGTTTGGTTTGAGGGCCATAGACTAAAGGCCAGAGCTTGCTTTTTTCTAATTAAACTCACTAGGCCCTTGGTAACTCCATCACCCTGAGTCCATGGAAAGTGTTTTGGAACAAGTGAGGAGCTCAGAAAACAGAATCAGTGCTTGGTTGGTGATGGGGAGACGAGAGAGAAGTGGAGCCCAGGGTGACAGCTGGGGCTGTGGGGCTGGTGGGAGAAGCTGGAACCCTGGCTTGCAAAGAAGGGCTGGTGGTGGAGTAGGCATGTAGAGAGCAGACCTGGCTTTGTGTGTGTCCTGCCTGGATGTGGCTGGGGCTGGTTGCATTCCATGTCAGATGTTTGGGCCTTCTGTGGTCTCTGGGGATAAGCTGGTGGCTTGCTAATTCAGGTGCCCTGATGTCAGCATCCAAGCCTGCCCAGGGATGGGGTGGTTATGTTGGCAGCAGCACATACAGTAAGGGACTGCATGTCCTGGAATGGGTCCAGACTCATTTTGCCAGGACACGACCCACCCAGGGGGCTGGTGCCTTTGCCACACTTCCTGCTCCAGGCACCAACAGAGCTTCAGCAAGAAGCTAGGTGGGGAGGGAAAGACACCAGCTTTGGATTGAAGGAAACTGAGCTGAGTGTAAAGGGTGGGTCGCTGGGCCTCAAACCTGCTGCCCAGCAGAGTCTGGGGCCCAGTGGCACAGCTGTTTCCTGGAGATCAAGCTTTGGGGGCCAATGGGACATTTTGTTTCATGGAGAGACTCTTTGCTGAGAAGGTATTTTTAGCCCAGGATGGAAGGTCACAGGGCATAAAGCTGTCATCCTGTTTTTTTCTCTCAAAGTTGTTTAGCAGATCATAGGGGCAGCTTGGCCCTAAGGTATAAAAACCACACACATGCTTGTGCGCATGCATACACACACACACACACACACACACACACACACACAACAGGGAAGAGGGGTATGGACATAAATGTACATGCACATACTCTTGACTGCCTGTATAGGGTCCAGGAGTGGAGTGGAAATACACAATAGAGTGAGGATTATGGTAAAACCTCAACACTTGGGGTCCTAACGCCCTTCGAGTCAGTGCAGGCCTCTCATTCCCATCAGGGCAGAGATTCTGGAATCAAACTCAGGACCTCATGCTGAGCTATATCCTTGGTCCTAGAAGGTCTTTTGAGAGTAACAGGAATGTTACCACCACCACCACCATCATCATTATCATCATCAGTACCAGCACAGGGAGAGCAACAGGGGCCTGTGGAAATGATGAGATTCCCCAGAAGAGACACCTCAACTACCACTGCTATTGCAAAGGCAGATCCCACACCCTGGGAGACCCCTTCAACATGGCACTCCCTAGCAGGCTGTCTCCTAATGAGGAGGGGCTGTGAGTAGAAACTTTGAGGTCAGGATTATTTGATTTATCAGTGGCAGTGCGTGGCAATTTTGTGTGTTAGGATTACTGAAGTTTTTTCTTTTCTCTTTTTAAATTTTGATGCTGGGGTTATACTTTGGACTATTTAAATCAGAACACCAAGGAATGAGGGGGAAATACAGGACCAAGTAGCACTGATTCCAGTATATAGGCAGTGCTGAGAACCACAGGTGGAGTGGCAGGCTTATGGGTGGTATGGATCAGTACCTCTCAAAATGTAACATGGGGTGGGGAAGATAGCTCAGTGGCCTAATCGCCTGCCTGGCAAGTGCAAGGTCCTGAGTTTAATCCCCACTACAGTTCAGACACACACACACACCCCAAGTAAATGAATCACCTGAGCCTCAAATTGTTAAGTGTAGATTCTCATCAGTTGGCCCTGTGTGGGGCCTAAAATCCTGAGTGGGGCAGGCTCCCAAGTGATGCTGAGGGAGCTGGTCCCTATATCTACTTTGACCAGTGAAAATCCCACCCAGAAGTTGAATAGCCTTCCGGGTAGCTCTGAGGTCTAGCACTTCTTGTGGAGCACGCAGAAGCCTGGGCCTGGCAGCACAGAATTAAGGCATGGTTCCTGCCATCCAGGAGCCAGAGGCATGAACTTGGGGAGAAAGTGCATGTAGGCAGGGACTGAGGTCCCCATGGGAAGGGATCGCTTATGCCTGAACATGTTGTGGACCAGGAGTTGGCATTTCTGGGTTTGATTTACCCCTTAGTAACCTAGGGACCATGGGCCTGCAGTAGGTCAGTGACTGTCACTAATTTGGCTCTAAAATCAGCCTGATAGTAATAAAGGAAGCTAAAAATTGTCATATATATGGAAGTGCTTGGAGGAGATTTATATCTTAGTATACGGAACTGCTTTATAATAAAAATCCCCAAAGCTTCTGAATTTGACATAGATTGGCTATCTGTGGGGACTTAAGAGGAAATGTCCATTTCCCATTCCAGCTTTCTGAGAATTGGTGGGGGCACTCTGATACAGAAGGCTATTTCCTCATCTGTCCTGGAAATTGGACCCAGTGCCTCACACATACTAGGCAGGCATTCTACCAAGGACCTACATCTATATTCCATTTTAAAATTTTGAGTCAGGGTCTTGCTAGTTTGATTAGCTGGGCACTTATGATCATTTTGCCTTAGCGCCCCCTCACCCCAAGTAGCTGGGATTATAGGTATGTACTACTACACCTAGCTCAGGAAGGCTTTTTCTTCATGGGAGGTAGAAATGGGTACACCAGGTTTGACCTCAAAGGCGATGTCTACACCCAGCAGAGAAGTAGAGAAAGAGGCCCTGACAATCGGGAGATAGGGATTGTCTCAGCTACCCCAAGCCAGGGCCTTTGTGTTTCCCCTTCCTCACCATTATGTACTGTCCTCCATGGCAGACATCTTGAAACAGATCCCAATGTGGGCAGGATGGGCAGAAGGGGTAGGGCCCAACCCTTGCTTCCCTGCTCATTTTCCAAAAATGTTAAACTTGATCATTGGCAGGGGTTTCTGAGCCTTGAACTCTCAGTCTGCTCTCTCTGTGCCCACTGATCTCTGAGTAAAGCTCTAGGCCCTTAAAAAAAGCATCCTCTTGGAAGAGGTTGGCTGAGGCCAATAGGAAGCTCAAATCCTGCCCGTTTTGGATATCTCCTCCTCAGGCCCTGTGCCCTCTAATCTGGTGTAGTGAGGCCAGCAAATGCCTGCCCTTAAGGGGACAGGGTTAGATGTATGACTTAATAAGGTTGAGAGCCACAAGTAATCCACTAAGTACTTTGCCATGTAACCTAAGATTATCTGGCCTGCAAACACCTGTTTTCACCCTTTTGCTGATAGCAGTATAAAAGCATGCTGGTTAATGACTCTAGGAACCGGCAAGGGGTGGGATGTACAAGTATCTGTCCTATCTTGGAAGTCTCTCCTCATGAGCCAGCCTGCACTTGACCATCAGCAAGGTTGCTGAAGGGCTGGAAAGGCTCACCCGTGTTTCCATCCATACACAGTTATTAAGACCTGGTAGGGAGACTCGAAGGTCAGGGCCAGGGTGTGGGAGTTCTCAGGTTAGTACAGCTTCTAGCTCCCTTAGTAATGGACAATAGGCCAGCCCTTTAACTTCTGATCCATGGTCCCTACATCTTGTATAGGAGGCAGGTGGTGGTGAAGACCTAAGGAAGGAGGCGTAGTGCTGCATACCAAGTACATGCCACACTCCTGGGAGAGGAAGTAGATTGATATAGACTGTTGAGAGGCAGAACAAGTGCCAACCCTCTGAACTGACCAATCATGTTCTAATCATTTAGAACTGCAAGTCCCTGCTTCGGGTGGCACAGAAGATGTTGGCAATTTGTTGGAGAATCATTTCTCTGCTGGAAACGCAAGTCTAGAGGAGAAAGAAAGGGCACTTTATGCAGATGCGGCCCTTCAAGACAAGAATCTGCTCCTTCACTACCCAGACAGCAGGGAGGCTGAGAGCTCAGAGCAGACCACCGCTGGGCCCCCTCCTGCTGCCACCAGCCCAGGCTCCGAGTCTGAAGCCAGCCTCTCCAATGCCTCAGCTGCAGAATCAGCTCCTCCTGGGGATGTTACAGGGCCTGGGAAGGAAGAGGAGGGCCCATCAGGAGCAGGCATCTTTCCCCTGGGAGAGGATGAGGGGCCTGCTGAAGAGGAGAGGCTAAAGCTCAATTCAGGAAGAGAGGAGAAGCCTGGGCTGGGGTTTCTCACAGCAGGAGCTGTCGGTGGGGAGACAGAAGGACAGGTGATGGGTGATGAGGTTCCCCAAGAAGCTGAGGAGTTACTAAGAGACAGTCCCATGCAGGAAGCAGCAGCAGGGCCAGCAGGGTCTGAAGTTGAGGGGACCTTTCCTAGTTTAGAGGGAGAAGAGTTCCACACCATGGAGGCAGAAAGTGAGAGGAGCACAGGGCCTGCTCAGCAGCCCACAGAGCAAGATGGGGATGCAGTGTCTGTAGAAGAGTCAGAGGCTGACATGGACACAGAAGCTGGAGAGGGGGCCAAGGACCAGTTCACATCCCAGGTCCATGTCTTGGAGGCAGAAGGCAAGAGCAGCTATGGGCCTGATCAGCAGTCTGCAGAGCTAGATGGAGATGCCTCATCTGCGAGAGAAGTGTCAGAGGCTGACATGGGCACAGAAAGTGGGGAGGAGGCTAAAGACCAGCCCCAGCCCCAACCCCAGGTCCATGCTCTGGAAACAGAAGGCGAGGGCAGCCCAAGGCCTGATCACCAGCCCACAGAGCTAGATGGAGCCCTTGATGCTGCACATGTAGGAGTAGAGTTGAAATCTGGTATGGACACAGAAGCCGGGGGAGGGGCTGAGGACCAAGGGGAGCCAAGCCCCATCCAGGAGGCTGGCCCAGCCACAGAGGTCAGTGAAGGATCTGGGAGTGCCCAGAGCCCCAGGCCTGAAGAGACTGAGGAGGACCACCCAGCTAAGGCCCAGGTGCCAGGGACGCCTGTGGAGGGCCCTGATGAGGCCTCCTCTGAAGAAGCAGGTGGTGAAGAAGGTGGAAGTGAAGAGGAAGGAGTAGTTCCTTCCCAAGAAGAGTCTGAAGAAGACAGCGGTGATGGGCCTAGCTCAGAAGAAGGGGGTGCTTCTGAAGAGACTGGGGTTCCCCAAGAAGCAACAGGAAGCACAGGCCATGAGGAAAAAGAACCTCAGCTCAGCACAGAGGAAATCAATACAGAGTCTGAGGGTGGCAAGACCCAGAATCCTGAGTCAGAGGAACCAGAAGAAGGGCATCAGGGGAGGGGGAATCCCATAATTGCTCCACAGGGTAGGAATTAATTCTTTAAGGCATCCCTAGCACCTGGGGCAGCCACATTCTTCATGGAAGTCTTGTATGTAATGGGACAGTCAGGGTTGGGCTGGGTAGGACAGCCTCTAGCTAGTCCCTGCTTGTTGAGTGGGGCTGTAGCTGGGTCCTTGGCCTGGGGAGATGCCTTGGGCTGCCCCTCAGACACTTACCTCCAGTGTGGAGGGACTGAGTGAGGGGGTCCAGAGAGATTTGACCATTTCTGAGTCAGGCCCTCAGGAACTTCCCCATTAGGGTCACTACTTTAACATAGATCAGTGCTTCAAGGATAAGGGGACAAGAGGACTGATGGTAGAGTTTGAGATCCCAAATTGTCTGATAGAAGGTTGTTGGTAGGGATGAGTTGGGAAGTGAATATTCATCTTGTGGCCTAGTACCTGTGTCTCCTCTTGAAGACCTCCCACAGGAGGTATGGGGAGCTAGAACTGAGGGGTTAGGATGGTGGTAACCCAGATTATGACCACCAGGGTCCCTTGAATGCCTGACTAAGGCTGTGTAGCCCTCAAAGGATTATGAAGTAGGAGGGAAGAAGAGAGGGGATATATCTGCTGTGGAGGATGCTCAGGCTCCTCAGACTCCAGCTGTGTGCATGGCCAGAGCAGAAGTCAGGCTTTCAGAGTAAAGGTTGGGGTTAAGTCTTCACTTTCCCACATAGCTTCCTCCAACTTTCCTTGCAGAATCTAATGTATGTGCTCTCTGCTGGGTACTTGCACCCTGCATAAAGGAGGTGGGGCTGCAATCAGTATGCTCTTCACCTTTTTCTGATCCTCCTAATTTTGGGTCTGAGGCTGCTTGGCTTTGATCTGAAATACCTCAGGAGGCGTGTTGGTACTGGCCTTCCTCTACCCCACAAGTGTAAGTCCACCCCCTCCTCTGAGCAGACAGCCTTGTGATCCAGAGACCCATGGATGTGGGCAAGCTTCTCTGCTTGGGGAGCTGGTTTGTGGCAGGCCAGGGCATTTCTTTGCATGGTCAGAAGGACAGTTAATCCCCCGCGCATGCATGTGCACAAACATACCCAATGCACTGCAGCATCCCTCTACCATTCTCCTATGAGTGTGATCCACTAAGGTATTCATTCCATCAGTCAGATGACTGCCTAGAGCCCCTGTGGGTGCCTGTTGCCTTGGGATGAGATACAGACCCTGGTGGTGACCCCTGCAAGGCTGTCTGGTCAGCTCCTGTGGACCTCTTCTGCTCTCCAGCACCCAGGTCTCCGTGCCTGTGGCTGCCCATAGACTTCTTCTTGCTTTTTGCTAAACTCGTGACAGGCCCTTTGCAAAACAAACAAACAAGCGAACAAACACTTTCCTTTCTTCAGTAATTAGCTCCTACTTGAGAAGTTTTCTCCAACTCCCTGCCAAGTCTGTAGGCATGCTTCTTAGGTACTCTTAGCGGTAGGATGTTTTTCTTTCCTAGCCTCCTCACTGCTCACAATATATATTTTTATTTTGCTGTTTTCTTTCTTTCTTTTTTTTTTTAACAGTAGTGGGGATTGAAGCCATGACATTTGCAATGAGCAACATCCCCAGCTCAATGGGAGATTAAAATTTTTATTTATTTTTATTAAAAAATTTTGAGATAGGGTCTTTCTAAGTTGCCCAGACTGAGCTTGAATTTGCAGTCCTCCTGCCCCAGCCTCCTAGATTACTGAGATTACAAGCATGGGCCACCATGCCTGGTAATTGCTACCTATATAAAAAATAATTTAGCCTTTCTCCCGCTGACACTAGGACAGGTCCCAAGGGAAGAGCTGTGCCTCTGTGGGTAACACTATTTTTAGCATGAAGCCTCACAGCATACAATAAAGTTTTTTTGAATAAATAAAATGGATAGCTGTGCTTAGACACCGAGTTTAAATTTTCAAATTGCATCCTAGAGGCAGAGCACGATTCGGTTTAAGCTGGTGGCTTGCTTAGCACTTACTTGAGGCCCAGCCCCATTCCATTCCTGCGAGGCTTAGAACTTTGCTCAAACTCTGTTGTCTGCTCCTCTCTGCAGAAGACACAGAGGATGCGAGTGAAGAAGCCCCACTGAGGGACCGCTCCCACATCGAGAAGACCTTGATGCTAAGTGAAGACAAGCCAGCTGATGAGTTTTCAGGTAAGCCGAGGAGGGAGACAGGCCTGGTTAGCCCTGTGGGCAGCAGCTAGGCAGAGCCTCTGAGGTGAGAAGGAGCCAGAACACAATGGGCCTGTAGCTAGAGAGGACCACAGGGAGGAGGAGAGCCCTGGAGGAGGATTTGTGATCAGGGCCTAGGCCAACCAGCAGGGAGGAGGATAGTGATCCAAGCAGAAGGACCTGTGGAAGTGCTGAGGGCAAATCCCAGCACTGCCTCCTGAAAGACGAGGAGCAAGGAGTCTCTACTCTGGCTCGGAAGATAGTTAATAACAATGCATCCCATTTGCTTTTTTAGTTTGCAAATCTCTTTGATGTTTCGTTTCATCCTAATAATAACCCAAGGATTCAGTAATGCTTATTGTCTTCTCTTAAACCAATGAGCTAGTTAAGCTCAGAGCAAGGCAGCGATTTGCTTTGGGTTCAGAGCCAGAGAGGGCAGAGCGGGGGCTAGAGCCTTCCTAGCCTAACCCTGGGTCCCACATACCATTCTCTTGTGCTAACACCCAGCAGCTTCCCGTTGTTCTCTGGGGCTGTGCTCTCCCAGGAGGATACCTGGGAATGTTGGGATCCTCTTAGGATCACCAGTGAAGTCATGTGCAAGGTCCGGGGTGGCTGGCCATGTTGCAGACTTGCTGGCTAAGGGCAAGTTGAAGGGGGCAGCAGAGAGGAAGAGCTTGAATGCTTATCTCGCAGAGAGGGCCTTTAGATGGACTATGTACTGAGCTGGTGTCTTCAGACACACTGTTTAGGTGGGGAAAGAGGGGAGAGGTTTAAAATCATGGCTAAGGCAGCTTTGTAGGGTTGGTAGGAATGTTTTGTTTGAGGATTTCAGAAGATTCTGATGTGGACCAGCTCTCTCCATGACATTATGTAATCACCCACTGAGAAATTCCCTGATCCTCCCCAGGCAGAGGCAAAACCAATTGCCCTGTAAGATTGCTCCCCAGTGGAAGACCCAACTGGAACCTACCCTGTCTGATCCTTTCCCCCACCCATTCCTTTCTGCCTTTAGCGGTGTTACAGCGTCTTCGAAAGATATACCATACATCCATCAAGCCCCTGGAGCAGTCTTACAAATACAATGAACTCCGGCAGCATGAGATCACAGGTATATTGTGAGTCTGGAGTGGGGAGGAGGGCTGTATCTCTGACCCACTGTCGTGCCCCCTCAGGTTCACAAGCTCCATGGGTACATAGAGGATGCTAGGGCTGAGCTCTCCTGCAGAGCTGGCTAGGACAGGGACCTCAGTCCTGTGAAGCAACCCCATCATGCTCAAAAATATATGAGAGTTTGACAGATAGCATTTCGCTGTGACAGCATTTCATTGTGAAACACTTATGTCTCAGTACTACAGATTTTGATTTTCAGGGTAGTGATGTCAGCTTTAATTCCTGAGCTCAAAAGTCCTCGAGACTTTTCTATTCACTTAGTGCATCATTTTGGAGTCCTCTGATTGGCCCAAGATCCTCTTTACCTCCTTATTAAAGCTCTTCCTGAGTGGTTTCTCTTGGACATGAATTCTTTTTTCTATTTTCAAAAAGATAAATTTCTTTAGAAAAACTTTAAAACAATACAGAATTTCAAAACAAGATGATAGGAAATCAACAATTGTTATATTGTGTATTGTTATCTTCAAAGTAGTTGTTCAGATCAGGGATTTTAAAAAAATTGTTTTATTTATTTATTTAAACCTTAAACATTTTCTCTTTTTATTTTATGGGAAAAAGATAAAACAAAATTTCATAGCAAAATAATAGAAGAATAACAATAGTTAATACATTACATGTTATCTTTAAAGTAGTTGCTCAGGGTACAACATATGGGCATAAAAATTTCTCCAATTGATATTAGCATAAACTTATCCTTTTAAAGATCTAAGAGATACCAGTAGTGTAACTGACTTACATTTTTCCCTTTTTCCTACTGTTCTTTCCCTTTCACCTATCCTAGCTCTTGTTTCCTTTTGAACAATTTCCTCCCATTTCACAAATCTATTGTACATAAAAATTGTTTTTTAATTGGTTTTCTTTTTTTAAAAATTTATTTATTTATTTAATTCATTTATTTTTGTGTGTGTGTGTGTCCAGCTCAGCCCACCAGGGGGCGGTGCTGGCTGGCATGTGGTGCTGGGGGATTGAACCATGGTCCAGGTGTTTTGCTAAGCTTGTTATAAGTAGGTGCTTTAGACCACTGAGCCATCTCACCAGCCCCAAATTGGTTTTCAAAGTACCAAAATAAAACATACTGCAAATTTTTTTCAAATACTATCATACTTGAACTAAAAATTCCTTCATTGATCTCCAGCTTCTCTAATTCCACTGTCAGAGATACCCACTGTTACAGCTTCTTGTGAATGCCTGCAGAGATTTCCTATAGATATGTGATAAAAAGTATACTTTGTCTTTTACACAAATGGGATCATATTATGCTAACTGTGTGTACACGTGTGGATGACATGTCCCTGAACGCCTGTGTATATGTTTGCATGTGTAGGTCTCCCTTGTTCTCTCTGGTGGCTGCCTGGTTCTGTCCTGCATGAATGCACTGTCATCTCCTGATGGACAATAGGATGCTTTCAATTTTTCATTTTAAAAAATGTTCTAGGGCTGGTGAGATGGCTCAGTGGTCCAAAGCACCTACTTGGAACAAGCTTAGCAAGGCACAGGGTCCGCAGTTCAATCCCCCAGCACCACATGCCAGCCAGCCCCGCCCCCTGGTGGGCTGAGCTGGCCACACACACACACACACATAAATAAATAAATAAAACATTAAAAAAATGTTCTAAACATGACTATAATCATATATTTTATACAAGTACATTGGTAGGATATGTTCTTGAAAAATGGAACACTAGAGTTAAACATTTTGATAGTTGCTGCCAAATTGCCTTCAGTATACTAGTTTTTTGCTCACAAGAATGCTAGTAAGAGTTCTTGTTCTCCCATTGCTGTGCCATGTCTAAGTGTTACTCATGTTTGTGGTGCTGGGAAAGGAACTCAGGGCTTCATACATGCCAGTGAGCATTCTAGCACTGATTTACATACCTAGCTGTTGTTACCTTTCAAAGCTTTTGTAATGATATCTTATTTTGGTTGATTGATTGATGAATTGATTGTGCCAGGGGTGGAAGCCAGGACCTTGAGAGTGCTAGGCAAGTACTCTACTACTGAGCTACACTCTCAGCCCTTAGTGCAGTTTCAATTGTGAGATCACAAATCTCTTCCTGTGTTAACTGGATATTTCCATATTGTCTCCCTTGATTCTCTCAATGATTATAGAGTGGATGTCTGAGAAGTGCTGGGATACCTAGATTATAGAGTTGGAATGAGGATTGTGACGTTATATTTCTTCTCCTAGGAATTAGCCTGTCCCATCACTTTCCGTACTGTTTCTTGCAAACAGAGGTGTGAGGTTACCCAGTCTCCTAGTGGCCTTCCTTTGTCCTTTGCACTGTCTTCTTTCCTGGCTCTCTATCCTGTGATGTAGCCCTTCCAGGAGGGACTGATGTTGACGCAGCTGAGGCCAGGAGGCTGCTGCCCAGGTGCTCTGCACGGAGGGCCTTCTGGCTCCTGGCCTTACTTTCTGGACCTGGCTCTTCTCCCCTAGTCTCTCACTAGTTCCTGCCGGGCCTGCTGTCCCTCAGGGTCGTGGCAGACAACAACATATACCCGCAATGCCCCCTGCTGTGGAGAGCTGGAACAGCAGCGCAGGAAGCCCTGTTTGTGATGTTTCAGCATTTTCAGGTCCAATGTTTAACTTGGTGTCACCCAGGCATGTGTAAAGAGGCTTTTTGTAAAGTATCTATGGCTATAACCAGGGACTTCTGTCATCCTCAGCCTGCCCACAATCACATCAGATGGGTCTTGACCTCTCTTTGCTCCTCCCTCTTTCATGCACAGGCTGTGTGTGTGTGTGTTTACAGAAAGAGAAAGGGGGGCACAGTATTGCTTTCAATGCATGTGTGCCTACCATTTACAAGATATCATCTTCTAGGACTTGCCTTCACCTCAGAGAAAGAAAACCAGACCATCAAAAAGAAAGTAATATTGTACTACTCTGTATATAAAAAAGATAGGGGATAAGATATCTACAAACACTTTATACATGCATTAAGGTATCTTGAAAAGTATATAAGAAACTAGTCTGGTACCAGGCACAGTAGTGTGTGTATGTTGTCCATATTGCTTGGGAGGCTGAGATAGGATTATTTAAGCCTGGGAAATGGGAGGCCAGTCTAGGTGACACAGTAAGATTCTGTATCCAAAGGGGAAAAAAGGGAATTAGCAGCTGTAGTTACCTATGGAGGCAATGATATGACCCAGGCAACAACATATGAGGCAAGGATGAGAGTTTTCTCTTGTCTTTTTTTTTACTTCTGATATTATTATTATTATTATTATTATTATTATTATTAATATATTTGGTTGTTATAGGGTCTCGCTATGCAGCTTGGACTCATTGTGATCCTCCTGTTTTTAGCCTCCCCAGTGCTGGGATTATAGGTGTACGCCCCTAAGCCCGGACTCTGGCTGGCTCAGCCTGTCCTGGGGATCAAACCTTGGTTCCTGTGCTTGCCTAAGCTTGTCTAAGCAGGTGCTTTGGTCCACTCAGCTATCTTGCCAGCCCCTTTATACTTCTGATTTCTGAGCTAAGAAATTAAATAAAAGTAAAAGAAATAAATGAAAAAAGCTGATATGATGGCACATGCCTATAATTCCAGCTACTCAGGAGATTGAAGCAGGAGGACTGCAAGCTCAAGGTAACCTTGGGCAACTTAATGATACCCTGTCTCTTAGCTTTTTTTTTTTTTTTTTTGGTGAAACCAGGGATTGAACTCAGGCTCTTGTGCTTGCCAGGCAAGTGCTTATTCTAATGAGCCATCTCCCCGGCCCCAATACCCTGTCTCAAAAGGAAAAAATGGAAAAGCATACCAGTAATCCTAGTAATTGGGAGGTTGAAGCCAGAGAATGGAAAGTTCAAAGGCAGCCTGGAGTATGTAGTGAGACTTTGTATCAAAAAATAAACAAAAACAAAAAAAAAAATTTAAAAGGGGTGGACTTGTAACTTAGTGTTCCCTGGGTTTTATTTCTGGTACTGAAAAGAAGAAAAGAAAAGAAGAACAAAAAAAGCAGGCCTACAAGCTCAGGGAGACAGGATGGTTTGGAGAACTAGATGCTCAGTATCCCAGGCTGATTGTTCAGATAATTGCTAAGAGGGAAGGGGCCTTGACTCAACAGTAAGATTGACTGCAGCCTATGTCAAAAGTCCCTACTCCCTTTCTTGACTCTGCTTTTGTTTTTCCTTTTAAGGTGCTAGGTTTCTTTCATGTGCTAAGCAAGCACTCTACCACTGAACTACATCCCTACTTTTGAAAGTGCTAGAAAACTTTCTACTATTCTTGAAAGCCCCACTGTCCCAACTTTTGAAAGCACTAGAGAATGTTGCTTTTTTTCTTAGGGATCCTGATGGAGTGGTCCAAGCAGGACATGCTCCCCAGCAAGGCCCCTGGAAGGCATGGAACTTGGACAAAGGGTCTAAGAACATAAGGATGCCCTGTTCAGGATTTGATCTTGGACAGTAGCACATGTGTCATGAGCTTTAGAGGCTAATATGTGAGACTGGCCCTAGAGTTCAGGCTTAGGCTGAGTACGTGAGGGATTTAGGGAGTCACATTGAAGAGGAGAGCAAAGCTTTGGAACCAGGAACAGGCAGGGCTGGATTTCAGATGGTGCAGGATTGTGTATAAGCTCCTTCTGTGTCCTTTCTTCTATCAGTCTAGTGGCAGAGTTTCAACTTTTCTCCATGTGAAAGCTCTATCCTCCTTTTAATGAACTATTCTCTTCCAGATTTAACCACGAGTCCTTGCTCAGAGTGAGAGTCTAAGCCAGTAGGTATTGAATTCACTTCTTTCTTCTAGTGTAGGGAGAAGTGTTAAGGGTCTGGGCAAGGTGAAAATAAGGACTTAGACATTTTTTTGGTTTGTTGTTCTTGAGACAGGATTTCACTCCGTAGTGCAGGCTGGCATTGAACTAAGGCAATTGTCTGTCTTAGCTTCCTGAGTCCTGGGATTACATGCAAGCATGTGCTGTCACACCTGGCTTGTGACATCTTTTAACTGAGTGACTGCTTTTGATTGCTGCACGTGGTTTGATCCATATAGAATCCTACAACTCAGTTGGATGACAGTCAGGGATGCAGAGGGCTTTAGAGAGTAGTGCTGCTCTTATAGTAAGAACCCATGTTAGTTCACTTTAATTTTTATTTGCTGTTGTCCACAGATGGGGAAATTACGTCTAAGCCAATGGTGCTGTTCCTTGGACCATGGAGTGTTGGTAAATCCACCATGATAAACTACCTCCTTGGGTTGGAAGATACTCGCTACCAGCTCTATACAGGTAAGATATTTTTTTTCATGTTAGTACTTGAGTGCCATATGTAAAAGCAGTATGAAAAATTAAAACATTAACATAATCTTTAATCTAATAATTAAAACCATGTACAAGAAACTGGCAGCTATCCCAGGGTTCATAGCAGCAGTATTAGTAATAGCCCCAAAGTGGAAGCAGCCCAAATGTCCATTAGTAGATGTATGGAAACCAAAATGTGGTCTGTCCTTACAGTAGAATGTTATTCAACTTTAGAAAAGAATGATGCATGCTACCTAAATGTATCAGACACAGCTGATACATGCTATAGCATGGACGAGCCTTGAAGATATTATGCTAAGTGAAACTTGCCAGATACAAAAAGATAATTGTTGTATGATTCCACTGATATGAGGTATCTACAGTGGGAATATTCATAGAGACAGAAAATAGAGTAGAGGTTGCCAGGAGTTAGAAGAGGAGAGGGAAAGAGAGGAGAGGGAAAGAGAGTTTCAGTTGGGAAAATGAAAAAGTGCTGGAAATAGATGGCAGTGATCGTTACACAATAATGTGAATGTACTTAATGCCACTAACTGTACATTTAAAGATGCTCAAAATGATAAATCCATGTTAGTTTTATTTTGCCATAATGTAAAGAACTACTGATTTATCAAACATATCCTGTCCTTATGACAAATCCCTCTGAGACACCTTCTTTTTCCATTGTTACATTCTTTGTAGTAGCCTGTTTTGCAGAGATTACTGTTTTTGTATAATTTCACCCATGTGTAGGTGCTGAGCCCACCACCTCTGAGTTCACAGTCCTCATGCATGGGCCTAAGCTGAAAACCATTGAGGGTATTGTCATGGCTGCTGACAGTGCCAGGTCCTTCTCACCCCTGGAGAAGTTTGGCCAGAATTTCCTAGAGAAGCTCATTGGCATTGAGGTTCCCCACAAGCTTCTGGAGCGGGTCACTTTTGTGGATACACCTGGCATCATTGAGAACCGCAAGCAGCAAGAAAGAGGTAATTAGTGCCCATTTCTGAACAGCAATTTCTCTCTTACTGTTGTGACAGTAGGGGTTAAGTGAGCAGGGAGAAGACATGTGCCCAGCACTGTCCAAGATCAGGAGATACATTTTTTACCTCTAACTCCTTCTTGTCACTGAGGTGCCATTTGGGTTTTGAAGTATCTTGTTCTCCTATCTCCCCAAGGATGATTTGTTTTGGGGACAGTGTTTTCCCAGGAGACCTAGAGTTCTCTGTAAGAAGAGAAGTCCAGGTGGGGGCCACGTTGTCTTTGGAAGGCCCAATCTGTCCTGGGTAGTCAAAAAGACTGGACTAATTGGATCGCTATGTATGGCTTCTGGCTAAACTGAGCCTGGGACTCTGAGGTTTGCTCTATATTGGGCCTGAACTTCAACTGTTTGTATGCCCACTTTCTGCTTTGTTAGGTCTGCTTTAATTTAAACCTTGATCAGACCTTCTAGAACACTGCTTGTTTTTAGGTGACAGAGGAAAGCTACTTTGAGCTTGGCAGATAGGAGACAATGACATGGGCTTCTGAGTATTGCTGTGACACAAGGCTATCTATGTGTATTGATGAGTCCTATAAGTGGCAGTCATAAGAATATGTGGCCAGATGGTGGATCTCAGTGTACAATTATGACTCTCACTTGAATTATAACTAAACCTTGTATTAGTAATAGTAATATTATCATTAATAAGTCATAGCAAAATAACTTCATTGTACCCATATTATACATTGGGTAATTTTATGCATCATTGGTTAGCTATTATTTTTATGATATTCTTCATTCCTTATTTTGTATAGAATAAAATTGAAAAAATAAGCAGTAAAAAGAACTAAAATATATTGGACACTGTTATATATATCTAGAGATTTAGTTAGGTGCTTTTCTATTTTATTACCACATGGTAATCTTTACATCAGTTTTGGTGTTATTGCTCTTGTAGTCAAAGAGCTAGAGTTTAAGAGCATCTACTATTCAGCTAGCCAGTGGCAAAGCCCAAATTCCATCTAGGTCTTGATACTGAACCACATTTCCTTACCCTAATTAAGATATCCTCTCTCACTTTCTTCTAAGTCCTTGGCTTTTCTCTTTTTATACCTTTGCCATTGCCCTAGACCTTTTAAGACAGTTGGAACATCTCCACTTTGAACAAGTATTTTGCTTTCTTGGAGACCTGGATTCCACTGTAGATTAAATCAAGGGTCAAGAAGTTCTTGGTTGAAAGTTGATAAAAAGAAAGGAATATGCAATGCATTTTTAAACAGTATTTAGAAATCCAGAAAATCCCTGGTGCTGTGACAGTTTGGTTCCAAAGGGAGGTGTGAGGGAGTTTGTGTAAGGCCCACTCAGCTTGACTTCTCCCTCCTGCTTCCCCCAGGTTACCCATTCAATGATGTGTGCCAGTGGTTCATTGACAGAGCTGACCTCATCTTTGTTGTCTTTGACCCCACCAAGCTGGATGTGGGTCTGGAGTTGGAGATGCTCTTCCGCCAGCTGAAGGGACGGGAGTCCCAGATAAGGATCATTCTGAACAAGGCTGACAACCTGGCCACACAAATGCTCATGCGAGTGTATGGAGCCCTCTTCTGGAGCTTAGCCCCTCTCATCAATGTCACAGAGCCCCCAAGGGTTTATGTCAGTTCCTTCTGGCCACAAGAGTATAAGCCTGACACCCACCGGGAACTGTTCCTCAAAGAAGAGATCTCTCTCCTGGAAGACCTGAACCAGGTGATCGAGAACAGACTAGAAAATAAGATTGCCTTCATCCGCCAGCATGCCATCCGGGTCCGCATCCATGCCCTGTTGGTTGACCGCTATCTGCAGACTTACAAAGACAAAATGACTTTCTTTAGTGATGGTGAACTGGTCTTTAAGGACATTGTGGAAGATCCTGATAAATTCTACATCTTCAAGACCATTCTGGCAAAGACCAATGTCAGCAAGTTTGACCTTCCCAACCGTGAGGCTTACAAGGACTTCTTTGGCATCAACCCCATTTCCAATTTCAAACTCCTCTCTCAGCAGTGCTCCTACATGGGAGGGTGCTTTCTGGAGAAGATCGAGCGGGCCATAACCCAGGAGCTCCCCAGCCTTCTGGGTAGCCTTGGGCTTGGGAAGAATCCAGGTGCTCTCAACTGTGACAAAACAGGGTGTGGTGAAACCCCAAAGAATCGCTACAGGAAGCACTAGGTTGTGTGTAGCCATTCTTGGGTCCTCATTGGTGAATGAGCTTGTGTCCTAACTGTCTAAGAAGTCCTGGTTTAACCCTTTGAGCCACATGGGTGAAATGAGTAAGCATTGGAGATTTGGGAGTTTGTTGAGGCCAGTAGTGGGGGAAGGTGCATGGGTTTAGGGAGAAGAGTGGAAACTGTGAATCATAGTTTGCTTATGTTGTTGCTGCAGTTAGGGAACCTGATTGAGATAATTCAGGCTCCGTTTGCTTTTCCTGGGTCTGTCTTAGAGGGACAGAGAGCAGCTAAATTCTAGTGTATACTAAATCAGTGAAGGTCAAATAAGCTAAATGCAGCTGAAATTCCTTTTAATCCTATAGGCTGGATGGATAATGAAGCCTGAGATACAGAGTTGTCAGGTCTGTACTGGCTACTTCCATACAGTCTTCTGTTTGTTCTCCAGCCTTCTTTTTTTCCCTCCCAAGCTTGGGTTGACTTTCAACGATGGGAAATCTCTCAGGTCTGAATCTACCTGGGTTTTGAGCTGTTCCAGAGGCCTCTACCCTATTCCTTTAGGGTTTGGGGCAGTGGGTAGGATAGCAGAACACTAAGAGAGAACCACAGTTCCCAATTTAGGATGAAGGTCTGTCTCTCTTGGCACTATTTCTTTGACGTCTCACCTAGGGAGCTCAGAACCTTCCTTGGCCCAATGAGTGAGCATTGTATTCAGGTAATTCCCCTCCTAGCAATGACATAAATGAGGGTACCAAAAGGGCTCAGGGGGTTAATTGGTTTGCAGTGTGTCTTTGTCTATTGCATGTCTTGGAAAACTCAGATCCCAAAGGTACTGGGTTTCAGAGTCGTCATTGGAGACCCTGATTCTTGTCCTTAGGGACTTTTCTGGGCAGCCAGCCTCTCCCAAGTTTAGGAGGAGGCTGTTTCCACTAGTGCTCTATGGCAGCACTGGACAGAGGAGCTGTTCCTTCTGGTTCCTGTTACTATGGCTTTTCTTTTCCGTTCTTCTCCATTCCCTGATGTACCAACACTTAAAAACTAGGAGAACTTTCCTAGAATCAGAACTAATACAAGCCACTCAGCACTGGTGACAATCAAGCCTTAAAGTTCAGCTTCCTCTGTACCTGTTGTGGATAGTCACTGAATGCACCACAGGATGTCATAGCCTTAAACGAGAATGCATGTGAATCCATGGCTACATTGTCCAGGACAGATAAGGGAGGTGATACACCCAAAGGCATGGAAAAAGCATTCATCTCAAGAATCCTGCAAGGCTGGCAGGCACTGTAGGAGTGCATACACCAGCCCAGGGATGCCTTCATGGGCTCCTTTCAACATAACCAGTCTTCCCTCTTGGGCGGGGGGGAGAACCTTCCAGAAAGCCTTAACCATCAGATATGGGTTGGGTCCAGCAGCACCACGAAGTCATCTGTGCCTGAAGGAAAATGAATAGAAAGGCTGAACAAGACGTCTTCTGAACACTAGGCAGTGTAAGTAGATTGGTGATCAGATGGGGTCCTCATAGAGAACTGCAATTTAGGAGTTCATGTTTCTCAAAATTCTTAGCAGTCCAGTCGTGCTGCAAGAGGCTTTGTGCATGGCCTTCCACGAAGCCTCCCCTGACCAGAACCTCCCACAAGAGAACCAAAGTCTCCAAAACCATCAGGATATTCTTTCCAAGGATCAAGTCAACTGGAAAAGAAAAGCTAGTTCTATAAGGGGTGTCCACAGAGCCTGGTAGCTGGGGCAGAGAAGCCACCACAATCTGTCTTGGACTTTTCTTCTCATTAAAACAAGTAACCAACCCCCTTGCCTCATCTTCTATTACTTTGCCCTCTTGGGGGACCGTCCCTTTTGCCTTTGAACTCCTGCTGCCCATCAGCTGCTTTTGGTGTATGTTTTTTCTCAGTGCAGTCAGGGAAATAAAAAATGCAGAACTGTATGGGCCTTGTCATAGCTATCAGTGTCACCATGGCTTTGGGGGAAATGGGTGGAACAAGTCTAATAAACTCATGAAATATTTGTACTTTGGGGGATCTACCTTATTAGTATGTCCCCTCTTTGGAGGTTTCTTTTTTTTTTTTCTTGTTCCTCCCTCTCTCTCCATTCCATTCCTCTTCTTATGCTTTGTTTTGACTTTCCTCTATTGCCCACAGGCTTGCTGATGAATCAGCACAGGTTCTAAGTACCTGTTCTTTGCCCAGGTTTGTGGAAGTTAATTACAAGGAGGGTTATTTTTGGGGAAAAGGGAATTGTGGGAAACTTAGGAAACAGATTCCCTAGTGATGGTGAACTGGTCTTTAAGGACATTGTGGAAGATCCTGATAAATTCTACATCTTCAAGACCAGTGGCTGACTCTTTCCAGTGTTCTTTCAATTCTGATTTCATCAGGGAGAATGTCTCAATAAAGCTCCAATCTCTCTTTAATGTCTTGTCCTCCCTGATTGTCTCCAGAAAAGAGGAATCTCTTATCTTCTGTTGTATCTGGTACAGTGTGCTCATTTTCACATTTCTTGGAAATAGGCTGGAAATTTATAAATGGCTTGCCCTTGTTTTGAATGCTTTCTGGTACCTTATTTTGGTAACTTCTTTCAGTTTCTAGCCCTCCTGGTGATTTGAAGATGATTTACTCCCCAGATGACCATAAGCCAAGATCTACTGTTGTGAAATGTGAAACTTAACTGACTACTCTCCTCAGCAACTCAAACCATCATTCTCTCTGGCATCCAGGGAAGCAACCCTTTGAACAAGGCCACATGAAATTTCATAGAGATGGTTTAGGCAGTTACACCACTTGGCCCACTCTCTCCATCATGCCTTATGATCCCCCAGGTCTGGTGGAAGAGCCCCCAGGTCTGCCAAAATGGTAAGGATGGGTGCCTTCCTCAGCTGCTCCACAAAATGACCATCTCTTCCTCCTCCTGTTTATACTTGTCTATAGAGAAACCTGAAAGCACTCGACTCCCTGGACCAGTACCTTTCCATCAGGTTTTACTGTTCCTGGTGTTCTGATTAGAACAAGGTTCTTTAATTCTGAGTTTTTTCCTCTAGGGTTTGCCAAGAAATTTCATACTCTTGCTTGAAAACTGGGAATGACAGGGAAAGAACTGGGCCCTGTGAGGAGGTGGGAGGCTAGAGATAGGCCAAAAAGGAAACCAGGACCAAGAAACCCAGACTATCACCCATGCAGTTTGCCAGAGAGGATGCCAAGTTCCATGGCTATGGCTGACATCTGTGGGTTTTCTTGATTTGGTAGAGCTGATTTTAGGGTTGGTTGTGTGGGCCCATGCTCTTTCTCCCTTGATGGTGTGCTGATTGAGGAGATTCTGTAACCTGCAAACCTTGGGCAACTGAGCAATCTGATCTACTAAGTCTATTCTTACTCACTGACTCCACCCTTGTCCCTTTTCCCACATATTTTGGGAGAAATACATAGCTTTTCCCTTGAAAGACAAAAGCCACGCAAAGCAAAGTCAGATCCTGCCTCAAAATTATGCTGTTTCACAGGCTTCATACCCTATCACTTTAAGGTTAAGTCTACCATTAGAGTGATAAATAGCAAAATCTGAGAGCATTCCAAACATATCAAGCTTGTGTTAGGAATATGAATGAAAAATGTCTTGAAAGGCACATTATATATAAGCTGAACATTACATGTGGTGAGATATGTGTAAAAACATTACAGTGAAGGAAGTCTATGTATGTGGGGAAATAGATGTGGGTAATATTAGTGGCTAAATGATGCTCAAGCACCCAGCACAGTCAGTGCCTGACACATAAGATTCTTCACCAATGTGGTGTTGGAATGGATGAATGGGTGCTAGGGAGGCAAAGATTGTGACTGTTTTGTATTGTGTGCAAAGATCCCAGACACAGATACATGTCTGGGGTGGGTAAATGAAGGAGTAATTGCACTGAGTATGTGAAGTGGATCACAGATGATGGGAGTGTGTATATGGGCAAATGTGTATGTGGCATAGATCTTGGCTGGCTGACACAGAAATCAGTCATGGGAACATAGCTGCCAGTCCCTGATTTTGCAAATGTGTTTTATCCCAGTTAACTGAAGTGAAAGTGCCTTACAAAATATATGAATACTGGTAGCACTTCATGCCAATTCCACCTTCTGTGACATTGATATTAGGCTCAAGCTTTTTGCAGCCCAAGGAAATTTTATTTCTTCTCATAAGACCATAAAGGCAATAAAGAAGAGATACTAGTGTCTTAGTCACTTTTCTTGTTCCTGGGATCTAAGACTCAATACCCACAATTCAAAGGAGATACTTAAGGGACCAGCCTAATAGCTAAGTGGACTAAAGTTTGATCCCTGACATGCTCTGCCTGCCCCCCCATGGGGTGTGCTGAGATTGTGATTGAGACTTGGCGTGGTGGCACGCACCTGTAATCCCAGCACTTGGGAGGCTGAAAACAGGAGAATCACTATGAGTCCAATGTACGTAGTGAGACCCTGTAGACCCTGTCCTAAATATAGAAATCAAAAAACCAAAGGAGATATTTATTTGGGTTCATGACTTCAGAGGTTTCAGTCCACAGCTGGCTGGCGCCATGGCAGTAACAGCCTGGTGGAAGAGACTGCGGTGCAGGAAGGCTGCTCCCATCACAGTGGCCAGGAAGCAGAGATGGAAGCACACTTCCTGTTCACACTCAAGTGACCCACATCTTACAACCAGACCCTAGCTCCTAACAGCAAGTTAGGGAAGCTATAGTATGACCATAATCCAATGACCTTCCAAACACACGAGGCTTTGTGGGCCATACCAATTCAAAAAATAAAGACATGAGTGTCTGTAGGAAGGGTGTATTTGAAAGGCTGAGCTTGTGTGTGTGTGTGTGTGTGTGTGTGTGTGTGTGTGTGTATAGTACTGGAGACTGAACTCAAGACCTTCACATTGAGTTATATCCCCAACTCTTTTTATTTTGAAAGAGTCTCAAAAAGCTGCTAAATTGCATAGGCTGGGTTCAGACATGTGATCCTCCTGCTTCAGTCTCCCAGAGTGCCACCAGGTGTGTGCCACCACACTCTGCTTCCAACTTCTTATCCTCAGGATAAACTACACAGATAAAGGAGTACTTCCTGCCTCTTTTTTCACAGTGGGAAATATTCTTCACCTTGCCCATGTCTGTAGGCAAGGGAACCAACTTCTACAGCATCTTCTTTGTGCCAGGAACTGCTTTACACCTACAGGCATCATCCTACTTATGATTCACAATGATACACTAATCATAAGAGCTTTGCACTGGGCACTATGCTGAGTATTTTATGTGTATTTCATGGAATCCTCACAATAACCCCAGCATAATTAAGAGCATAGACCTACAGTTTGTATTGTATGGGATCAATCCTAGGCTTCCTGCTTGCTACCAGGTGGCCTTAGGCAAATGACCAAACTGTGTTTCAGTTTTCTCACTCATAAAATGGAGATACCGAGCGTCCTTCTCACGGGGGTAAAGGTGGTGGTTACATGGCTGGGTACATGGAATGTGCTAGAAATAGTACACAGCCCATGGAATGTATTCAGTAGCAGTTGTTATTACATTATTCATTTTAGACTGGACGTGGAGGCGCGTGCCTGTGATTCCAGAACTTGGGAGCCTTTAAACAAGAGGATCACTATGAGTCTGATCTGTGTAGTGAGACCCTGTACATCCTGTACTAATTACATTAAAAAAGTAATAATACCATTATTACTCATTTTACTAATGAAACTGATGGCCACAGTGGCTTAAAGGATGGCACATTGCAGTGAAGGTCCAGGATTCTATAATTCCTTGACTCCCCTTGTGGGTCATGCTAGGTTACTTGCTCACCCCAGCCTTCCTCACATACTGGCAAAGATTCAGAACTGACTGATTTTTAAAATGGTCAGTCAGCACCTAGAAACTTGTTAGTTATAAAATATAAAACTTAAAATTTCATTAGAAAATTTATTAAGGATTGGTTTTTGAACAGATACTTAAAATAATCTTAATTCCATTTCACATTTGACCTTTTCTATTATCTTGTAAAGTAGATGGGGCTAGTATATTTATTATCCCGAACTCCAACTGAACATGAGGAAACTATTTTTAAGGATGTCTGGAGAATTCTCCCTGAGTTCATCTGGCTAGTACTTGATAAACCAAACCAAAAGACCAATTTTTTACTCATCACAATATTCATTCTACTATATACTATCACATTGACTTGTGTTAAATTGGAAGTCTAAATGTTCTGTACAATATATTTTTCTCATACACTAAGAGAAGTGATTATATATATTTGTGAAGGGTACAAAAATACTTGTTGTAGTTCCACTTTCTCCAAATGTCTGTATTTATTCCACAATTTCAAAAGATTTCAAAGTTTTGCATATTTAAGGCATAGTTTCTGTCCTAGAGGGAAGTAATCATTTAATAAGGGATTCAAGGCACAAGATGGGGAATTATCAGGGAACCCCAAAGGGATTAAAGTGACATTTTCCAAGTCATACATTGGAATACATGGTCTGGAAGAAGATTTTTTTTCCTTTCATATTTGATGTTAGTGGGTATTGAACCCAAGGTATTGCACATGCTAGATAAGCACTCTATCACTGAGCTACATCTTCAGAACTTTGTTTTTTTTTTTTTTTTTTTGAGTTGGAGTCTCACTATGTTGCTCAAACTGGTCTTGAACTACCAGACTCAAGTGATCCTTCTGCTTCAGCCTTCTCTGTGTGGAAACAACATGCCCATTCCATTCTTATTAGAAAAGAACCATCATATATATTGTTAACGTTAAATAATGGGTTACCTCTTTTGACAAGATTCCACTTACATAACATCAAGATTCCTCAGTGGATACTAGAACAAAGGAAGGGGTTGTCAAATTTGGGGAGGGAATGCAATTTTAGCAAACTTTGAGGCAAGGGCAGGTATGGCAGTCCAGAGATTAGGGAGGCAGATCTTGTGGGAGCCGGGTATATCAAGACTTGATAGACACTGAAAGGTAAGTCTTTGTGAATAATGGTGATTAGGTGTTAAGAGAGTAACAAAGGTGAGATGAGTTAGGGAAAAGTGGGCCTTAAATGAAGGCTCAGGGAGTTTGAGCTTGAGGAACCGCAGGTTTGTAAACACAGGAAGTCATGCAGGATGGAGATCCAGTGTTCCACTAGGGCTGACTCCCGAGGCCAGAGCTTGGCACCCAAGCACTTGATGCCTGTCCCTAGGCATGCTGGGTGGAGGTCACTGGAATCCCTGTCTTCCCCTGACTCTGTCCCACTCCTAATAGATGGAGCCACAAAAAAAGCCCAAGCTTCCCCATCAGCTTGACCTTGCCTGGGAGCCCCCCTATTGGGCTCTGGATTCCTAGTGACCTAAAGAGACCTAATCTCTGGATCCCTGTGACATTTTGGGTCATTCCATCCCGTGGTGCCAATTAATGCAACAGGTGATTCTGTACTGCCTGCCCCTTAGGCCCTAAGAGGGCACAGCTACTTGCGAGCCTTCCCACCTCCCCCTCCTGCACGGGTTGGCTCGCGAGGGTAAGGCCTGGAGTGCCAGCCTTTGTGGGCCCAGGTCAGGAGAAAGACGCACGGCCGGACAGATCTCCGGGGCTGCGTCCCACCAAATTTTGGCAACCCCCACCGCCCCCCAGGTCTTCACGGTGGCCAGGTTCAGTCATCCTTTCCTCGTCCAAGGGAAAAAACGTGGTGGCTGCGGCGGCTTCATTCTTCTCCAGTGTATCTCCTTTCCTAAATAAGGAAACTGAAGCTCGCAACACGGCAATTCTGGACTGTGGTCCTAAAGGTAGGCGAAACGGTCTCTGAAGCACAGTTCCTTATGCGCAAATATTCTCAGTGGGAGGCTCATCACCCGACCCTCCGGACTGGGAAGGTCCTCGTAGTGGCGTAGCAGTCACATATCCCGTGGTCTGCCACTGGTGGGCGCTGGGCAAGTTAGCCGCGGAGCCTTGCCTGTAGCCTGGGCTGAAAGGCAGAGTGGTCTCTGCGCATGCGTAAATCCAACGCGCTAGACCCCACCCCCACTTTGCCCCGCCCCCAGGCCGCGCGCCTTCCGAGCCGCGCAAGCGCGGCTGTGGCTCTTCCTGGACTCTACCCGGGGTGAATCCTCTCGTGGGCGGTGCGTCAGCGTGGAGGCAGGACTGCGAGGTCCAGAGTCCCCTCACCCCCAAGTCGCGTCTGTCCAGGTCCCCGGACCCGGACCCGGACCCGGACCTGGATGCCCTCTGCGAGCCCCAGCTTCCTGAGGCCTTCGCCGACAGGCAGGAAGATGCCGAGGTGGCAAGCCCAGTGTCAGACAGGAAAGAGGAGACGGCCCCAAAGACCTGTATTGCCACTCGTTATGCTCTCTCGAGACTCGGCCCTGCTGTGGGGTGGTTGACATAGAAGTCCTGAGAGGATCTCGAAAGCTCTGATTTAGGACCCGCAGAGGTCTTCAACTTGCTGAGAGTAACATACTGTGGAAAGAATATCAAAGACAAATTGACGATTAAAGTTCTTAGAGCAGTGTTTCACCTGAGGCCACTCCCAGGTAAAACAGGACATGAGAATTTTAGGAGATGACCAGTCAAGATTGGAAGTTGGACTGCCCTGTCCCTCTGTCGTTGATCGGAGGCCTTGCCCAACCCTGCCCACTTTCTGCTACTTGGAGGGGGGAGGGGCACCTCTGGGTGAGGCAGATGAAAACTCCAGCTATGGGGAGACAGGTAATACTTCTGTTGGAATGGTGCTCAGTGGCTACTGGGGCCCCCTGAATCAGCAGGGAGTTATTCCCTTATGTGCATCACTTTTCTGGGATAGCTTCACAGATCATTCGGCAGGGAGTTGTAGCACAAGGGAGCTGAAAGTCCAGCTCAGCCCTATTACAGGCCAGGTAGCTGAGGTCTAGAAAAGGAAAGACTCTGACGGGGGTCATAGGAGTGAACTAGTAGAGGTGCAGTTTAAATCCAAGCTATTTGATTCCCAGCTCTGTTCTCATCTTCTACTTTGTATATCAGGGTCGACCAGGAAACGTGGTACATTTAAATTGGGTATTTTGAAACTGTGTAGAGAAACAACTGTGGTTAGTGGACTATTCTGACACTAGTAATAGTGGGATCTTATTGCCTCTACTTCTAGAGGCAGAAGGGGTTATGTGAAGGGTCATTTTACTGGCATTGGGTCAAGAAATTCAGGAAGGAAGTCGTGGGAATAAAAACTCTCCTTCTTGCTTTTTTCTTTCTGGATGGCCTATTAGGACTTCCCATGGAGCAGTCTGAACTGGAAGTCAGGGCAAGGGAATCTTGATGTAGTCCACATAGGATAGTTCTAGGGCACAGCATAGGGTGGAAAAGAAGGAAGATTGTACCTAGAGGGACAAATGAAAGATACCACCATAACATGCAATCTTATGTCTAATGGTTTATATTTAAATTGTAATTTACTTTTTTTTTTTTTTTTTTGATACCAGGAATTGAACTTAGGACCTCATGCTTGTCAGGCAGGTGCTGCACCACTGAGCTAAACCCCCAGCCTCTGGTTTACATTTCTTAAGCATTTACTTTGTGCCAAGCATATTCATGATTTCATTGCATGTTTTTATACAGTTTTCTCCATTTAATGGATAAGCTGATAAGTGAACCAAGTTGAGGGATAGAGATATGAATAACTAAGCTGACGTATGCCTCTCCAAAGTCCTGTATTGTATATAATAGTTTGTTCATATTTGTGGAAAGTAAATGAAGAATAAACATAGGGTTAGATGGTAAATCTCACTGAAGAGCTTTCCTGTGCCAATTCTCCATGGGATTTATAGAGTCAGCTTCAGGGCCTGGAGGCTTTCTGTAGAACTGAGTCCTGTACCTTTTGGTCTCTTTACTGATGATTTGTAATGGGCCAGTTTGTTTTCAGTACCAGGTAGCAAACTCAGGACCTTGTGCTTGCCCAGCAGGCACTTATGCTACTGAGCTGTCTCCCCAGCCCTTGGCCAGTTTCTTTAGGTTAAAAGAGCAGGTGTGGAAATATGAGAAACATATCTTGGACATCTGCTTGGCTTTCCTATGGAGGACAGCTTTTTGGAGTTAAAAATCAATTCATTCCCTCTTTCACTCTCAGGCTATCTTTATCCACCCCCTGGTTTCTTTCTTTCTTTTTTTTTTTAATCCCCTAATTTCTGATACTCCCACAATCTGGGCAGGTGCCCAGGTTGCTGCCACTTGTCCCTGCTTAACTCCTACTCACTGTTCTACCTACGAACTCTGTTCTGCTAATTGCATTGCTGGTGCTGCTGCTAGAACACAGCATTTTTAAGGATGGAACCAGCAACCAGTTTGGTGGGGAAGAGTTTTACCAGGATCCCTAAAATAGGCTGCTATGGAGCAGAAAGATCAGTTTAAAAGCATTGGGCTCTTTTTCCTATGCTTTCTTTCCCCCTATTATCTCCACTCTTCAGAGTCTCTTTTTACTGACTGTTTCATTTCTAGACAGTACAAAAATTTTTTTTGACTTGTTCCTACTCCATACCCCTCATGTAAAATGAGCTGAATGTATATTTTATATTTCATGTACTGTGTGCCTCACACTGCTAGATTCTTCTAGGCATTTCATTTAATTTTGTAGCAGTCTATTAGGTAGCAAGTAGAGATCTTGCACATGAGAGAACTAAAACTTCAGTTAGGGAACTTGTCCAGGATCACATGAACCTTGGATTGAACTAGCATTTGAACTCTGGTCTAATTCCAGATTTCATCCTGATACATACTCGCCCAGAATAAACACTGTTGCTATAGTGTCCAGGTTTTGTAGTTCTGTTATCTGAAAACCTTTTCCTTCTGCCATTGTCTGTGTCCCTGTGTCTTGGGCATGTAAATGTACTATTTCAGCCTACCCTTGTGGTGGGTTTCCACACATGGATTTGCTGATCATTTGATCCATAGTTTGTGTTTCATCCTATAGTCCTTCACTGGTGGTATGTCCTCCATCTGGAAATTATTTCACCTATTTCTGACTGCAATATCCTGCCCATTCTCCAAAGCCTGATCCATATGCCGCTTTCTCCATGATGTCCTTCTATTCTGCCTTCGGACCCCCAAACTTAGCTGTGTAGAGCTTCTCTATAGAATTTACTACCTTATTCCTTGTGTCAAGTGTGTCACTCAGTTTTCTTTCACTGTCCTGGCTCAGGTGAGAAAGAAGAGACGAGATACTGAGGACAAAATATACCCTTCAAGAGCATGCTCCTCGTTATCTACTTCCTCCAACAATGCTCCATATCTAAACTTTTCATTGCCTCTCTATAGCCCAGTAAGGTTTGAATGTACCAATGGGTCTATCCATTGAAGTTAGAGCTTTCATGACCCAAATGCACCAGAACTGAACATTGCTGCACTGGGAACTATGCCCTTACCACATGAGCTTTTGGGAAACGTTTCAGATAGAAATAGTAATGGACAGTAGTTTGAATATGTAACTTATTTTCTTTGATTATGTATTTGGATCTGTGTATTTGTTTTTCTTTTTTTGGCTTGCTCAGCCTGCCCTGAGGGCGGGGCTGATGTGGCATGTGGTGCCAGGATCGAACCATGGTCCTCTGTGCCTGCCTAAGCTTGCCTAAGCAGACGCTTTATACTGCTGAGCTATCTCACTGGCCCTTTGTTTTGTTTTGAGACAGGGTCTTACCATGCAGCTTAGGCTGGCCTTGAGCTCACTTTGTAGCCTGGACTGGTTTCAAACTCATGGTGTGAATCTGTGTATTGGGCTCTCCAAGGACAGATCCAAGAACTGTGTATTTGGATCTCTTCTATTCCTGGTGGAGCACCTTATATGCTATTGTAAGCTACAGTGAATAAAGGCATCAGAGGGAGCTCTATGGTGAAAAGAGTTTGCAAAGTGAAGATTTTCTTACCAACTTTGCTGGCTTTAAGAACATTTAACTGTAAAATAAATATTTTGGTTTAATCTGGGAAGGTAGTAGTAGACCCAGAAAGGAGAAGCTTTTTTTCCTCTTTCTTTTTTTTTTT
>NW_004524597.1:7411610-7425337 GCF_000260255.1 Octodon degus
TATTTTGGTTTAATCTGGGAAGGTAGTAGTAGACCCAGAAAGGAGAAGCTTTTTTTCCTCTTTCTTTTTTTTTTTTTTTTTTTTTTTTTTTCTTTCTTTCTTTCTTTCTTTTTTTTTTTTGGTTTGTTTTAGTTCTTTATGTTTTTCTTGAGAGGTTTAAGCTTAAGGAAATGAAGACATGCCAATGTGGATAGGCTGTGGAGAGCAGACTGCATAGATAGGAGCCCTGAAGGCCTATATATTTCTCTTTCCAGATGAGGCTTGTGATAGTTAACTATTGTGTCAACTTGAGTAAGAAACACTCAGCTGATTGGATTAACATGGTTTGAGTGTGGCTCACTGGATTTGCTGAAGATTGAAAACCCATCCTGGGTATGAGTGACATCAGCCAACGGGCTTATAGCCTAAATGGAAAAAAAAAAAGAAGTTTCAGTTTTGTCTCTTTGAAGGATCTCCAGTCTTTGCCTTTGCTGTGAATGCCTGTCTGATGCCTTCAGTCTTCTAGCACAGACCTTCCATCCTGGTACACACTCACACAGGAATCTACAATGAGCTCCATGCCGTCAACCTTTGACTGGGTCCTTCTGCTCCAGTGTGCATGCAGCCCTTCTGAATATTCTTTCACGCCTGACTTGGCAGGCAGCCATTGTAAGCTTACCATGTAAATCCTTACATGTTAACATCTCTTATATTAAACTTGTTTCTCAAGGGCCGGCCTGATAGCTCAGCAGACTAAAGCACATGCTTAGGCAGAGTGCAGCAGCCAGGCTTCAATTCCCAATGTACAGTGCTGGCCCCACCTGCGAGGTGTGCTGAGGTAGTGATTGAGACTGGGCATGGTGGCATATGCCTGTAATCCCAGAACTTGGAGGCTGAAAATGGGAATCATTACAAGTCTGATCTACATAGTGAGTCCCTGAAGACTCTGTAGACCCTGTCTTAAATACAGAAAAAACAAAAGCCAAAACCTGTTTCTCTAGTGAGCAATTACTGATACAGATTTTTTTTTTCCCCCAGAACCGGGGATTGAACTCAGGTCCTTGCGCTTGCCAGGGAAGTGCTTATTCTATTGAGCCATCTCCCCAGCCCTGGTACAGATTTTTTGCATACCAAAAGTGAGGGGCTTTTGAGAAACAGGGCTTTTTTTTTGTGGGGGGGGGAGTAGCAGGGATTGAATTTAGGACCTTGTGCTTGCCAGGCAAGTGCTTATGCCACTGAGCTATATTCCCAGTCCTCTGAGAAACAGAGTTGTAAGGTTGAAATTCTTTGGTGGCTTCAATAATTCTTGAAATTGGGTAATTTGATGAGACCTAAAGATGCCATGGTCTCTTGTTTCTGAATGTGCAGAGTACTGATAGTGTGTAGTGTAAATTGTTTAAAATGATACCAAGTGTAGATCCATTTGATTATTCTAATTAACCACTGGTGAGATGCAAGGAATTTAGTGACTCCACATATGATACTTTTGAATATTTTTGGCAGAGTGGGAAATATAATGATGCTGTCTGGTTTCTCTTGGCATTGGTAGACTAGCTAGTAAAAGAAAAATAATGAGATTAAAGAAGGCGTGAAAAATGTACAGTTGTCTTAATGTGAAGACATTCATAAAGGAAAATAAGGAGCTCAAAGATTCAAATTTGTAGCTCCAGACACACATAAAGCACCTAAAAATTTCTAAGTGTGTCCTAACAGAGAATCTTCTTTAGTTGCAGGACTAAGATTTCAGGAAGTCAAATATAAGTCCTCATAATTCGATTGGCTGAAATACAGTGTAAACTTAAAGCTCAGCCTTGAAGGATAGCAGAAATAAAGCTGAGGGCTTTGATTGGAAAATAACAGAATCTTGATAATTGGGATGATGATGTTTGGGAGGATCTTGATGAGTCTGAGACATTGAGTTCCTAGAGTCTAAGGAGATTATTTTGCCAGAGGAAGAGATTTCCTTGGAGGGGTCATTCCCCATCCCCTGTAATAACTAAAAAGGAGTTAGGGAGCTGAGGAGATAGCTCAGCAGTCTAAGTGCCTGCCTGGCAAGTGCGAGGACCTGAGTTTGATCCCCAGTACCACATGCTGTGCTGGCCTTTGAACGCTGGGCACATGATGTTGGCCACTGAAACGGCATGGTGGTGCACACCTATAATCCCAGCATTTGCAGGGGGGTTAAACAGGAGGATCACTATGAGTCTGAGCTGTGTAGTGAGACCCTGTACCAAATAAATAAGTAAATAAATAAATTTTTAAAAAAAGTGTTAGTAGTTTATTTGGCTGATTGGCAGAAGTATGGATCAAAGGATGTCCTACTGTAAATAAGTTGGAGGTGCATGATAGTCCTTGGCTTACTGTTGACGAGGGGTCTCAAAAACTCAGGGAATCATGGTTCTTCAACCAGTTTCTGGATTTGAGTGTTTGTAGACCCAGAATCCCTTGAATGAAAGGGTAGCCAGGTTCCTTGAAAAAAAAAACCCAAAAAACCCCCAAAAAACAAACCCTGGTGTATCACCAAAATTTTATTCTGTCAATCTTTCTCCCATCCTTCCCCAAAGTGAACTAAGCCTTTTACCTATACATTGGTAAATGTATAGGGTACCTATACATTGAGGGGAAGGGAAATAATCAGACATTTCAACTGACTATGGGACACTAGTTCTGAACTAATGTGGATTCTAGAGGTTCCAAAACATCACTATAGCTCTCCAGTAAGAGTAGGAGGCTATCGAGGTCAGATGATTAAAGGGATTTTGGCAAAGGTCTGATTCACAGTGGGTCTATGATGTGGACCCCTCAAAGCCTTATGTGTCATAGGTGGGGTTTTTTTCAGAGGCGGCTCAATCTAGAGAGTGTGTTGCTAGGATTAAGGATGTATGATTACTAAATCAGTTCACTGATTGGTTTGGCATTACTCTAATCCTGGTAACCTAGACAATATAAAAAGGGAAGAAAAAAATGTTATGATCTCTTGTTTATTTTGGTACCTTCTGCCCACCATGAACCATTTTTCCTCTCTGATGCCTGTTGGTCATGCGACCCTGTGTTGGAGCCAGCTGAGTAAGGGCTGAAACCTCTACAAACTATGAGCTAAATAAACTTTTCCTTTTTTAACTTTATTTGTTTATTTATTTATTTATATATTTAGTACAGGGTCTCACTACACAGATTGGACTCATAGTGATCCTCTTGTTTTCAGCCTCCCAAGTGCTGGGATTATAGGCGCAGGCCACCACTCTCAGTCTCAATCACCATTTCAGTGCACCCTAGGGGTGGGGCCGGCACTGCCATTATCAAACCTGGTCCCTGCACTTGCCTAAGTAGGTGCTTTAATCTGCTAAGCTATCTGGCCGGCCCTCCTTTTTTAATTCGAGATATTAGGTAATTTGTCTCAGCAGTGAGAAAAAGTAACTGAGGTAGTCTAGTAGTTCCCCAGATTCATCCTATTGTTATTTCCCTTGTTCCAGAATGCATAATTGAAATTGATATTCATAGTGCTTGGTAGAATCATCACATTGGTTCGCTGTCATGTACCGTGAGAGCTATTATGGTTGGAAAGGCCAAATGCAGTTCATTAGAGTTGCTATTATCTGGTAAAATAGTAAACCAAAACCAATATCACATCTGTGGAAGGATTATAGAGATTAGTGCCACAATCAAGGACTTAAAAGATATAGGGGTGATGATTCCTACTACGTACCCATTTAATTCTCCTATTTGGCCTCTGCAGAAGATGGATGGGTCTTGGAGAATGATGGTAGAGTGCCATAAACTGAATCAAGTGGCAATTTCAATTGTAACTGCTATACCAGATAAAATTGAGCAAATTAGCACATATCCTGATACTTGGTAAGTAGCTATTGATTTGGTAAATGTCTTCTTCATGACTACCCATAAGGCCCATCAGAAACAATATTTTTAGGCAGCCAGGCTAGCAATATACCTTCACAGTTCTACCTTGGGTTATATTAACTCTCCAGGCCTGTATCACAGCTTAGTTTGCAGGGAACTTCTCATTTTTCTCTCCCACAAAGAATTACACTGGTCCATTCTATTGATGATATACTGATTGGACCAAATGAACAGTAAGTAGCAACTACTCTGGACTTTTTAGTAAAGCATTTGCAAACCAGAGGGTGGGACATAAATCCAACTGAAATTCAAGGTCTTTTCTACCTCAGTGAAATTTCTGGGAGTCCAGTGGTATGGGGCATATAGAGATATCCCTACTAAGGTAAAAGCTTAGTTGGATCTTGCTTACTCTACAACAAAAAAGAGGCACAGTAACTAGAGGCACAGTACCTAGTGGACCCTATTTGGATTTTTTTTTTTTTTTTGCGGAACCAGGGATTGAACTCAGGCCCTTGCACTTGCCAGGGAAGCGCTTATTCCACTGAGCCATCTCCCCGGTCCCCTATTTGGATTTTAGAGGCAACACATTCCTTATTTATATACTTTACTCTGGCCCATTTACTGCACAACTTGGAAAGTTGCTAGTTTTGAGTGTATCTCAGAATAAGAGAAGGCTCTGAAACAGATCCAGGGTGCTGCATAGGTTTCTCTGCCACTGGAGCCATGTGATCCAGCAGATCCAATGGTACTTGAGGTTTTAGTGGCAGATAGAGATGCTATCTAGAGTCTCTGGCAGGCCCCCATAGGTAAATTTCAGCAGGGGTCTTTAGGATTTTATAGTAAGGCTCTCCCATCATTTGAAGACAATTATATTCTCTTTGAAAAACAGCTCCTGGCCTGCTATTGGACCTTAGTGGAAACTGAATGCTTGACCATGGGATATCTGTTATGGTTGTTATCTTTTGTTTCATTTGGTATTTTTCAGGTAGGATCTCAATATGCAGTTCAGGCTGGCCTTCAGCTCACTTTGTAGCCCAATCTGGTCTCATTCTTTCAACCATCCTCCTGCCTTAGCCTCATGAGTGCTGGGATTACAGGTGTGTGCCACCACACCTGGCTGACCATGGGATATGTGGCTACCATACAGCCTGAGCTGCCCATCATGAACTGGGTATTATCTGATTCACCAGGTCATAAAGTTGGACATGGAAGCTACAGTCCACCATTAAATTAAAGATGTATATGTGATTAAGCCAGAGAAGGTCCAGAGGGTAAAAGTAGGTTACACAAAGAAGTTGCCCAAATGCCTATGGCTCCTACTCCTGCTATATTGCTTTCTGTCTCCCAACATGCACCGATGGCTTCATGGGATGTACCATCTGATTAGCTGTCAGAGGAAGAAAAAGCTAGAGTTTGGTTTATGGATAGTTCTGCACATTATACAAGTACCATCTGCAAGTGGACAGCTGCAGCATTAAAACTCCTTTCAGAATTTCCCTAAGGATAGTAGTGAAGGGAAATATTCACAGTGGGCAGAACCTCTGGCAGTACACCTGGTAGTATATTTTGCCTAGAAGAAAAAAAATGGCCAGATGTGAGATTGTGTAGTGATTAATGGACTATAGCCAATGGTGTGGCTGGATGGCCAGGAACTTGGAAGAAACATGGCTGGAAAATTGGTAACAAAGATATTTGGGGAATAGGTATGTCGAGGAAAGAGCTCTCCATATGGGCAAAAAAATGTAAAGATATTTATATCCTGTATAAATTCTCACCAAAAAGTGACCTCAGCAGAAGAGGTCTTCAGTAATCAAGTAGGTAGAATAACCCATTCTGTAGATAGTAGTTGACCCTTTCCTTCAGTCACCCCTGTCATTGCCTAATGGGCTCATGAGCAAAGTGGCCATGTGAGAGGGATGGAGGTTGTGCAAGCACTCAGCAACATGCACTTCCACTCACCAAGGCTGATCTGGCTAAAGCCACTGACTAATGCCCAATACACTGACAGCAGAAACTACCTGTGAGTCTCTGATATGGCACCATTTATCAGGGGATCACCCTATAACTTGTGGTAGTTGATTACATTGGGCTACTCCATTATGGAAAGGGCAGTGTTTTATCCTTAATGGCATACACACTTATTTTAGGTTTGGACTTGCCTTCTTTACATGTAGTGCTTCTACCACCAAACCCATAGACTCATAGAATGCCTAATTCATTATCATGGCATTTTCCACAGCATTGTCTCTGACCAAGGGACACATTTTATGGGTAAGAAAGTAAGTCAGTGGTCTCATGCTCTTGGAATTCACTGGTCCTACCATGTTATTTACCATTCAGAAGTAACTGGATTGATAGATAGGATGGTCTTTTGAAGGTGTAATTGTAGCACCAGCTAGAGGGCAATAGCTTGCAAGGTGAGGTTCTTCAAAAGGCTGTATATGCTTTGAATCTGTGAACACTATATTGTACTGTGTCTTCCATAGCTGATATTCATGTGTCCTGCAATCAAGGGCTGAGGGTGGGAATGGTACCGCTTGCCATTACCCATAGTGCCCCACTAGCAAAGTTTTTGCTTCCTGTTACTATGACCTTATCCTCTGCTGGCCTAAAAGTCTTAGTGACAGAGGTGAAAGGATATAATCAAAGATACAATCAAGAAACACAGTGGTGAGTCCATTGACATGGAAGCTAAGACTTCCCTGATGTCATTTTTGTCTCTTCATGCCTCAGACTAAACAAGCTAAAAAGGGAGCTGTTGTATTGGCAGAGGTGGCTGACCCAGATTACTAAGAGTAAATTAACCTATTACTCCACAATGGAAGAAAGGAAGAATATACTTATTGTGCAGAGGGATTCCTTAGGGTGCCTTCTAGTATTATCATGTGCTGTTATTAAGATCTGTGGGAAACTACAACAACCCAATTCAGGCAGGATGACAAATGGCTCAGATCCTTCAGGAGTGATGGGAAAGTCCAAAGCTGCTGAGATGCTCACTGAAGGCCAAGAGAAAAAATAATGGGTAGTAGAAGAACATAATTACACATACTAGCTATGATCTCCTGATCAGTTACAGAGACAAGGATTATAGCTGTAAAAGTTCTTTCCTAATATGCTTCTTATATATAATGTTAATAGACTTAATATTGATTCTTAAGTATTGTTAAGCTTATATTATAATATTGAAGTTGTACAATGTTAGGAGTAGACTTTACCCAAAGAAAACTTGTCTTATATTCTGAGGAGGGGGTCAGTGCATTTCTATTTGTACACAAGATACTTATACCATGTTAGGCATAATAATGAATTTGTCTTTGTATCTGAAGACTAAGTATGGTTAAAGGAAATGTGCCTGGTTGGCAAGTTGACAAGGGGTGGATTGTGATAGTTAACTGTTGTGCCACTTTGAATAAAAAACCCCAACTCATTGGATTAGAATAGTTGAATGTGATGAATGGATTTACTGAAGACAGAAGACCCACCCCTGGATTCAGGTGGCATTAGCCAATAAGTTTGCAGCCTGAAAGGAATACAAAGGGAAAGAAGAGCATCTCAGTTTTGTTTTGTAACTTTGCCTTTGTGCTGGATATCTGTTTCCTGGCTTCTAGGCAAGCTTTTCAGCCTTTTGGTGCAGACTCTTCAGACTTTCATTGCAGACCCTTCAGACTCCTGATGCAGACTTGCATAGGACGCTACAGTGAGCTCTAGTCTTTTAACCTTTGACTGGGTCCTTTGTATCTCTAACATGCAGACAGTCCTTTTGTACTTATCCATGTGTGATGCTACAGGCAACCATTGTAAGCCTACTTTGTAAATCCTTATGTATTAATAATCCTATATTAAATTTCTCTAGTGAGCACTGACTGACATAGGGTCCAGTAGTACTCTGTGAGCTGTATCCATTGAAATTTATCCTGTGCTGGAACTTTTCTGAGACTGTCTCCATTATGTAAATCCTTATGTATTAATAATCCTACATTAAATTTTATTTTGAAACAGCATTGCCAAGTCACCAAATTGTCCAGGGTAGGATCAAAGTTATGATCCTCCTAGCAAAGACTATCACTCCTCTTGCTTTAATCACTAGAAATAAAGGGAAGATTTTGGTCATAATGACAGTCCTCCCTCCCTGGGGCCTGAGTTAGCTCAGAAAACCCATTTTCCATGTCACCCAAGACAGATGCTTAGGTCTTTCAGCAGAGAACGGGTGTGGGCTGGGATGACTCACCTGCTCTGTCACCTCCTACAGTTTGGCTTAAAGCCCTTAGAAATCAAAACACTTCCCTGGGAGAGGCACAGAAGGCTCTCCTGTAGATAGCAGCTTGGGTTACTCCAAGTCTGCAAATATCAGTCACTGTCCCAATGTTTCAAAGTCCAGTCTAGTGGGGAGCTTTCAACTAGATGGTCATGGAAAACAGCAGCAACTTTTGAAAATAGTGCCCTGATTTGGGCATTAAATGACCTAGATTTTCAGTTGGGTTCCACCTGAAGCTCACTATGTTTTCATAAAATATGAAGGACATTAATTCTTTTTTTTTTTTTTTTTACCATTTTCTCCTGTTTGCTAAGGCCACAGAAGGTTAAGTCAAAACCTATCCTTGTGCATAATGGTCTCTCTGTCTCTAAGTGAACACAAATCAGAGGAATAAAAGCTATATGGAGTGTTTTGGAAGCATGGATGAGAATCTAACTCATCTTTACTATGAGAAATAAATGAGATTAGATTTAATTGAGAAATTGCACTTGGGATAGACTTAAAATTTGAATCCTCTGGGCAGATGTTGCATCTTTGAAGAATATTGTGTCAGTAAAATCTGATGAAGGTAAAGGTAAACAGAAAAAATTAGGATGTTTGTAGACAATGCAAATTTGGCTTATCTTGATCATGGAGGATAAATATTGAACTATTTCAGTTTAAGGACAAGACATGATCAGATCTGTGTTGTAGAAAGATCACTGTAATAGCAGTATGTAGGATGAATTAGAAGAGTTAAAGATGAAGAGAGAAACTTAATCCTAGCATTTGGGGAGGCTGATGCAGGAGGATCATAACTTAGATCCTACCCTAGACAATTTAGTGACTTAGCAACCTTGTTTCAAAATAAAATTTGGAAAGATTTAATGGCTGGGATCATGGTTTGGCAGTGCAAGAACTCTGTAACGTTAAAAAATTCAATAAAAAGTAATACTATTGGAAAAATGGCTGGGGATGTAGTTCAGTGTGCATGTCCTGGGTTTGATCCCTGGTACTACACATGTATACTGGACCTGAGGTTTCCAGATTGGCAGTGGCATCTATGTTGTCCCTCCTGTTGTTCTTTCCAAGGAAAAGATGAGACACCAGGCTTCATTGTAAGATGCTGACAAGTAGGAACTTGAAAAATGGATTAAAGACTAAGTTTGAAAAAAAAAAAAAAAGACTAAGTTTGGGGCCTAGTGTAAGAGAGAACAAAAGGTGGATTACATGGCAGTCCCGTATAATGACCAGGCAAGTCTCAACACCTTGTGTTGAATTTAGATGAGTTTCTTAAAATGTAATAAAAACATGTAATTCAAAAGCCAGAGGTACATGCCTTCTAATTTTTTTACTGTTCCCACCCCAGACTAGGATTACATGTGCTCCTGCTTCTGGCTCTACTTTAGTAAAGCTTCAGTAACCAGTGAACAGATAGATTCTTGGTACCCATCATGTGTGTAGCCTAATAGAAGCTGGGCAGGATATAGATGCCCCTTGGCTATGTTCTCAAGGAATCAGATTTATTTTAGTATTTTGAGACAGCAAAACCATGAGAACTACCTAAGGAACAGGAAAGAGGGCAGTTAGGATTTCAGTTACAGGATGGTAGGTACATCTACCATAGAATCCAAGAAAGTAAGGCAGTTGAAGTTTTTTCTGTTATCTCAAATTGGGGATCAGATCAACCTAAATTTAAGCTGAATCCACCTGATCTCAGTGTGAGGTTGGGGGCCAAGCAGCACTATATGTGGCCCTCCTATAGGGCTACAATCCAACTCTGCAAATATTTATGTTGCTTCTTCTGTCTGCTTCTCCCCACTACTCAGATGCTCCTTTCATTCTTTAAGACCCAGGACAATGCTTAGCTTTTTAAGGAAGTTTTTACCTCCTGTTGGTCAGAAGTTTTGCTATCATCTCTGTTCCTCTGCAGCCCTTTGTTTATAGCACTGCTGTGACATTTATTTAATCTTGTCATGTATTTTTGAGTGTTTTCATCAGTTCTAGTAGACTGTGAGTTGCTTGTTAGCAGGGACAATCAGAATCATTTCTGTATCTCCCAGAGTTGAACCCTGTTCAGAATATGTTTGATAAATGAAAAGCAGGTTGATTTTATTCTCCCTGATATTTCAGTTATATAAAATAAATTCTGTATAAAGTAACCCTAAAAGTAGAAGGAAAGGGCCTGTTTCATCGGGCCAGTTTCTGGAAAGGAATACAGACTTAAAAATTGTTTTAAGTATGATTTGTGTTGACACATAAGTGTCCAATCTCTTTGATTTTGACCTTCAGGACAAAAGGAGCAAAGTGGGATATGTGAGGGAAAATGCTCTCCCTTATGGAGTTGGAGGAGTTGAGACTGATTCAGATCAATCTCTTGTGATATTATATTTGCCTTATTAGCTTCATGGAATGTAAATGAATAAGAAATATGTAAATTGTTTAGAATGTACAAAATATTATGTATTACCCATTCTTATAGTTTTCCTCTGCCTGCCTGACTTTTTTTCTTTTTTTCTTTTCTTCCTCCCTTCCTCCCTTCCTTTTTTCAGTTTTGAGGATAAGACTCAGAGCCTTGCACATGCAAGAGAAGTTCTTTTTTTTTTTTTTAAATTTTTATTTTTTATTTAGTTTATTTATTTATTTTGTGTGTGTGTGTGTGTGTGTGTGTGTGGCCAGCTCAGCCCACCAGGGGGTGGGGCTGGCTGGCATGTGGTGCTGGGGGATTGAACCGTGGTCCCTGTGCTTTGCTTAGCTTGTTTTAAGTAGATGCTTTAGACCACTGAGCCATCTCACCAGCCCCACAAGAGAAGTTCTTTATCATTGAGTACACCAATAATCCCTCATTTCTGTGAAGAAAACTCTCAAATAATCAGCCCGTTAGCCTGAAAGAATTTAGCTGATCTCCATTTGTGCTCCTATTCAGACCTGAAGACCAGATCCAAAATGGAAGAGAGAGGAGCAGTGTTTTAAGTCAGGCAACTTGGGGTGCATCAGTTCAAATGAGCCTTGGTCTCATCCACAAATGGACACAATGATATCTACCCCACCTAACTCCTAGAGCTACTAAGAGGATCAAATTAGACCATATGAGAGTGCCTTATGGACATTCAAGGTCTGTGCAAATGCTGTGGATTTAGTTTTTAATCTGTGCTTGAGGCTCTAGGTGAAATTTGCCAAAACTGTTGCACATGTAGACAGTGACATCATATGCATGCTATTGGAGTGCAGGGTGGGGCACAGAAGACAAGCCCAGAATCGTGGAGGCAGGGTAGAATTTGAAAGAGAGCCCTACCCACTCTGGGCCTGTAGGAGACCTGATTCTGTTGTCATTCTTTTTATGACTTGAAGAATTCGGTCTACTGGTTTCTAAACTGTGGAAGACTGCTTTATATCTACATTCAGGAGTTACTTAGGTTACAGCTCAAGTGTAATAGCCAGTCTGACTTATGTTTCTGTAGGGCAGAGCTTGATGCCTGTGTGTGGCAGGCACTCGGGATAAGGTTGTTGTTTAACAAAATACAGGTAGTGCATTTTGTGAGACTTCCTCAACACCCTCATCCTCATTTCCTTTATGTTTGCATATTCTAGTTAAGGATAAACATTAAAAAGTGTACATAATTCAGAGAAAGGGAAACCTTTCCCTGTGGGAAAATGTGACTGACTAGTATTAACTAAAGACTCTTTACATCTTCAGATGTAAGAGTATTATCATCCAGGCCCTTTGTTAATCCCAGGAAACTGAAGCTAGCTAGGGTCTGATGGAGAAGGCTTTCTGCCTATGGCCAGGTAGTTTTGGTTTTTATTCTTTTTGCAGTACTGGGGATTGACCTCAAGGGCATTCTACTACTGAGCTATATCCCCAGCCATTTCTAACATTTTTCAGATAGGATCTTGTTAAGGCACCCAGGCTGGCCTTGAACTTGTGATCCCAAGTAACTGGGCTCCCAGGAATATATCACCTCATTCAACTGGTCAGGTAGTTTTGGAACCCCTTCATTGGTCCTGCTGGTCATCAGCATGAAAAGAAAAATAGCTTAATTAACAGATATCTGTATTTATTCTGTGCTTGGCCTTGTTGTGTGATACTTAGGGGAGCATGAAGATAACTAAGTTGTGACTTCTGAGTTTGAAGTACTTATCAATTTTAGAAGCTGATGGACCAGCCAGATAGCTCAGCAGATTAAATGCCTGTTTAGGCAGACTTGGGCCAGGGGTTGACCCTGGTCTGCACTGCCAGCCCCAGCCTGTGGTGTGCTGAGATTGTGATTGAAATTGGGTATGTTGGCACATGCCTGTAATCCCAGCGCTTGGGAGGCTGAAAATAGGAGGATCACTAAGAGGATCTGTGTAGTGAGACCCTGTAGGCCCTGTACTAATGCATTTTAAGAAAAAAAAAAAAAAGAATAGTAAAACGTTAGGGGCCGGGGAGATGGCTCAGTGGAATAAGTGCTTCCCTGGCAAGCACAAAGGCCTGAGTTCAATCCCCGGTTCCACCAAAAAAAAAAAAAAAAAAAAAAAAAAAAAAAGTTGATTGCAGTGGCACAGGTAATTCCCACTTGCAAGCAATGTTTGCACAGGGCCAAGGGAGTGATAACTAGTCACCGACACCAGAGGCAGAGGCAAGAGGATCTTAGTGGCTCTAGAGGGTGGGGAGGACTTCTAGAGGAGGTGGAGACAAAGGCAATTATGGAAATTTACCTCTTCTCCCAAAAGGTCTTTTTTCTGGCCCTAATTGTGAGATTGTAATAGTTTTTAACTGTTGCCTAACAAAATACAACAAATTTAGCAGTTTAAAATAAGATTGTAAAAATATAGCTTCTCTATGTAGCCCAGGCTGTAGCCCAAACTCTTGATCTTCTTACCGTGGCTTTCTGAGTGCTAGGTTTATAGGCGTACACCACCTCTCCTGTCTCTCTCTGTTTGCTTCTTTCCTTCTTTCTCGTATTTTCCCTCCTTTCCTTCTTTTTCTCTTTCTTTCTTTTTTTAGATCCATTTTTCTAGAACTTCACAGTCACGTACGTTAGAAGTTCAGTTATGGTGTTCTTGGGTTCCCTGCTCAGGCCGCACAAGACTGAAATCAAGCAATAAGCTTCCTGAGTCCTTGTCTGGAGGTTCTGGGAAATGACCTCTTTGGTTTACTTCCATGCTTACTGAGGTGATGACAGAATTTAGTTCCTTGCAGCTGAAAGACTGGGGTCCTTGTTTCCATAGTGGCTGTCAGCATAGGTTTCTCTCAGCTACTGGAAGCCACACTCAAGTCCTTTTATTAAGTTCTCCTCTATCTTCAATTTAGCAATAGTGGATTAAATCTCCCCATATTTTGAATATCTGACCATCTCTGTGGTGCCAGCTGGAAGAGAAGGTCTGCATTTAAGATGCTCATGTGATTAGATTAAACCCACCTGGATGGTCTTCTTTGTATCAGCTCAGTAAACTAATAGCCTTAATTGCACCTGTTCAGTGCCCTTTGTTAGTATTACAGTCCTAGAGAGTGGAGTGGGAAATCTTTGTGGGGAGCATTGTGAGATATCTTAGTAGAAAGGAAGTCATGAATGGAGTGTGCCTAAGGAGAGTCACATGAGGAGAAGACACTCTCTCAGGCTTTCACAGAGAGCACATTGGCCAAGCAATGGCCGTGACTCATCCACATGGC
>NW_004524597.1:7425782-7433640 GCF_000260255.1 Octodon degus
AGAATATATGCAGTGTATTATTTGTTGAAACTGTACTTTCGATTTGATTTGAAACTGTCTCATTGCTATATGTTTATCAATAAAACTTTGAAAAAAAAAAAAAAGAAAGGAAGTCATGAGGAGCCAAGCTTGGGTGTGGGCAGAGGGATGGATAAGAGAAGGAAGCTAATGTGCTGTAAGTACTGAACCAGCCACTTCCACAGATGGCATCTTCTCCCTTACAGCAAAACCAGAGCAGGTGTCATTCTTGTTATCCTCATTCATGAAAACACTGAGGCTCAAAGGCAAGAACAGGCACAGCTATTAAATGGCAGTTATGCCTAATTCTAAACCTTTTTTGTTCCAGTTGGTTATCTGGGAAAAGAGGAGGGACCATATAATAGATGCTGCAGAGATAAAGTCTCAGCAGCTGATTTGCTATGGAGCAAAGAAAAAGAATTCACAATAATCTAAAGCACTGAGTCTAGAGCAGTGGTGGTGAACCTGTGGTATGTGTGCCTCAGTGAGGGGTTTGTTATTGAAAGCTCTAAAAGGTTTGCCATCACTAGTAGAGAGGATGGGCAGGTAGAGGGGTTGTTAATAGAAATATTGTATACCCAGGGGTCAATTCAGCCATGTACAGGAAGGGCATCATGTTTCGGTATGGATTTCAAACCCTCAGTGTGCCCAGGCTCTGTAAATCCATGTGTTTTACCTTAAGAAAAGCTGTTTCTCTCAGCAGGCAAGGGTCAGTATCACCTAACTATATGTCTACTCCTGGTAACTGTCTCAAGACCTAGGAATAGCTAAGAGCCCTGAGGTATTAGATCCAGGCAGGGTGATGGGGAAGGAAAGGTTGACACCAGCTGGAGGTTGGCATTTTTGTATGGAGCTGCATACAGAAATCCTTCTTTATCATGTGTTTTGAACATGATATCATGTGTTTTGATCATTGTTCAAGATGGTCTGACTGGACTCTGACACACAGCTGACACAACTAGTCACACTGAGGTACACATACATGGTGAAAAGTCAGGACAGCTCCCCTACAAATCCTCTAGGCTGATCATTCCTGGCCTACCTGATGATAAATTAGATTACAGCCAATTCATAGCTTTCCTTCCCTGTCTCTTCCTCTTTTTGTGTTTAGGGTCTCTGTAAAAATAAGATCTCTTTTTGTGACTGTGACTTGGTAGATTAGGCAGTTCATGTACTGGTGTGTTCTGAGTTGCTTTTACTTTTTATAAGTTTTAAGAATATTTATTTGGTACAGGGTCTCACTACACAGCTCAGACTCATAGTGATCCTCCTGTCTCAGCCTCCTTAGTGCTGGGATTACAGGTGTGCACCACCATGCTCAGTTTTGGTGGCTGGCATGACATGTGGTACTGGGGATCTAACCTGGGTCCTTGTGATGGTCAGGCAGGTTCTTAGACTCCCAAACTATCTCCCTAGCCCCTGAGTTGCTTTTTTATCTTGTTTTCTCCAGCTTGCTCAAATGTAATCTCTCAGAGAAGGAAAAAAACTTATCCGTGGTCTGTTTTTGCTTTATTTTGAAGATATACCATCTCAACTGTACTAATATCCTTCTAATATAGTCAACATCAGCTTCATTGTAATTAAAAGCTTTCACTGAAGGCATGACTAAGTCAGATGTTTCCTTTTTTAAAAATATTTTTATTAGTATAGGTTTGTGATATATAATAACATGTATTTAGTCATCTTACAGAATTGGTAATAAAGATATCCCATCTTGATTGTTTTGACTCCCTCTCCTGCCCTCCCCTCTCCTCTGTTCTCCACATTCCCTTCCCACTCCCACAGAGTCTGCCTCCCTGTTTCCTATCATCTCTCTCTTATTTTGCTTTTTATTATTTATACTGTAGGGCTCTGATATTAAGAGAAAGCAGGTAGTATTTAACCTGTGTTTTACTTATTTTAGTTAGTATTATGATCTCAAGATTCATCCATTTTCCTACAAATGACACAAGTTTAGCCTGCATTATGTCTGAATAGTACTCCATTTTTTACATATAGAACATTTTGTTTGTTCATCTGTTGATGGGCATACAGGCTCCCTCCATCATTTAACTATTTTGTGCTGTGCTGCTATAAACATGGGTATGCATGTATCATTGTGATATGATGACTTCAACTCTTTTAGAAGGATACCCAGAAAAGGAATAGCTGGGTCAAATGGAAATTCTATTTATAGTTTTTTGAAGAATCTCCACAGTGGTTTCCATAGTCATTATATTATTTACATTTCTACCAGCAATGTAGAACAGTTCTCCCCACCCCATACATCTTGACCAACATTTGTTGTTTTTGAGTCCTTGATAATAGCTATTCTTACTGGGGTAAGGTAGAATCTCAGTGTTGTTTTAAATCATATATTTTCTCTAAGAGTCACTCTGGCTGGGATTCTCTTGTGTTCATGGAATTTAGTTGAGAGGAACATTTGGAAGGAGTAACACCAATGGCAAATTGGAGCTGAGCATGGTGGCGCATGCCTGTTATCCCAGCACTTGGGAGGCTGAGGCAGGAGGATCATTATGAGTTTGAGACCAGCCTGGGCTACAAAGTGAGCTCAAGGCTAGCTTGAACTGCATAGTGAGACCCTACCTCAAAAAAAGATCACCCTCCAAAAAAAGACAAATGTGGGGAAGAGCAAGTGCCTTAAAATTGGCATTAAAGGATGACTGGAGTTGGGTTAAGTAGATAGGAGAAAAGTTATGAGCAGTAAGAGCTGAGCATGGAAGGACATGCAGATATGAGTGAGAGTAAAGTATTTGTAGGATGTGACTTAACCTGAGAAAATGACTCTGACTTATTCCTTCTCTTTACTAAGGCTTGGGATTTCTTAACTCCTTTCCCTCTTTCCTACAACTACAGATGGACTTGTCAGGAACCACTTTTTTCTGGCACAGTCACCATGGTACCTTTGAGGGATATTGTTTCTCTACTTCCCAATCAGGGTCCTTTCCTTCATCTCACCCTGATTGTTTTTTTAAAGTGGTATTTTAACGAAGGAAATTTACTTCCTGTCTTAATTACTTTTCCATTGCTAAGACAAAATACCTGATACCCACAAGTTAAAGGAAGAAAGGTTTATTTCAGCTTAAAGTTTGTAAAGGTTTCAGTTCATAGTTGGCTGGCTCCAAGGCAGGGCGGCATGGCAGAGGGGCATCACAAGGGAGAAGCAGTCTATGACAGGGCAGGGGGAAAGCAGCAAGTAGCTTTCTTTCTTCTCTTATTCCTTTTTCACTCCACTTAGGCTGTAAACCTATTGGTTGGTGCCACCTATGTACAGGGTGGCCTTGTCATTATCCACACCCAGAATTGTGCTAAACCAATCAGCAGACTAATTTAGCTCTCACACACCCTTTAATTCATGTTCATACACCCTAGATGCACCCACCTCTGAAAAGCTCTGCCTGTGAGTACATGAGGCTTTGGGGGAGGGGTCATTTAGATATAGCATTGCTTCATTTTCACTTTTACAGAAAAATCCAGTACTACAGTTGAATGCATCCATGTATGTATGTATGTATGTATGTATGTATTGAGACAAGATGCTCTTAATCTCATGATAATCCTGCTTCAGCCTATAGATTTTTTTTGATTATCTGTGTGTCCTACTCTGCTTGGCTTAACATAGAATGCATTTAAAATGTCATTATATAATTTACTTAACATTTGATCTCTCTTTGGCAATTAGGCCATATTTCACATATTTTATTATTATATATTTTCTAGAGGAGCATAAGGGGATGGAAGGGCCTAGTTTAGATCCTGATGGTTTAGAGAGCTTTCCTCTTAGGCAGGTAACACTTGACTGGAGATTCCTTTCTCATCTTTTCTTTTTTCTTCTTGTGTGTGTGTCTTTTTGAGACAGGGTTTCTCTATGCAGTCAAGACTGGCCTTCAGCTCACTTTGTAGCCTCAAACTCACAACAATCCTCCTCTTGTAGTCTCCCTACTGCTGGGATTATGAGCATGTACCACCATCTCTGGCTTCCTTTCTCATCTTTGAATCTGACCATAATAAGAAGAAATAAGTCTAGTAGTCTTAGTAAGAGGAAATTGGGCCAGGGAGATGGCTCAGTGGAATAAGCGCTTCCCTGGCAAGTGCAAGGGCCTGAGTTCAATCCCTGGTTCTGAAAAAAAAAAAAAAAGAAAAAAGAAAAAAGAGGAAATTATTTTATTATAATATTAGTTATGATCATGTTACTGTATGTATAAAAAGTATCTGAAATTACTTTAAACCAAAGAAAAGGACTTATCTGAAAGATTTGAGGATATATTGTGAATACCATTGGGTCTCACAATGCTACATGAAGCAGGAACTGGAAAACGCCAGAAGGTAGGCAACTTTTTGGTGTATTTTCCTTTAGTGAGTACTCTGTGTAGACTGGGCATCCCTGTCTCTGATCCACATGTATGGCAGAAAAGGGCCATCCCAAGGCCCCAATAGTATACAGTGGTACCTTGGTTCATGACTTGGTTGCATGACTCTGGTTGAAGAATTCAAATTTTAGCAAGAATTGTAAACTGAATTCTGCGACCAGAATTGTAGAAAGAATTAAGTGAATCAAAGTACCACTGTAATAACTTTCATTTAAGAGATTAGCCAAAACTCAATGAAGACCTGTTGGTCACATTTCCAAATATGTTCTGAAGAATCTACCTTATTAGTTCAACATACCATAATGAGCATAGGAACACAGAACACAAAATCAGGCCATTAGAGGTCTGGCCAGAAGAGGGACTGATTTCAATGTTTGTCCTATCAAACCAGACAGATTGTCAACAGCTCTTTGTTTTGGTATGATTTTCATATTTTATAATGGACTAGAGACATTTTATAGAGACGGTGGCGTTGGTGAGATCTGTGACTCAAGGAGCTACATAAAAGGCACGGGTGGATCTGGCTTATTTTTTGTCTGAAGCACTTCATAGGTGGTGGTTTTATTGTAGAGGCCTTGAAAAGATGTAAGAATTAGCTGAGAACTCATTGTCAGTCTCTGCTCCCAAACTACATTTTAGTTTTTTTTTAAAAAATGCTTACTTACTGGGCATGGTGGTGTATGTCTGTAATCCCAGCACCAAGAGACTGATGTGAAGGAAAGCCACAAATTTGAGGTCACTTTGTGCTACATAGTGAGTTTAAGACCAACCTGAACTACAAAGTGGGACCCTGTCTCAACGAACAAACAAACATGCTTAGCTGAATAATTTGGTGTGTGTGTGTGTGTGTGTGTGTGTGTGTGTGTGAGAGAGAGAGAGAGAGAGAGAGAGACAGACAGACAAAGAGACAGAGAGACACAGAGAGACAGAGAGACAGAGAGAGACAGAGAGAAAAAGTATAAGGATTTCAGGCTTTTAAAAAAGGTTATTCTTCAGCTGATATTGTGGTACATGTCAATAATCACATATTCTAGGAAGCTGAGTTAGGAGGATGGCAACTGGGCAATTTATTTAACTAGCAAGTCTTTTTCTCAAAACAGTAAAAATGGGATGTGCTCAGTGGAAAGGCTCTGGGTTCAGTTTCCAGTGCCTAAATACATACATACTTGAAGACATTTTGTAAGCTATTGATAGATTGTTTAAAAAATAAAGTTTTTGGGGGGTGGTAGTAGATTTGTTTAAACAGGTCCTTAATTGATGGGAGACTGGTGTTTCCTTGTTGAGAACCATCGTCCTTTAAAAGAGGTAGTATTGGTCTTGGGATCAGAAGACCATGTCTCAACCTTGGTGCCAGCTTAGAGGATTTGGGCCAGTTTTTTAATATCCCTGAGCCACAGAGCCTTCAGAAAATGGGGATAAAGATTAAAATCTACCTCCTAGTGCCAAAAAAGAGTACATGAATTAGTGTATGTTATGTGCTTGGCATTCTCCTATGTATTTAAGCAGTCTATAAATGCTATAAATGTGATCTAAAAATTATGATTAAGCTTATTTGCTAATAGTCAAGAATTAATGAGATGGGGCTGGAGAGATGGCTCAGTGGTCTAAAGCACCTACTTGAAACAAGCTTGGCAAAGCACAAGGACCACGGTTCAATCCTCCAGCACCACATGCCAGCCAGCCCCGCCCCCTGGTGGGCTGAGCTGGCCACACACACACACACACACACTAAATAAATGTAATAAATAAAAATAAATAAATAAAAAAAAAAGAATTAATGAGAGACGAACAGCTTGAGGGTGGTTGTTTATTTTTCAAGTATACTCTATGCATATTATTTTTGAAAAGCATCTGTTAATGTTTCCTATATTAATCTGTTTAAGAAAGAATTACATTTTTATTTCTAAAAGGAAGAATACCAGGCCTTTTGTGTGTTACAGTGGACCCCCAAGTAGTAACTAACATGACATATGAACAACTTGGGTTATGATTGGAATTTTAGGGGTATATTGTTTTGTTTTGTTTCCTTGGTACCAGAAATTGAACTTGGGACCTTGTGCTTGCCAGGCAAGTGCTTGTGCCACTGAACTACATCCCTGGGCCTTTGGAATTTTAGTTTTAACTTATGACCAAAGTCTTGAGTTGTGACCCAAATGCTGGCCATTTGTGCTTGCAGATGGTCTCAGATACAGATTTAAACCTTAAAGAGTTCTGGGAGGAACATTGCAACATCCTTTCATGTACGGGGTTAATAGAGAAATCCTGGCCCAATGTTCTTAAGAACACTGAGATCTGCCTGTGTACAGGAGAGAGACTTTGAAAGCTTTGTAGAGGAGCCTGAGCCTTCAATTGACAACTTGAGTTACAACCAGCCCTCGGGGACGAATTGAATTTCTAAGTCAGAGTCCACTGTATAAAAAAGGCAGCCTTGATCTGAGCCTTTTGGCAATGGTCATGTGATTTTTAAAAACATTGTGGTAAAATACAGCATAAAATTTATTATCTTAAACATTTTAAAGTGTATAGTTAAGTGGAGTTAAATGCATTCACTTGATGGTTCAACCATCACTATTGATCTCCATAACTCTTTTTATCTGCAAGACTGAAATGCTATATCCACTCAACACTCATTCTCTATTCCCCTCCCCCAACTCCTGATAACCACCATTCTACTTTCTGCCTCTATGAATGCAATTATGCTACATACCACATCTAAGTAGAATCAAAAAGTATTTGTGATATTGTTACTCACTTAACTTGTGCTCAAGCTTATTCATATTTATAGCATGTGTAAGAACTTCTTTCCTTTTAATGGTGGAATAATCCTGTGAGTAACATTTCTGTGTACAGACACACACACACACACACACACACACACACACACACTCACACCAGTTTTGCTTAGTCATTCATCTTTGGATATTGACACTTGGGTTGTTTCTACCTTTTGACTTTTGAGAATAATGCTACTGTGAACATGGATATACAGTTCTTTGAGATATATACTCAAATGTGATCATGTGATAATTCTATTTTTAATTTTATTGAGGAACCATCATACTGTTTTTATAGCCATATCACCATTTTATCTCCCTACCAGCAGTGTACAAAGATTCCAGCTTCTCTAAATCCTGTCCAACAGTGTTTATTTTTTGTCTTAAAAAAAATTTTATAGTAAACATTCTCCTGGGTGTAAGGTGGTATGTCATTGTGGTTTTTGATTTGTATTTCCGTAATGGTTAGTAATGATGAATATCTCTCTCTTTTTTTTTTTTTTTTAGGAAAAGTTGGGTTTATTCTAAGGATGCAAATTTTCCTCATTATAAAAATATAACAATATAATTTGCTATTCATTGATTAAGGAGAGAAACATCTTCTACAGAAACAGAAAAGTTATTTGATAAGCCACCACTCATTCATTAAAAAAATTATCAAACAAATAATAGAAAAACACCTGGTAAAATCCATTT
>NW_004524597.1:7439350-7456839 GCF_000260255.1 Octodon degus
TCTGGCTGCTGTGCTCAATCCTTCCTGCTGCTGTCCTTAAGGGTGAACCTGTTGTGCCCCTGTGGCGAGATGTTCTGCTCCTGGACTAGCTGGATGGATCTATCCTCTACACTCTCCCCTGCAGGGATTGCAGCTGCAGGATTACACCTGAGGCGTGTATGCCAGTCCTGAGCTGTGCCTGGGCTAGGAGTGGGTCTGGGGGCTCCCGGAACTCGGCAGAAAATCCTACTTGGCGGGTGGGGTGGGGGAGGCACTGCGGAGTGGTGGGGGGCAGCCCAAGGGGCTGGGAGAGGGTCCGGCCCACTCTGCGTCTGGGCTGGGACTCGATGAATATCTCTTAATGTACTTCTTGACCATTCATGTATACATCATCAGATCTTGACTAAAATATCACTTCCATATGATTCTGGTATACTTTATAAGTACCTGTAGGGGCAAAATGCTATGTTGTAAATCTATAGAGAAAAAAGAAAAGGTTAGAAGTTTCTTGGGCTGGGAGATGGGTAGGGACTCAATGGGAAGCAGCTATTCATGGGTAAAAGTTTTCCTGGGGGGTAATGAAATATAAAATTAGATTGTAGCAATGATTATACAACTTTGTGAATATACTAGCAATCATTTAATTGTATACTTTAAATGAGTAAATTTCATGTGCTGTATATTTCCATATGACTGTTTGAAAATGCTGACTTTGAAAGTAGAACTAAAACAGTAACAGTGGTAATAGCAAATGTCACTTCATTTGCCAACTTCATCCAGTAGGAGTGAATATACTTTTTCGGTGATTTTACATTAATGCAAGAATTTTGATCACTCTCCCTTTCTCTCTGGGATTCCAAAGCAATACTTATTTCTCCCATCTGATTCTGTCTTATGTAAGTTTTTGTTTCTTCTAACCTATGAAACCTTTTTATTTCATCTGAGGGGGCAAATAAACCTCCTTTGGTATTTAGAAGTAGAAAGTTAGGAAGACTAAGCTGGACTGTATTATCTCTGTCCCCCATGACCATATTTGCAGAGGCCAACTGGGGGAGGATGTCATGGAAGTTAGGTTCTAATCAAGAATAGGATGTGTCACAGCCATAGATATGTTACACAGAGCCTTAAAAAATGCTGTTCTAATTACCACACATAAGTCATTCCCCATTTGTGTTCCAATAGTGGAATTTTAGGTAACCCATAAATTCCTCTTATGGGTTAGTAATGTACTGTCTACTAGTCCTTTAGTCATTGATAAGTTTTATGATGTCAGTCTAATTGAAGTAGGGCTTTGAAGGTAAAAGGGTCAAGTAAAAGTTTGGTGAATTGAGGAAGAAGAATCTTCACATGGTTAGATAGCTTTGGCCATATCACTATGGAAGAAGATGGATCCATAGTAGATATCTGGCCAGCCAGGAAAAGCCACTAACTTCTTGGCTTTCTCAGACTTAAATATTTGGGCCTTTAACAACAGACTTGGGGCCAGTTAGATAGTTCAACGGATTAAAGCACCTGGTTAGGCAGATGCGGGGACCAGGGTTTGATCCCCAGCATGTCAAGTCAGCCTCACCCCGGGGCACACTGAAATGGCGATTGAGACTGGGCATGGTGACTTGTGCCTATAATCCCAGCACTTGGGAGGCTGAAAACAGGAGGATCACTAGAGTCCAATCTGTGTAGTGAGACCCTGTGGACCCTGTACTAACTACATGTAAAAAACAATGGATTTGTACGTGTAGAAGGAGCTCTTCTGAGGCTTTGTCCTGCATGTATCTTTAGCAGGCCCCTTCTTGGAAAACCTGGAAGGGTGCCCACTAGCAAGCTCACTGACTGGAAAAGTCAGAAAGATGACTAAGAAAATTAGAGAGGAAAGATGGCAGATAGTTTAAGAATAGAGGTACTAGGAACCTATCTTCATATTTTAGTAGAATGCGGGGTAGAGGGTTATCAAAGTCCTGTCTTCCAACAATATGTCTATAGGTTTTAGATACTTACCAAAGAGATTGTAGCCCCTCCACTCCTGCTCTTTGCAAGATGAAGAAACAGTTTCAGAGCAGAAGTAACTGGCCCAAGGTTACATGGCCAATGAGTAGTTGAGCCAGTGTTCCTAGTCTCTTGCCTGTACATGTTCCCTTCAAACTCCACTGACCCAGTCAAGCCCAATCAGCAGCTCTGCTTCTGCAGCATCTACTGCTGAGGAGAAACGAGGATGCAGGAGGTTGACTGGAGCCTGCTTCAGAGCACCTGTGTCTATCTAAATCACAAAGGTTTAACTTTCCCCACACATTGCTTGTGCAGTTTTCTTTGGAATAGTTCTCTCCTGGTTGGCATCCTGCCCTCTTTGCAGTAGCCCCCACCATCTCTGTGCCTGTACCATCTGGAACTTGGCTGAGCTCTCCATTGCTTTGCCCACCCCCTTCACCATGTTCTGCTGAGTGTGGGCTCACACCAACGCACTTACTAAGCACAGTGAGTTCTTTTAATTTCTCCTCTTGCTTAAGGAGGAAAAAGTGTTGCTTCTCAGGATTCAGAGTCTTAGCCCTTAAATAGTGGCAATTAAAATTATTTGCAAAAATTCCTCTTAGGTATTCACTACAGTTCCTCATGCACTCCTCTTCTGCTGACACACAATCCCTGGCCCAGATTTCTATTGTGGACAAGATCTGTGCTTTAAGGGCTTGGATATTGACCCAGGAAGAGCTGTTCTGTTCCTGTGGCCTCACTACTGATGCCTTTGCCAATCATGGTCCTCATCTTGTTCACTGAGGTCAGGAGTTCTAGAAAGCTTTCAACAGTCTTGAAAAATCTGGCCTCCACTCATTCATTGTACAAAATGGGAGAGGTGCCTCTATATCTGTCCTATGCAAGATTAGGAATGGTTTCAGATAGAGGAAATGATTGGCCTAAGGCCTTCTTTCTAACTGTGTTTTCCTTTTCTTGATCTCTTTTTTTCCTTTTCTCATTCCTGTTTCCTTTCTTTTCACCTCCAGATTTTCTCACCTTTGTGACCAAGCACTATTCATCTACCACTCATATATAATCTTGTATCAGACATGTGTATATTTTCTGCATGCAGATACGATAATACTATTGATTTGTTCAAATAATTTAGGATATCAGCCATCTGGGAATGTCTCAGGCTGGAAACCAACTGGAGATATCAGTGTATTTTCTGCATGGAACTCTTCATCTCTTTATTTTACTAATGAACATAACCACTGGAAGATGAATTTGTCACCTGTCAGTGTACACTATGTGTATGGGTATGGGATAGCAGGGGAAAGCAGCAGACACTGAGTGAAGTGAGTGATATTCCAGGCAAATGTGTCACTCAGAAGAATTGGGATTGAAGTTCCTCAGCCTAGTGATTTCCTCCCCGCACCTTCTCTCTTTAGTGCTAAACAAGTCCAAATTACACTTCCGTGTAGGAGAATGTATTCCTTATCCATTTTTGCCTTGAACCTTCCTATAGCCACTGAACTTTTTGTCCTACTAGGGAAGGACCTGAAAAAACAGCTGTGCAGCAAACATGTGTCACTATAGTCAGGAGCCATTTACCTCAGCTTCTGATCTCTGTCCTGGAAATCTCTAATTCATCTATGGTTCTGTATATCTTCTTCTGCCTTTATCTTGGTAGATATAGTTCCATCTGTTTAGATTCCTTTTCTTCTTACTTCTTTGTCCAACTGAGATCTCCTATGTTGAGACATTTAGTCCTGTGGGAAGCTGGATTAGTTGGCTGTCCCTTGTGCTTTTACATTCTACTCTGCCACCCTTCATCAAAGTATTTAGTACATCCTTGAATTGCAATTTCCTGGCGACCCGTCTATATCCCTTACCAGATTCTTCATTTTCTGAAGGCAGAGGTATTGATATAAATCATTGTCCTAGCTCCATTCTGGTCTCTGGCTGAGTGAATGAATGAAGTAGTGTCTAGTGGGGACCACAATTGTGAAATATATGCATGCATTCTAACTCTTTTTGATGCAGTGAAATCTCTGGAGGGAAATATATTACCCAGGGTGTGGAGAAGGGGATTATATAGGAATGATGTATGGGTTACAGTTCTTTTTCTTTTTGTATTTTTAGGGAAGGGTCTACAGGGTGTTCAGGGTCTCACTACTAGGTTAGACATAGTGATCCACTTGTTTACAACCTCCCAAGAGCTGGGACTACAGGCACGCTCCACCATGCCCAGTCTCAATTGCCAGCTCAGCATACCATGGGGGCGGGGCTGGAACAGCAGGGTTGGGGGATTGAACCCCCGGCCCCTGCTCCTGCTTGCAGGCACTTTAATCCACTGAGCTATTTGGCCGACCCTGGGTTACATTTCTACTGATTTTGTAGTATACTAGTTTCCAATTGTTGCCATGACAAATTACCACAGATTTAGTGGCTCAGAGCACACATTTATTATCTTGAATTTTTGGAGACCAAAAGCTTGAAATGAGTTCTTATGGAGGCTGAAATCATAGTGTGTACAGGCCTGTGCTCCCTCTGGAAGCTCCAGGAGAGAAGCTTTTTGTCTTCTCAGCATTTGGAGGCCACCTGCATTCCTCGGCTCTTGGTCCCCTCCTCGCATCACTGTTACTTCTCTAGTACAGTACTCACATTGATCGCTTAACTCCCTCGTAGGAGGACTTTTTTGATTACCTTGAGCCCACTTGAATAATGCAGGCTAATGTCTCATCTCAAGATATTTACTTTCATTACATCTGCAAAATCCTTTTTACCATGGGATGTAACCTGTTTACAAGTTCTGGGGATTATTAGAATCTGGACATCTTTAACTAGGCCATTGTCCAGCCTGCAACATGCAAAGCACTTCTGTGCCTCATCTGGCTGTATCTAAATTCTTTCTATCATTTAAGACCTGTGCTGTCTCTTCCAGGAAGTTTCCCTTGAGTGTTTGTTCCTTCCAGCTGAGTGCGCCTCTGCATTGGTTCCTGCTGCTACCCTTGACTGTGAGCGCTTTTCTGGTCAAACCACACCTCTCTTCAGCTCTGCTTATTTTCACCTCTGTGCCTTTATGCCAAGAGACTTCCTTCTCTCTGGGTGTCCCTAGCTTGACCCCAGCCTTCTTTCCTCTTTCACAAAGCTCCTGCCACTGCCCTTGCAGTTAGGCAGAAACCCTACATGAGCAGAATTTGAACATTCCTCCATTTTAACGATTACCATGGTGCATTCTAATTCTTCATGGTAGCTTGGTCTGCAGGTCTCACTGTAGGCCTTGAAGCAAAGGGCATACCAGGCATTGATGAAGAGCTCAGCATGGTGTGTGTAGATGGAGTGGTACAAAAGTCCCTCTGCTATTTGAACACCCTACTAGTGTTCATAACCTATTAGCTATCGTTGACATAATAATCACTACTTGCTGGCTCATATTGGCAGTGTTTTCTGTACGTTCCATGTTGCTCACATTCATCCACCCTCATACCCAGACACGTTGGGACTGGGGCCTTCAGGACGACACACAGGTTCTTGCAACCACTAGGTGGTCTACTCAGTCAGAGCAAATGAAAGTGCCATGATCTATTCATTTTTAGACTATGTAATTAGTTTCTTTTGACAAGGAGACAGTGTGTTCATTGCTCAGGGTGTCCTGACCCAACTGGTAGCTGTATCCCTCCTTCCCAGTGCTACAGGCTCTTCACTCATCCCTCCTTCACATTCCTCACCACTCCCTGGCATGGCCTCCCATTGGCTTAAAGAGTTGTTTGTTTGTTTGTTCGTTTGTTTTAATGTGAAGCTAACATCGATTTCTGTCAAGATATAGAGTAGAACTGCCAGGCTAACCAGATATTATCTTTCTCTTGCAGTAGGAAAGTCTATCCTGCAGGACAACTTGGCATTACAAAGTTGCTCAATAAGCAAAAGGCTCAGATGATAACAGAGGGAGGATGGTCAGCTAAGGAGCCTACGCAGGGATGGGTCAGGCCAAAGCAGAAAGGCCATAAGGCCATTTCCTCAGCAAGCAGGATTGTAGACTAGCTGGTTTGGCTCTGTAGGATAGACAGTTCTGCAGGATGTATGTGCCCTGCCCCAGGTGAGAAGAATTGATCAAGATTAGTTAGTTAGGAGATCGGGAATTCATGAGTTGATCCTGAACATGGTTTGGTCTCCACTGAGAACAACTGGCAAAAGCTGATGAGTGTGTTTGACTAGAATGTCTCTTTCTTTCTTTCTTTCTTTCTTTCTTTCTTTCTTTCTTTCTTTCTTTCTTTCTTTCTTTCTTTCTTTCAAAATGTATTTAGTACAGGTCTACACGATTAGATTTGTAGTGATCCTCCTGTTTTCAGTCTTCCAAGTGCTGGGATTATAGGCGCATGCCACCATGCCCAGTCTCAATTGCAGCCTCAGTGTGCCCTGAGGGGGGGGGGCTGGCATGGCATGCCAGGGATCAAACTGCCTAAGCAGATGCTTAGTTTGCTGAGCCATCTGGCCAGCCTGACTTGAGTTTATTTCTATTCCTCAAATAACCAATGATAGCTATATTTGAAGTAAGGAAGAATTACTTTCTAAAAAAATGTTTTCCTGTATTCTTCTCCCTTTTTCTGTATTTCTCTCTTCTATTCTTCTTGGACTTCTTTTTTACATTTTTTGTATTTTATTTTTTTCCAGTCCATCTTTTAATTTTTTTTCAAAATTCCTAACATTACAGAACTAAACTGAAATGTATTAATATTCCACTCTTACATTTTCATGACAAACAGAAAAATTCATGAGCCAAAAAAACAAAACAAAACAAAAAAACAGGGAGAAGCTTATATAACTAAATACGGATCTCAGCATAAACAGCTGAACAAAGAAAGGAATTAAATGCTTTAATTAAAAAATCACGAGTGGATGATACAGTGTGTAGAAACTGAAAATTTACAAACTATTTAAAACCTGGAATCACTGACTGTTCAGAAACTACACAGATGGATCATGGGTGGTGGTGAAGAGCAGAAAGGATTATGGACGAATCTGCATTGTTTTAGCTGCTCCCCATGCCACCCGTCTCTGAGGAAAGCCTGACATTGATTAGATATTGAGCCAGGCTAACGCTGGCAGCAGATGCAGTGATGGTAACCTGCCTATCAGTAGATCCTTCCACTGGGTTTGCAATTTTGATCTGCGCCCAAGACATCTGATGGATCTCGTTGATTTTGGTGTCTTGATGGCCAATTATGCAACCAATCAAATTGTTTGGAATGGTGAATTCATGAGAAGTAGTCTGAACAGATGCATCCAAACCTGCCCAATAGCCTTTCACCTCTGGAGAGCTGGATTCAATGCCACTGAATCTGGTGTTGCCATGCGTCATGGGAACATGAGACTGTTGCATTGCCAACTGGTGCAGCTTGGTCAAATCTGGCTGTGGAATGGCATACTGTCCTTGAATGGCATAGGCCTCTACAGGTGGTCCCTCCAGGTCAGGGGTGAGGCACATGGACGGGGTGGTGTGGGGAAAGCTCGCACTGTTGCTGCCTGTGCTGTACCTTTCCTGACCACCTGCAAAGATGACTGGAGAACTTGATGGCTTGGGTATGGGATGGTCATGCCCTTTGAAGGGGGGAATGGGAAAGAGTCTCCAACATGATCATGCAGATCTGTTTGACACACTCAATGATGGATTGTGGGATACCAGCAATAGTGATGGCACGCTCAGTTGAATTGGGGAGCATATCTCCTGCCACTTGGACCTGAGCCCCTGTACTCTCTTGTATTTCCTTGATCTTGCAACCACCTTTTCCAATGAGAGAGCCACACTGACTAGCAGGGATCACCAGCCTCAGAGTGACCAGGGGCCTACTGGCAGCTGTGCTATTGGTCATAGAGCTGCTGATGTCCTCTTCCAGTTTGTCAATGATCATAGCAAAGGCTTTGAAGGTGGCATTAGTGGGTCTAGCCAAAGTGTGATAATTCGCTCAGGACAATTCCCTTCTGAGATGTTGATACATGCATCACTCTCCTCACGCATCTTCTTAACTGATTCTCCTTTCTTTCCAATGATACTGCCAACTTCCTTCCCATGCATAAGTAGCTGAATGGTGAGAGTGACATTTAATCCACCTTCAATCACACCATGTCGAATACTATGGGGAGCTAGACTTTCTGAGTACTCAAGTCTTTGGTCACTGGAGCAGGGGGGTCAAAGCCAAAAGCTGCAGGTGCGAGGTGACTGAGGGGGAAAGGGGAGCAGGCGGAAGGGACCATTTTTTGTATTTTAAAGAAAACAAATTTTAAAACCCAATAAAGATGATACAGAATTTCCAAGTAAGATAGGAAATGCACAGTGGTTGTTATATTGCATATTGTTATCTTCAAAGTAGTTATTCAGATTACCAGATATACGCATTCAATATTAGGCATTACCTGTTCCTTTCACTAAACCAATAGAAATTAATAGTACAATTATCTTAGTGATCTTGTGTGTCTATCTATCTTTTCCTTCTTTTTTTTTCTTTCCCCCATCCTAGTTCTTTTCTTTTGAGCATTTTTTTCCCTTTCACAATATCTATTGTACCTTTCAGATTTTATTTACTCTTTCAGGGCTTTATACTAGGTAGACAATACAATGTTTACACATGTGGGTCTGATTTATTTCACTTATGAGTATGGTCTCTAGTTACATCCACTTACCTATAAAAGCCTTGAGTTTATCTTTACTGCTGAATAATACTCCATTGTATAAAAATACTACATCTTTTTAAATCCATTCTTCAGTTAATAGGCATTTGAGTTGTTTCCCAGATTTAGCCATGACAAATTATGCTGTTATAAACATGGTTGCACATATTGTGTGGTATGATGTTTTCAATTTTTCTGGGATAATGTGTAGAAGGGAGACAGCAGGGTTGAATGGGACCTCTAATCCTAGTTTGTTTGTTTGTTTATTTGTTTTACTTTTTTCTTTTTTGAGAAATCTCCACACTGATTGTGCCAGCCTGCACCATCCCCCGGCAGTGGAGAAGGGTTCCTTCTTCCCAATGGCCTCACCAGCACTTGTTATTGGTTGATTTCTTGATGCTAGCCATTCTTTCAGTGTTGTTTTGATTTGCATTTCTTGAAAGACTAATGAGGTTGAACATTTTTTCACATTTTATTTGCCATTTGTATTTCTTTATCTGAGAAATATGTCTTCATCTCAGATGCTCAATTTTTGATTGGGTCTTTGCATTTTGGGGACCTGATTTTTAAAAAATTCTTTATATGTTTTAGATAGAAGTCCTTTGTCTGACAGACAGTTGGCTGATTTTTCCCCCAATTCATTGGTTTTCTTTTTATTCTGTTTGTGATGTGCAAAAACTTTCTAATGAGATCCCCATTGTTGATTCTTTGAAGTATTTCCCATGTAGTTTTATTTTTGTTCATGAACTCTCTGCCTGTCCCTATGTCTTCAAGATTTCTACCTACTTTCTCTTCTACTAGTTTAGGATTTCTGTTTTAATATTTAGATTTTTTGATCCATTTTGGTTTTAGTTTAGTGCATAGGTCTAGTTTTAGTCTTCAGCATGTGGAAAGCCAGTTTTTGTTTGTTTGTTTGTTTTTGGTTTTTTGTGGAACTGGGGATTGAACTCAGGCCCTTGTGCTTACCAGTGAAGCACTTATTCTACTGAGCCATCTCCCTGGCCCCCTGAAAAGCCAGTTTTAACAACACCATATATTAAAGAGGCTATCTTTCTTCTAGTGAACATGTTTTAAAATTATAGTTAACTAGGCTAGGCATAGTGGTGGACACCTGTAATCTCAGTTCTCAGGAGGCTGGGGCAGGAAAACTGCCATGAGTTTAAGGCCAACCTAGGCTACATAGTGAATTTAAGCTCAGCCTTAAAAACAAGGTGACCCTGTCTCAAAAAACCCAACCCAAACAAACAAATAACACCCCCAAAACTATAGCTTACTTACAATAAAATTCACATATTCTAAATATACATCTCAATAAATTTTGACAAATATGTATACCCATGCACCTTCCATGTCAATCAAAAACATTTCCATCACCCTAGGAACTTGTTTGTATCTTTTCCAGTCAAATAACTTCCTAAATGTTCAATTTAAATGATAAATGAACGGATCAACAAAATGTAGTCCATCTATACAACAGAATTATCCATAAAAAGGACTCATTGATATATGTTACAATATAGGAGAACTTAGAAAATATTAAGCTAAGTAAAAGAAGCCAGAAACAAAAGGCCACAAATTCTATGATTCCATTTATATGAAAGTCCAAAATAGGCAACTACATAGAGACAGAAAGTAGATTAGTTGTTGCCAGGAACTTGGGAGGGTGAGTGCTAGGGTGTCTCATGTTTCTTCTGCAATTAGATTGTGGTGACAGTTACATAACTCTGTGAATATTCTAAAAACTGTTCCATTGTACTTTAGAAGAGTGAACTTTATGGTATTAAAATATATATCAATAAAGCTGTTATTGAATGAAAGAGCTGGACATGGCAGTACACACCTGTAGTCCAAGCTGTTTGGAAAACTGAGGCGGAAGTTCAAGGTCAGCCTAAGCAGCATAGCAAGACCCTATCACATTAAAATAAAATAAAAGATACAGAACATTATCATCATCCTGGAAAGTACCTTCATGGTATGCTCCAGGCCATTAGGAATCCTGTTTTTGTTTTTGTTTTAACATTGACCAATTGTACCTGTATTGAACTTCAAATACAGTCATACATTACTGAATGATGGGGGTGTTCTGAGGAATGTGATGCTAGGCAATTTTATCATTGTATGAGTATCAGAGTGAATGTACACAAATAAGATAGCTGTGATCTCACCAGGTGGTATGATCTTATGGGACTACTGTAGTATATTTTGTTCATGGTTGACTGAAATATTATGCTGTTCCTGACTATAATTGGATTTATGTATTGTGTGATTATTTATGTACTTTTTCTCACTCTGCAAAATGTTTTGAGATTTGATCTTATAACAGTAGCCTGTGCCTCTCTCTACTCAAGTATGCATACAATTGCCCACAATTTCTTTATTTTATAGATGGATACCTGGTCCACTTCCAGTTTTTTTATTATTATAAGTAAAATGTCTATGAATATTCTTGTACACAGCTTTTTGTGGATATTTGAGATGGAATTGCTAAGCCATCAGGTTTTATTTTATAATTTAATAAAGGATACAGTAGATTTTTTTCCAAAGTGGTTTTGCCTCTTATTTTCTATGAACAATGGACATTGCTGGAAGTATAGACATGTGCCATCACTTCCATCTTAAAGCCATAATTTGATGGAGTCTTATTGTTTTTTTTTTTTTTCAAATTGGTAGGACAGTTTCAATAATCAACACATTACATACATTCTTCCTAGTGGTTAATTACTGTACAAGATGCAGACATGATATCCTAACACCATTAGAACAAATCACTCTATTCATTAAGAGAATGTAACTATATATCTATCCTAACCACTTTGAATACACAGATACAAAATGTACATTTATCTGTATACCCTTTTTTGGTTAAGTTCCATCATTTGAATATTACAGGTGTGTAAACTCAGCAAAATATTCTAAAAGAGTTCAGTAGTCCATAATAGTATTGGGTCTTCCACTTGACTGTCAATGTCAGAAATTGTTGACCTGAGTCTCCTACAGCTCAACATAACAGCATGGCTTTACTTCTTATATTTCATTTTTATAGTTTTCTGCTGGATGGTTAAGACCAAGGTAAAGCAGGACCTATGCAACAAGAGTTGTAGCTTTTGGGTCTGATAAGGTCAGTGAAATCTCCTCAGGATTTATCCTGAGATCCTGTACCTCAGATTGTAGAACCTTTGTCAGTATCAGCCATGTGGATGAGTCACGGCCATTGCTTGGCCAATGTGCTCTCTCTGAAAGCTTGAGAAAATGTTTTCTCTCCATGTGACTCTCCTTAGGTACACTGTACATCATCGATCACTTTCCTCTTTGGCCCCATAATCTCCTTGATCAGAAAATTTGGGACACTACTGAGTCACATGACGTTATAGTACAAGTTCTCCTATGTCCTGAGTCTTAATTGACCTTAGAAAGCTAGGGCCAAAATGTTGGCTTTCTCATATTGTTTTTGGAGTTTTTTTTTTAATTTGCCTGTGAAATGTTGCCTACCTTAAATTTGTGAAGCTATTCTATGTTTTTGTTTTTTTGAGACAGAGTCTCCTGTGTAGTTAAGTTTGACCTTGAACTCAGTATTCATCCTAAACTGGCCTTGAATTTACTTCAGTTCTACCTCAGTCTCCTAAGTGCTGGGATTATAGGTGTGCATCACAATCAGAATGCCCAGCAGTCTTTCCTTAAACTCTGAATGATTTTGGCATCTCCTTTATGTCTAGGATCTATTTGAATTTACTTTTTTGGTATGAAACAAGGAGTTGAAGGATTTTTAAAATCTTTTTTTTGAGACAGCGTTGCACTTTATAGCTCAGGCTGGCCTTGAAACCACAGCAATCCTCTTGCTTCAGTGAAGTTAATTTTACCTGCCTGGTAAGAGCAAAGTCCTGAGTTTAGTCCCTGATACAATTAAAAAAAAAAAGAAAGAAAGAAAGAAAGAAAGAAAGAAAGAAAGAAAGAAAGAAAGAAAGAAAGAAAGAAAAGAAAAGAAAAGAAAAGAAAAGAAAAAGAAAGGACAATTATTTCAGTCTGTTTGTTGAAAAGATACTTTGTTCTTCATTGGTACCTTTGTTGAAAATCAACTAGCTGTTTATATGTAGGTCTATTTCTAGACTATGCTTTTGTCTGCATTGATTATTTGTATATCCTACTAGAATGCTGAATTGTCTTATTTATTTAATTACTTAGTGTTAGTCTTAAAAACCAGCTAGTATAAGCCCTCTAACTTTGTTCTTAGGGAATGTTTTGGCCATTCTAGCCTTTTCTTCATTTCCACTTGATTTTAGGAGCCAGTTGGCAATTTATAAAAAAGAAAAATCCATTCCTACATGGCTTTTAAGAATTTTGATTGAGATTATAGCGACTCTATAGGTAAATTTGAAAGAATTAACATTTTAACAAAGTTTTCTAATATACAACCATGTTATATTTCTTCACCTATTTAGTCCTTTAACTTCTCTCAATAATGTTTTATAGATTTCAGTAAAGAATATTCAGTAAATTTATGCCCAAGTAGCATTTCGTTTTAATAGAGGAGACTAGAGAGCTGTAGATATACAATGGGGTCGATGTTTGAGTTGGGACCCTGGTCAGCATCCTGAACAATCTTCTTCATCTGGATTTCATGATCAAGATGATTTTCTTTTTTCTTTTTTTATGAGAAGAATATATTTATTGAGGGAAAGAAAGCTCCTGTCCAAGAGAGGGACAGGAGGGGGACCCGAGCGCGTTGTCCCCCAGAATCAAGGTGATTTTCTATCTGGGAACATGATACTCTAGAAGCCTGTGGTTTTTTCTTTTCCATCCACTGTAATGAACACTATCTTAGTCCTCCATGTAGACCCTGGATGCTCTACACTCCCAGGTCCATCACACACTGCCTGGGCTCATAATCTTTTCTGAAGAGAAATTATGGTATGTGATGATACACACCTATAATTCCAGCTTTCAGGAGGCTGAGGCAGGAGAATTGCTCTGAGTTTGAAGCCATCCTGGGCTACATGGTGAATCTGAGGCTGGAACTTACATAATAAGACCTGTTTCAAAAAAATCATAACACCAACCAAGATGTTGTCAGAGATTTCTACTTTCAACCTGATAAGGGAGGCTTAAAGATCCTTGCGATTGTGTTTCTGACACTTTATCATGAGTCAGTTAATGCTCTCCTCTTTGAAGGATTTCTCTTGGGGAGAGGATCTCAAAGATAGAAGTTTTTGAAGGTGAAACTTCAGGAACAGCAATCTCAATATACCAAGAGAAATTGTGATGTCTCCAGCTCCCAGTGAGTCTGTTCTCTGAGAAGCAGGACAGCTGGTGACCTCTGTGACAGCCTGGCTAGAATAGTAATAGCCTAATGGCTTGGAAAATGTAGCAGAATCAATCACATTCTTAGTAGGGGAGGTAGATGAGAAGAGGCAGGGCATGAAAAAAGAGTGAATGAGTTAAATGGCAGAGCATCAATATTGGGTTGAGGGTCTACCAGGTGGCTGCTCTGAGTCACTTTGGATTTCCAATGGCTTTCAGCTCTTAGTGCCTTGATTGCTCTCTTGGGATTTCTGATTTTTCCATAAAGCTGAGGTAATTGGCTTTTCCAAGGATTATTTGAAGACTAGCCCCGTGGCTAAGATTCCTCTGTTTCTTATTTTCATGTGTCCTAATAGTGCTATCCAACCTCTTATATGAACTAACTTGAGTGAATGGCTGACTCTCGAATGTAAGAGGGCTGAACTAATATATCTATGATTTCCCCTTGGGTTTATTGTATGCTCTCATTTGGGAGTTTTTTGTTTTTCCCTAGGTTACTAGATTGTGTAAGTCTATGTGTATGCACAAATAACCAAGACCCCACACTTTGTTTTTGCAGTTTTATCATGTATAGGCAAAGGTCTTATCAATAATTTGGAGTGGACCTATTGGAGGCACTCCACATAGAGAGGAGTTTGAAATATATGCCACCAGAAAGACCTGAGAAAACTAGGTTGTTGGAAGAGATTCTGGAATGTATGGAGGCTTCCAAGACCACCTTACAGGAGCACATTTGTTCCAGTGCTCTATGAAGTGGAGAGGAAGCTATAGGAAAAACAATTGGCTTAGTTTAAAGAGTTTTATAGAGGTTATACAACCTTGGCACGGGTTTCCTTGCCTGACTGAAGTTTCTATAGCCCTGGAACATACAAACAGATGTTGTCAGAGATTTCTGCTTTCAACCTGATAAGGGAGGCTTAAAGGTCCTTGTGATTGTGTTTCTGACACTTTATCATGAGTCAGTTAATGCTCTCCTCTCTGAAGGATTTCTCCTGGGGAGAGGATCCCAAAGATAGAAGTTGTTGAAGGTGAAACTTTAGGAACAGCGATCTCAATGTACAAAGCTGCTTTTGGCCAAGGACTAGCCAGAACCCCTCAAATTGTGCTGTAGCTGGTATACAAGGTCAGTCATAACTGAGCCAGGCATGGTGGTGCATGCCTATAATCCCAGTACTTGGGAGACTAAGGCAGGAGGATAACCATGAATTTGAGACCAGCTTATGCTACATAGTGAGACTCTGTCTCAATAGACTAAAGTAAAATAAAATAAAATAAAATAAAATAAAATAAAATAAAATAAAAATGTCAGCCATAATCTATTTATCACATGGAAACACCTTCCTATTTGTTTGGCCAAACTGAGCTCCCCAATACCAGTTGAGCTAGGATTCATTTTTCGTGTCCACTCTATCCATGAGAAAGTACCAGAAGGGAAAGCATCAGAGCTGGAAAAAAGAGTGGAGGATACAAGCTGCAGGAGACACCTACTCAGGCAATTTAAAGGAGAGCATCCTTCTCTCAGCATCAGGTTAGAGCCAACTTTTCTTTTTTTTAATGACTCAGCCATCATTAATTAGAAAAACTGTCTGAGCAGTCTACATTTCAACCTGAAGCTCTGCCCATGCTCAAGCTGTTGATGCTGTAGACATTTTCTCCTGCTTCATTATGGTTCAGAGAAAACTTGCCCTTCCCAAGTTTTTTTCCACATGGGTTTTGCATGTGGTGGATAACACCTTTTCACTATGCTTTCTGCTGGTCCTACCATGGATGCATCTTCCTAAGCTTCAAGTCTAAGATTCCAAGTGGGGAATGCTGCAGAGGACTTATCCTATTTTGGAATAGGATAAGGATATTTCTCTCCACAGGTAGAGAAAAGAGCCTTGAGATTGGAAAGGTTGAGTTTGTTTGCCAATTCCAATATGAATTAGCTGTATGACCCTGGGTGGTTGAACCCATCTGAGCCTCAGTTTCCATGCTTATATAAATGCTAGGTGATGACATCTCTTATCCTTGGGCATTGAGATTATCCAGTGGAATACAGTACTCCTTTGCTGTTTTGTGGTTCAACTTTCACAACTCATTGTTTTACTGGTTTTCAAAAAATATTAATCTAAATTATTATGGATTTTTTGCTGTATTGTGGGATTTTGCAGTACTGTGCAGTATTGTATATTGTTAAAATTACATAGGTTTATGAGCTTAGAAAATGGTTAACAACATTAGAAGTGTTTTTAAAAGTGTGGGAAAGGTTTATAAGAGTGTGGGAAGGGCTTATAAAGCCTTAAAATATATATAAATACTAAAGTAAGTACTTCACTGATTTTCACTTGTTGCGGGGGTGTCTAGGAACATAACCTCTGCGGTGAGGGATTATTGTACTGGTAGAGGTGACAAATGTGGTACTTGGCTTTTTTTTTTTTGTACTGGGGATTGAACTCAGGACCTTACACTTGCCAGGCAAGCACTTATTCCACTAAGCTATCTCCCCGCACCCCCTTGTTAAATGTATTTTGTACAGGGTCTCACTACATAGCTTGGACTTGTAGTGATCCTCTTGTTTTCAGCCTCCCCAGTGCTGGGATTACAGCATGTACCACCACGCCTGGTCCCTTTGGTCTGTTTAGCAGGCATGGGGGTGGGGCCGGCATGGCATGCAGTGCTGGGGATTGAACCCTGGTTGCTGAGCTTGCCTAAGAGGTGCTTAGTCTGCTGAGCTATCTTGCCAGCTCTGGTACTTTGAGTAGGAGTTCAGTGAATGTTGCATATCTTGCTCTTGTTCTGCCTACAAATGCAGATCGTCACTCCATCCAAGGTCTTTTTTGTTGATCAACTAGAGATGATGATGGGTATTCCAGGAGCAGTTTTATTGGACAGAAAGTCTTGGTGTCTATTAGAACTTCATGAGTGGTCCAGAGAAAGTGGCCATGTTCTGCTCTTCTAGAGGGTGATTTGAGTAAACATGGGCTCCATCTATTATTGTTTCCTCACGATAGTGATGTGGTTTGAAGCTCCTTCTGTCAGTCATTTCCATGTTTTATTGTCTTTTGGAATTAATAGGTTCATCTGGAGAGTCTATGTAGTATACAGTTAGAATTTAGAAAGCTGTTTTCAAGGGTGTAGAAGAAGTCCAGGTAGGCAGGAACATTGACTGCTTCTCACTAAATAGCACATTGGACCCTCAAAAAGGGAAATCAGTTAGCTGACAGTTGGAGTAGAGACTGTTATTTATCTCTTTGTTGTTGCAGCAATAAGTACAGGTCCTCCCTACAGTAGGAGCTCAATACAATGATGATTCAATGAATATCTTTTAAAATTACTTTGTATGATCTTGATACGTGCTACAGTAACAATAATTTTTAGGACATTGTGCTATATGAAATAAGGGAGATGCAGAATGACAATATTATAATTCCAGTTATGATGTAGTTAAATTCATAGAGACTGAAAATAGAGTGATGTTTTCCAGGGGCTGGGGATGGGGAAGAGATTGATAGATAGATCTATATGCCTGTTTCTATATATAGAGAGAAATAGAAGGTGGAAAAGAAAAAGGGGGGGGGGGAGGGAGAGAGAGAGAGAGAGAGAGAGAGAGAGAGAGA
>NW_004524597.1:7457078-7457956 GCF_000260255.1 Octodon degus
TCTTCTGAATATTCTCCGGATCATTGCCTTGCTCATCTTTTACATATAACTGCATGGCTTAACATTGTCATGTTTCCTAGCTCATCACAATTCCCAGCAATGATTATTATTCACACCAGGCGATACACATAGAAATCAGATCTTCTCTGACTTGTAGAAAAATTACAAGCAGAATGTGAATGTGCAATTATGTGTGATCAAAGTCTGAGACAGAAGAGGGCCAGGACACAAATATTTTTGTAGAGATTAATTGCCAAAAACTTTCCAAATTTGATAAAAATTCTAAATTCACAGATTCAAGATAAAGAACCCCAAGCAGAATAAATTTAAGACCATATCAAATAACATAACCAAATTGCTAGAAACTAATGACAGAGAAAGACTATAAATTTTTTGGAGGAAAAGATTCATTATATACAGAAATCAATTACTACAAATTTACTGTCAGATATAATACAAGCCAGAAAACATTTGAACCGTTTTAAAATGCTAAAAGAAAAAAACCCGTAAATTTAGAATTCTATATCTAGTGAGAAAATTCTTTAGAAAAAAACCTTTCAAATAAACATAAGCTGGGAGAATTTTCCTTGAAGACAAGCACTATAAGGGAAATATTAATATTTCTTTAAGAAGAAGGCAAATAATGCCAGATAGAAATTTGGATGCACACATAAGAATAAAGACCCTTGGAAATGGGAAATATAAATTTCCTCATTAAATCCTTTTGTTTAAAAGAGAATTGGGGCTGGAGAGATGGCTCAGTGGTCTAAAGCACCTACTTGTAACTAGCTTGGCAAAGCATCAGGGACCGCGGTTCAATCCCCCAGCACCACATGCCAGCCAGCCCCGCCCCCTGGTGGGCTGAGCTGGCCACACAC
>NW_004524597.1:7458056-7460709 GCF_000260255.1 Octodon degus
GAGAGAGAGAGAGAGAGAGAGAGAGAGAGAGAGAGAGAGAGAGAAAACTGTGAGGATTTAGAAAGAAGCCCTGATTATGTACAGGTTTCACTTCTGTTTATCAACCAGGGCATTTGGCTGTGGGAAATGGTGACAGCATCCTGGATGTATCTGGCACCTAGCTCTTCCCAGTCCTGCCTCTTTGTCAGAGTGTGGCTAGGACTGTGGGGCCCATCTCAGAGGACCTAGGTGAGGTCTGGGAGTGTTGGGAGGGAAGATTAGTCCATGGAAGCCGAAGGCTGGTTCTTGCATTGTGTTGCAGCTCTGGTCAAAAGTCGAATTCTTTGGGTGGTCTTGCTTGTTACGTTGCCACAGAGACTACACTATGTCAGTGCAGGCCCATCCTCTCCCTTTCAGGAGGAATAGTTTGTGAGGTGAAGGGTCATTCTTTTTAGAATTTTTATTAGTACCTGTTTGCAATACATAATGATTACATTCATTATGGGGAATTTGGTATGTGTATATAATACATTCAGTTCTTGTTTTATCCCTTTTCCTTCCACCTGTTTTCTATTTTTTTTTTTTGCCAGCATCACATTTATTTATTTAAATATTTACTTATCTTGCAAGTCTTTATCAAGTTAATTATCATAAACATAGATTAATAGCCAGTCTAACAAGCCAAAAGATAGGATCATTCTTATTGAAAGATGGTGTATTCTCACACTCACATGGATGTCAAATATGAATGTGCTAGAGCCCCAAAAATGATTTGCTCAAGAAAGACTAGGGTAGGGGGCTGGTGAGTCTTGTTAGCTATTGAGACCTTAGTTTGAGTCAATTTGTCAGAATTCATGGTCACCATCAGGGGTGTGGGGAGGCCAAAGGGGGGAGCAAAATAGAGTAGAAGCCACCCCAAAACAGTCATGGCATGCCTTTGAATTCTGCTAGTAAGTATAATAGCTAATACCATTTATTAAGGGCTTGCTATATGCCAGGGATTATGTAAAGCATTTTATATCTATTGTTTGATGGGAAAGAATTGCATCTTTATTTTTATTATTCCTAGTAGGTATTTAGCATGTCTTTCCTTTATGAATTTGGTAACAGGCTGTGATCTTATTCACAGGGCTGTGAGCTTGTCATCCTGGACATTACAGATATGGAATCAAAGATGATGGATGCTGAGAATCAATAAGAAGATCTAGAGTATTTTTTCTACTTCAGTTATCAGAAGATATGGGGACAGAAATTGCTTTTTTCATTGCTTTATGAGCCGTGTCGGCATAACCAACTGAGGGAAGATGCCCGGCATGCTGTTAAGAAGGCAATGTGAGCAACAGTTCCAGGTTGTTGCTGATGGAAATTTCCGTGCATGTGTCTTCGGGCTGAGATATGAATTTATTAGACTCATATGGAAACCTGAAAAGGGCTCTGATTAACTCATCAGTCTCATTTACTTTTCTTTTCCTCCTCCATTCATGCCCTTCATAATAAAACACAGCTCACATCCCATGAAATTTACTGTGTAAAAAAAGTGTATATTTTGATGATTTTTAGTATGTTCACAAAGGTGTACAACCATCGCTTCTGTCTAACTCCAGAACATTTTCATCACTTCTATGAAGACCCCTTAGCATTAACTAACTTTCTACTCCTACCTCTTGGACCTGGCAATCATTGATCTTCCTAGTTCATCTTGTTTTATAGTTTTCAGCTTTCAAGTCTTGTACTTTTATTTTATTTATTTTAAAGGAAAGTATTTTCCAGAGAAGATGTTCCTCTAGTGAGGAGCATATCCTTTTCCCCTGGTGCTAGGGATCAAATCCAAGGCCTCACATGTACTAGGCAAATGCCCTACTATTGAGCTACAATCCCAGCCATAAAAATGCTTACTTTGTATGTGTGTGGTGGGGGTATGTGTGTGTACTAGGGATAGAACCAGGGCCTTTGAACTAAGCTATACCCCCAGATTTTAAATTTTATTTATTTATTATTTTATTATGAATAATTTTTTATAGAAGGCCTTGCAAATTCTGTAGGCTACTCAGACTGGATTTGAATTTATAGTTTTGCTGCCTCAGCCTACCATAGTCCCTGGATTATAGGCTTATGCTGCTTTGCCTGGCTAATGCTTTTTCTTTTTCTTTTGTTTTGAGGTGAGGACCATTTTTTACTGACAACATTGTTTTAACCCAATGACTGTAATTTTTGTCACACATACTTATGTTTCATTCTGTACACAAAGCAGTTTATTATCCAGTTTTTCTTTTGAGTTTCACAAAACAGATGGGCAAGGCAGGTATTAGAATGCCCTCAATTTCTAGAACAGGAGTTGGAGAGCTAAAGAGTAAATTAGTTGGTAACTCTTAAAGTGGAGTTCAATCTCAGGTGCAGAATCCTGTCTTCTGGATCCTGCTGGGTGGGTGTGGTCAGGGAGTGATCAAGTTACTGAAGGTGGGGAGCCAGGTGCGATGGCTGGAACCCAAAGTCCTAGCAGTGTGGGAGGCTGATGCAGGAAGATTACAAGTTTGAGCTCAGCCTGGGAAATTTATGAAGATTCTATCTCAAAATATAAAATGAGAAAAAGGGGAAGCTGGGAGAATAACTCAGTCTGAAGGCTCTGGGTTCAATCCCCAGTAACACACACACACACACACACACACACACACAC
>NW_004524597.1:7466987-7467763 GCF_000260255.1 Octodon degus
GTCCCTGTGCTTTGCTAAGCTTTATCTAAGTAGGTGCTTTAGACCACTGAGCCATCTCACCAGACCCTTCTGGAACTTTTGACACTGAGAAAAAGAATGTATTGTGCTAAGGCATCATATTTGGAGGTTTTCTCTAGCCGAGAGCTGAACCGAATTCTGTATGGTTGGCTATTTGAAGGCGTCATATAGTTGGTAAATCTCTGACAAGATGATCTAGAAAAAAGAAGACACAAATAAGTAATATGAATATTTAAAAAGGACTTTGTTCTAGAACAACCTGGCCCCATCGTGTGAAAACTGGTGCCAACATACTGTGAGACCAAAGAAAAGAGTCAGACAGATCCAGGACTGCCAAGAGTGTGGTTTATTGGGGACCTCCTGACGTAAGTATGGTCCTAGGCAGCAGCAAGACCAGTCCTTGTAATTTGGGTTAAAAGGAGGGGGCTTATAAATTATCAGGCTAAAAGGGACTTTGTCTGAATCAGCATGTACCTGGTTTATCTCAGGCTAATATGGAAAACCTCAAGCACATTCCTGGTGTTGATGGTGTTAGGGTCTGGTCAGAAAGTTCCACACACCATGCTCGTGTTTTTGTTTATCTAAAGTGTGCTAAGAAACTACACACGGAAAACTGATCAGGATTTCTTAGGGTAGTCATGGCAGTTATGATTCAAGGTGGCTGTATCAGATCAAACTGCATCTGTACAAGGAGATAGCCACAAATACATCAGAGATGTTAAAGATCATAAGAACATGTGAAAAATCTTATGTCACTA
>NW_004524597.1:7468453-7474082 GCF_000260255.1 Octodon degus
TATATATAAATTCCACAATACCTCCCCCTCTTTTAGGTGTTTGGAGTAGTTTATAGAAGAGGAAGAAAGAATGGGTGCAAATATGACATGAGAACAACCACCCATCAGAGAGGCAGGCATCACTGGGCTCCCTGCCCTAAGCCAGCTCATGAGGAAGAAGGATGCCCCTACAACAGAATGACTTCACCCTGTCTCCAGGGAGGTGCTGACCATTTCCTCATGGGAGCTGGTCAGTGATGTTTATCTATCTGCCCGGTGGGAGCCAGGTTTACTGACCAAATTTAGCTCTAGGACACAATACCCACTTGGCCCCAGGCTTTGAGCAGGGCTCCTGGGCAAAGATGTTTCCTCTTGCCTGCCTCATGGAGCCTTCTGTCTGTCTTCAGGGTGCAGCTATCTCACAAGAGATGTATACTCAGGTCACCTGAGCCTCAGAAATGCACCAGGAATTCACTTCACAGGGCAGCACATTCCAGATCCTTGTGTAGGATGGCCACACCCAGATTCCAAATGAGAGGCTCAGCAGCACTGGCTCCTCCTGCGGGCCTTTACCCCCTTCTCAAGCATGTCTCCCATGTAACCTTGAGCTGAGGTGCTGTTAGGTAGGGATGTAGGCTGCTTCGTGCATTTGTGCATGACATACTTTGTCCCTGGTTTCTTCATAGGAAGCCTAGTTCCGTGACTATCCTTGTTCCTCTTTGGGAGCAGTTACAATGTAGGAAGACTGCATGATTTACTTTGAGCAGTGGCTTTTTTGTAAAGGCAGCTCTAGACCCATACTCATGAATTCTCCAAAGGCTGCCATTTGGCTTCTGAGCCTCCTCTCATTCTGCCTGTTCTGTTCATCTCCTGATGCCGTCTCTGGTGCCTCATGCACTGTGGCTTTGCTGGACTGTCTATCCTCCACAACACAGTCCATGGTCTTGGTCCTCTGCCTGGGACATTAATCCTTGTGACTCCTGGCCACTGATCTTAATGTATTAGAGTTGCACAGAGAAACAGAACTAGTAAGATAGATAAAAAAGACAGATCTCTAGTTACCTGCCTGCCTGCCTGCCTACCATCAGCTATTGATTTATTTTAAGGATGTGATTGTGGGGACTAGCCAGTTCTAAATCTATGAGGCAGTGCAGCAGACTGGAGCTCATTCCCAAGTCTGAAGGCTGTCTGGAGGCCAAATATCTTTTGCAGAGAATCTCAGTCTTTTCTCTTAAGGGCTTTAACTGATTAGATAAGGCTCACCTGTATTATCCAGAGTGACTTATTTACTCATTCTACTGATTTAAATTTAATCACATCTAAAATGTATTCCTTAGCAGTATCTAGATTGATGTTTGATCAAATAACTGAGTTCTCTAGCCTGGCCAAGTTGACACATATACTTAACCTTCAGGGTTTGCCTCCAGTATGGCTGGTTCAGACTAGCTGGAATTAATTGAGTATTTACTACATAGCAGGTATTGTGTTAAGTGCTTCTTTGGCTCATTTGATGTAATACTTAGTAATAGTCCTGTGGTGTAGGTTTTAACTTGATCCTTGGTCTGCAGAGGTGAGGTTAAGAGAGCCTGAGTAACTAGTCCAAGGTTGCACAGCAAGCTGAGAAACTGGGGCTTAAGGGCAGGTGATCCCACTGCAGCATCCACTGCCTAGCTGTACACAGTTCTGTTGCTTCTCCCAGAGTCTGCATGGACTCTACCCACATCCCTACTAAGACACTGTTATAACTTGCTGGTCTTTGAGGCACTTCCCATTGTCTGCTCATGTCTTATTCCCTTTCCTTATGTGTTGGGAGAAGATAATGGTTTTTTTTTTTTTTTAAATGAATGTAGTCCAGGATTGTGTGTGGCTAGTCATCTCTGACTTGTCCCTGTTATGTTCTCATCCTGGCTGCCAGGCAGTCCTACACGGCCATTGGCTCTGGCTGCGCACTGTGACCACAGGCTCCAGAGCACTTTCAGCCTCAGCTGATAACAAATTGGGAGGAAGCCCGGCTCTGGTCTGAGGGGTCAAATAAGGTTAGCCCCAACAGGGCACTGTGGCCTGGCTACAGAGGAGGCCATTAATACAGTCTCTGCCTTCTCAGGATACTTAAGTAGCCCAGGAATGTGATTTTAGCCTTGTCCTAGCAACGCTTCCCTAAACTCTCCAGGCTTAGCTTTCTTTCCTAGCTTCTCTCAACCTCATGAACTACTTATTTCAATCTTGCCAGTCCTGCTTCACCCTCATTTGTTGTCCTGTTCATCACCCTCAGCCCCAGGGCACTGAGGATCCTTTCCTGTCTCTTCTTGCCTGAGAAGCAGGGTGACACTGATGGCTTAAATCTGCCTCTTCCTTGTAGTAGGATGAATACTGTTCTCCCCAAATATGTCTAACTCCTAACCTCTGGTGCCTGTGAAGATGACCTTATTTGGAAGATGAGTATTTACGGATGTAATTAACCTAAGAATCTAGAAATAATATTTCCTGGAAAGGCTCTAAATCCAATGACAGATGTCCCTGTAAGAGTGAGGCAGAGGGAGTTTAGAGATCCTGGGACACAGGAGGCTGTATGCAGATAGAAACTGAGAAACAGAGATAAAAGTTATGCAGCCCAGTTGAGGAATGCTGAGAGTACCCAGAAGCTGGAAGAGGCAAGGAAGTATCCTCTGATAGAGCCTGCAGAGGAAGCATTTACCTGGAGGGAGAAGGTTTCTCCTGCTGACACTTTGGTCTTGGACTTCTGGCTCTAGCGAATACACTTCTGTTATTGTAAGCCATCTAATTTGTGGCAATTTACTATAGCAGCCTGGAGGAATTAGCACATCTCCCCAGTCATGGATCTGGAGCCTGGCCTTTTTCTGCCCTGGGGAGCCAAGGTCTAGCTAGCCTGTTGCCTGGCTGTGTAGTACCTTGTATGTACCACCCATCCAATAAAAAGGAGTGAGATGAAACTTCATGGAAGGAAGGATTGAGTGCAGCTGAATTAGAAAGCGGCCCTCAAGACCATGCCTAAGTTTAAATCCTTCCTCTACTGTATGCTGGCTAAATTTTAGTTTCTTCAGTGGGTGGTTGAGAATCAAAGAAAATAATAAATAGAAAATGGCAAGCACAGAGGAAGCAACCATAAATGGTGGTTATTACTGTCAAGGAAGCACAGAGAAAAAATATGCACTAGCAAACTTGGCATTCTGACACACTTCCATCATGAAAGGGCTGTGACCCTCATTCAGGTGACATTTCTTCCTCCCAGAGTGTCAGTGTCTGTATCTGTCTTTCAATCCAGGGGCTAGTCTGCCCTGTCTTCTCACTCACAGGACTATTAAGAGATTCAAAGGAAGAGGCATGAATACAAGTTTCTTGCAAACCATATTCATTAACACAACATATTTGTATTCCAATTAGACAGTGATTATCTATGTCCCAGTGCTTTGTATCCTAGTATCTTTGTGTAACTCAGGAGAAGATAGGTGGTTTCCAAGCTTTTAATGTTACTTGGAGTTGAATCATGCTTATTAAAGAAACTTGGCTCTTAAATAGGGAGAATAAAACCCCAAATACGTGTTCCCTGTTAAGCAGCCCATAATTTTGCAGTTGAGTTCTTGCTTTTCTGGCCTCCCCTCTTTTCTACTGTGACCATCCACTGGCTTCTCACTGCAGGTGCTGGAAGAGGTCCTGGCCTGGGAATCGGACTGTCTAGTACCAGCTCTTCCAACCCTGTGTGGGACTGGTCTGAGCCATTGAGCCATAGTAGGTCTGCCAGCTGGGTAGTATTCCCTCAGGTGGATAAATGGGACCTGATCACTGCCTTCTAGCTGCTTGGAGCCCTAGAAGAGCGACACACATACTTGATCTTAAATTGCTTTATGACAAATTATAGGAGCAGATCCAAACCGTTAGTGGGACACAGATGAGGAATCACCTTCTCTGTCTTGGAGACATGGATGGAAGCTTCACACAACAGCTATTCTTGGGGTCATTCCTGGGCTGAGTCTTATTGCAAGAACTGGATATTCCTGTCCCTGAAGATTCTTGTCTACAGAGGCATACAGGGGCTGCTGTATAGGGTGAAGGGTGGGGTAGGTAGAGCTAGAAAAATGACTGGGCAGAGGAAGTGGAAATGTTAAGTTTTTCTTATAAGATGGGGCAGAATTTGGGATGACTTTTTCCTGACTTTTGAGTCTGGACCTACTTAACCCACATATCTACTTGCACTGTTGCACCTAGACTGGGTGTTCATCTAATGTTTCCACACCATGCCCTCCTCTGACCTGACTTTCTTTTAGAGTACTCTCAGTCCTGCTTGGAGTATGCTTCCTCTTGGTCCCAGGTCTGCCTGTCAAGAGTTCTCAAAAATTCTTCTGCTCTTCTCCACTGTGTTGGATTCTTTTTTGGGGCATTCCCATGGCTCGCTTTATTCTGAGCTGTGGAGAGCCTGTGCTGTGTAGGAAGGCAGATGATTATTTCCTATTGTATTTTTTTTTTTTTTTTGCAGAACCAGGAATTGAACTCAGGCCCTTGCACTTGCCAGGGAAGCACTTATTCCACTCAGCCATCTCCCCGTCCCCCCCCCCATTGTTGTATTCTTAAGGTTATAATTTTATTATTACTATTATTAATTTGAGAAAGTATGCATAACAAAAAAAATCTACCACTAGGCATGGTAATCCCAGGTATTCAGCAGGCTGAAGCAGGCAGATTACAAAGTCAAAGGCCAGCCTGGGCACTTTAGCGATACCCTGTCTCAAAATTAAAAAAAAATGGTTGGGGATATAACTTAGTAGTAGAGCACTTGACTAACATGCATGAGGTACTAAATTCCATCCCCAGTTTTATAAACAAAAAATATAAAAAGCAAATTCTACCATCTGTTTTTTTATTGCTTAACTGATTTTAATAACATAAAGACCCTACACTTGACATAACCATTATGCAAAATACATAGATGAACCCTGCTTTCTTTTAAAAATATAAACTAAATCAGCAAAGATGTGAAAATAGGCTAGTTTCCATTAAATAAATGGAAGTTTAAAGAAAGAAACTTCCATGTCATTTGAAGAAGGGAAATTATCATTTTAAACAATACTCAAGTCTATTAAGCAAATTAAAAAAGGAGTTATAGCTGGGGAGATAGCTCAGAGGCATGAGCACCTCCCTTGCAAGCACAAGGTCCCAAGTTCGATCTCTGGTACCACAAAAAGAAAAAAAAAAGTTATAAAATGTTTAACTTGTACCAGCTTCAAGGTTTGTATTGCTGCCAAAGTTTGTGTGTAATTGACCTTTCAGATCTGCTAACACCTGCTGAATAGATTCTATTCTGGATTCTAAGGCGCCAATTTCTTCTTGCAAGTTTTTCTTTGCTTCTAATATTTCTTATGTTTCTTCTGAGAATGGGTAATGAACACCTCTCCCACTTGATAAGGATCATTGCTCAGTTATCATCTGTGAGCATGATGTCATCAGAATCATCTTCTAAAGTCTGGAGTTCTTTTTCGCTTCTATTTCTTCCTTTAGTTCTGTGATTCTGCTTCTTCTTTTTTTAAATTAAATTTTTTAAAAATTTTTTTATTTATTTATGTGTGTGTGTGTGTGTGTGTGTGTGGCCAGCTCAGCCCACCAGGGGGCGGGGCTGGCTGGCATGTGGTGCTGGGGG
>NW_004524597.1:7474182-7482185 GCF_000260255.1 Octodon degus
CACACACACACACACACACACACACACACACACACACGCACACACACATGCACACATACACGCACACGTACATGCACACGCACATGCATACACACACATGCACACAGAGACATCACTGAATCCACATATTTTGTGTGCTTTTTCTTCCTGTCTTTTTGAGACAGGGTCTCACTATACAGTTCAGGCTGGCCTGGCTTCATCTTCCCAAGTGCTGGGTGGCACATGCCTGGCTTCTTGTGTGCTTCATTTGTATGTAGGTTCGTCTACCTTGCACCTTGTGAGGGCAGTGGTGGGGCATGTCTGGGCCCGGGTGATGAGCCCATACCTTGGCTTGCAACTCAGCTATGCACAGCTGTGATCAGTGTTGCATTCTCTTGCGAACTGGTCTCACTTTTTGGGGGCAATAGTGGGGAGTATTTTCTGGCCTTGTTTATACTGAGGTATCTGCTGTCTGATGGGGGGTTTTCTAGATTGCAAGTCAGATCTTTATATCAAATGTTATCTTCCTGTCCTGTAATTCAGGTAGCACAAAGGAAGGGACGCTCTGAACAACCCAGTCTGATTATGTGGTAAAACAAACCAAAATGTATGTCCAAGTCCAACTTTTTATTACTCTTAATAAAACTGATTATAGCTAGAAAATGGGATCTGAGCTTTGACCTTGGAACCTGTGTCATGAGAATCTGGGAGAAAAATGTATACACAATTTATAGTTGTGTAGACATAAACAAGGCTCAAATACAGTGAGTAAAAGAGCACATGGATATGTATATGCCATTTTGAAAACAAAAGTATATTTTGTTTCTTTTTTATGTATTTAGTACAGGGTCTACAGGTCTTACTACACAGATCGGACTTGTAGTGATCCTCCTGTTTTCAGCCTCCTAAACGCTGGGATTACAGGTGCACACCATCTCAGTGCACCCTGGGGGCGGGGCTGGCACAGCACACAGGGGTTTGAACCCTGGTCCCTGCATCTGCCTAAGCAGGTACTTTAACCTGCTGAGCTATCTAGCTGGCCAAAAGTATATTTTGATGTTGTGTTATATAAGAAAACACTGGTTACCAAACATAATTCTTTATCATCAGCCTTTCCACCGTCACAGTGTTGATGCATAAGTTAGGGACTTGGTGTCTTAGATACTTTTCTCTTGCTGAGACGAAACATCTACCAACCCAAAGTTAAAGGAGGAAAGGTTTATTTAGCTCACAGTTTGTAGAGGTTTTAGTATAGTTGGCTGACTCCAAGGCAGGGTGTCATGCCGAAGGGGAATCAGGGAAAAACAGTTCATACCAGGCACAAGGCAGCAAAAGCAGTGATGAGGCGAAGCAGTGACAGAAGAGCAGCGACAAGCTAACACAGTACCCTTCTTTCTGTCTCTTGTATTCTCTCCAGGGTGGGTGGCATTCACATCCCTGGAGGGCCTTCCCATGCCAAACCAATCAGTGGACTGATTTAGTAATCACATACCCTTGATCCCAGCATCACACACTCTAGATCCAGCCACCTCTGAAAAGCCCCATGGTGACTGCATGAGGCTATGGGAGGACATCTAGGCATAGCCATAACGTGTGCCTCTGCCCATTTATGCTGTTGAAATAAATATCATATGGGCCGGCCAAATAGCTCAGCGGATTAAAGCACCTGCTTAGGCAGATTCAGGGGCCAGGGGTTGAATCCCCAGGCGTGCTGTGCTGGCCCTGCCCCCAGGGGCATACTGAGAGGGAGATTGAGATTGGGCACGGTGGCACGCACTTGTAGTCCTAGAATTTGGGAGGCTGTAAACAGGAGGATCACTATGAGTCTGATCTACTCAGTGAGACTGACCCTGCAGACCCTGTCCTAAAATACAATAAATAAATAAATAAATAAATAAATAAATAAATAAATATCATAGACCGAATAGTTTATAAACAACAGATATTTATTCCTCAGTTTTGGAGACAAGGAAGTCCAAGATCAAGGTGGTGACAGATGTAGTGACTGGTGAGAAGTCACCTCCAGGTTCTTAGATGGCTCTTTTTTGCAGTGCCTTCACATGGAGGAAGGGGCTCAACTCCTTCAGGACACAACAATCTCCCTACCTCCTAATTAATAACTTTTCTCTGTTAGGATTTCAACATAAGGATTGGGGGCGGGGGCAGTTGCAAACAGTTCAGATCATGGCAGTACTCAATAAAGTACTTGGATAATTCTGAGAGACAAACTGTGTTGATCTGTTAATTATTGGACTTCTGACACCAAATGCCACAATCAGAAACACAGTTAAAAATATGCTGTGTATGTTGTGGTTATTTGATGACTACGAGTGATGTCTTAAGATAAAATACTGTCAAAGTAGTATTGAAAATTAAGAGGTGAAAGTCCAAATTTAAATATGTTTTTATCAAGGAAACCCCATGCTAATTATTGCTTTCTCAGTTTTACTAGCAGTTTCAAAATGTGTGCCGCACAGGCTGTCCATGCAAGTAAGCAGTCTGAAGTGTCCCAGTCATCAACTGCTTTTTTGCTTTTCTTTTTTTTCATAGTGCTAAGGACAGAGTCCAGTGCCTCGCACATGCTTTGGATCAATACAAATCAAGAGGCTGCTGCCCTGGGGAGTGATGGGATATGGCCAGCGGATCGCTGCAGGATACAACTTGAGAGGGAGGGCATTTAGAAGTTCAGAGCGGCTCACTTTCATGGGCACAGTGGAAGTAATCAGGATAGAGTTCTCTTTACATAAACCAACACTGAGAGTATTTTCCAAATTCTATGTGGCTTGTGTTGGGCTGAACACAGCTTAATAACAGGCTGCATAATTCTCAAGTGCTTTTTCTAGCACCTCTGGGTTGTTTTCATGCTACAGTGAGTGGCAGACAGGTTCAGTGTTGTTGTTCCCATCTCTGAGTGCAGTGATATGGCTCCCCCAAGATGTCCAGGGAGTATAAATAGAGGACAGGACAAGGACTCACTTGCTCGATTTCCATCACGGTGTTGTCATTGTGCATCTGATTTCCAAGGCTTCTTACTGAAGCTCAGGGATGTGTCTCACAGCAGTGTTGGTGAGGGAAAGCCTCAAAACAAAAGCTGTGCTGGGAAGAGGAGTCTAGCTCAGACCTGTAAAAATGGATTTCATTTCTCAGATACCCAGGATGAAAAATGTAAGGGACCTGTCTACCTTCTACTTTTTCCCCAAGCTCTATGGCCTAGTTGCCACTATTTTATTTTTTTGGTACCAAGAATCAAACTCATAACCTTGTGCTTACAGGGCAGATGCTGTGCTGCTGAGAAATATCCCCAACCCTAATTTATTTTATTTTTCCAAGTTAACAGTGGTAGGATCAAATGAATTGAGGCACTGAAATCAGGTGCTACTGGATATAGCTTTGTGATTGTGTAGGTTGCTACCCCTGGACCTATTTTCTCATTTGTAAAATTAAAGGGACCAACTTGTGACTCCTAACATTCACTTTTCCTCCTTTTTCCAATTTTTTAATTACATGTGTATGTATAATATATAAACCTTTCTTCCTTTTCTGGATGTGTGTGTTTGTGTGTAGAAAGAGAGAAAGAGACAGAGAAAAGAAACAACAGACAGGAAGAGACAGAGATAGACTTAAGGAAAAAAAAGAACATCCACAATTACCCCTCAGTAAGTAAAGTATTTTCAACATCTTTGAGGCTTCCTAGATGCTCTTTCTCTCTCTTTTTTTATGTATTTGGTAGAGTGTCTCACTGTGTAGCTTGGACTCATAGTGATCCTCCTGTTTTCAGTCAACCCAGCACTGGGATTACAAGAGTGCACCACCACACTCAGTGGCCAGCTCAGCCACCCAGGGGTGGGGCCAGCGCGGCCTGTGGTGCTGGGGATCAAACCCTGGTCCCTGTGTTTGCCTAAGCAGGCACTTAGTCTATAGATGCTCTTCTTTATGGACAACCTCTTTGAATATCCTTATGCCAAATTATGTGTTTATTATTCTTTGTTTTCTTTATAGTCTTATAGTATATATAATATGCTAAGCCATATACTATTAAATTTGCCTGCTTTTGAATGTCATATAAATGGTCATCAAACTTTTACTTTTTCTGTCAAGATTGTGTTTAGCCAGGCATGATGGCTCACACCTGTAACCCCAGCACTGTGGGAGGCTGAGGCAGGAGGACTGCAAGTTTGAGCTAAGGCTTGACAATCTAGTGACTTAGAGAGACTCTCTTCAAATAAAAACATTTCTAAATGGCTAATAATGTAGTTTAGTGTGAAGATCCTGGGTTCAATCCTCAGTATTGAAAAAAAAAAAAAAAAAGGACTGTGTCCATGTTGTCCATGTTCATAAGATTTTTATCTGAAAATAGGTATAATTGTATTTCATTTTTACTGCTATGTAGCCTTTTGTCCTATGAATATACCACATTTTATTATGCATTAATTTTTCCAACAATGTACATTCAGAATATTTCTAATTTTTTTTTTGCTATAAACAACACTTTTAATTATTTTTCCTTTTTTTTTTTTTTTTTTTTTTGCGGAACCGGGGATTGAACTCAGGCCCTTGCACTTGCCAGCGAAGCGCTTATTCCACTGAGCCATCTCCCCGGCTCAAATTATTTTCACATTGATTAGTGGATGCATATCAGTGATGCACATTCATAGATTTCATTTTGGCAGATTTCTTTTCTTTTTCTTTTTTCTTTTTTTGGCTGGCTCAGGCTGCCTTAAGGGCAGGTCTGGCTAGGCACAGAGCTAGGGAGCTGGGGATTGAACTGTGGTCCCCTGCGCCTGACTAGGTTTGCCCAGCAGGCGCTTAAACAGCTGAGCTAACCCATAAGCCCCCAATTATTTTTGTTCTTATTTCTTGATGCGCATTGGTGAGGGGTTTTCAAACATGTACTTTTTGAAATGGAATTGTTCAGTTGTAGAATATATGCATCCTCAACTTTTCTAGGCCTTGCTTGGTTAGCTCAGTTGTTTAAGCGCCTGCTTCTGCAAACCCAGTGAGGCGCAGAGGACCACGGTTCAAGCCCCAGCTCCACATGCCTTACCAGATCCGCCCTTAAGGCTGCCTGAGCCAGCCATAAAAAAACCAAAACCAAAACCGAAACAAAAAACTTCTCAAACCCATGTGTCTGATTTATTTCTGGGGCTGGGGAGATGGCTCAGTGGAATAAGCTCTTCCCTGCTAAGCGCAAGGGCTTGAGTTCAATCCCCGGTTCTGCAAAAAAAAAAACAAAAACAAAAACAAGAAAACCTTTTCTAGATAATGCAAAATCATTTTCTAGAAGGTCTATATAATTCATTTCTCTACCAGCAGTATATAAGACTTCTTGTGGGTCCTGCTTCCTTGCCTACGCAGACCGTGGTCTGTGGAGCTCTTCCAGCCTTCCATTCTCCCAAGTGTCAGGCCAACAACCCAGGAGTTGACTGTTCATTCTTTACCAGTTCTGTCAGCAAGCCTTGTTGGCTCAATCCTGAGACTATGTACATAACCTGACAAGTTTTAATTACCTCTAGCTCGCTATGCTAGACCAGCCTGTCACATTTCTCACCTAGGCTATTAAAGCTTTCTGAACTGATTTCCATGCTTTTGTCTCAGGCTTTTATAGTCTATCTCAACCCAGGAAGTAGAGCTATTAAAAAAAAAAATTAAGACAAATCACATAAACCCTGTGCTCAGAATACTCCGGATCTCCATTCTTCTCAGAGTAAAACCCCAAGTGCTATGGTGGCTTATGACTCCTGTGGCCTCAATGAATTTATCTTCTGTTCTCCCTACATGGCTTACACAGCATTATACTGGGCCTCTTGCCAGTCCTGGGACATAGAAGGTTGTCTCTTAGCTGGGCATAGTGGTACACACCTGCAATCCCAGCATTTAGAGAAACTGAAGCAGGAGGATCATTTTCAAGTCCTACCTGGGCAAATTTGAAAAAGGGCTGAGGATGTAGCTCAGTAACATAAGGTTCCTGGATTAGAATCCCAGTATGAGGGGAGAAAACTCCCTTCCCCCCCCCAAAAAAAAAAAAACAAAACAAAAAACACCAAACTCTGGCCCTGACTACTCTGCTTAGATTTTCTTCTCACATGGGTCACACTATCATTTCCTCCAAATCTTTGCCCAAATGTTTCCTTCTAGTGAGACCTACTTGGGTTGCCCTATTTGAAATGGAAACAATCTTCTAATGCCTCAGCCAGAGAGTCCTCATTTGCAATTTCAGGGCTGCCATTCCCATGAACTGGAAATGGTGTTTCCTGAGGCTGCATTACTATCCTACTTCTAGCTTTGTCTTTTTCCACAGCACTGATCACTTTTGACAAGTCTACACTTTTTTCTTTTCTCTCTCATTTTATTTATTAACTATTCCTTTCCTACCTATGACTTGAATGCAAGCTCTGTTGGGGCAGAGATTTTGTCTTTTTATTCCCAAAAAGAAACTCATGCATTGTAGGTGCTTAATTTGTAAATGAGTAACTAACCATTTTGCTTTTTCCTTTTCAATCTTCTCTTTATAATTTGTCTTATTGTAGTATTTGCTTTGGCTTTGGTTTGTTGTTTTTGTTGTTTTGAGATAGGGTCTCACTTTGTAGTTTAGGCTGGCTTTGAACTCACAATAATCTTTCTGCCTCAGTCTCCTGAGTGCTAGTATTTTAGGCATGGACTACCATGCCCAGCTTTTTTTCTTCCTTCCTTCCTTCCTTTTTTTTATTTTTTTAGTATGGAATGCCTCACAAATTTGCATGTCATCCTTGCGCAGGGGCCATGTTAATCTTCTCTGTGTTATTCCAATTTTAGCATACGTGTTGCTAAGGTGAGCACCCAGCTTTCTTGGTATATTATTATACTGGCTGGAAGACCCTCGGTAATGCTTAATAGGAGCAGTGAAAGCTGATATTCTTGTCCTGTTCCTGATTTTTGTGGGACTGCTTTTTTATATTTTGTCATTATTTTTTAAGTTTGCTAGGTACTTTTTTTATTATTAAATTAAAGAAGTCCCTTTTGATTTCTACTTTGTTTATTAAACTGTTATAATTATTATTAAATTTTAGAAAATATATATATACTTGTTAATGTTTCTTTTTTTCTTTTGATGTATTTGGTACAGGGTCTCACTATGCAGCTTGGACTTGTAGTGATCTTCCTGTCTTCCACTTCCCCAGCAATGGAATTACAGGCATGCGCCACTATTCCCACTTTCACCTGCCAGCTTGGCAGCACAGCATGTGGTGCCAGGGATCAAACCCAGGTCCTTGCGCTTGCCAGGCAGGTGCTTAGACTGCTGAGCTATCTCCCCAGCCCTAGATTTTCTAATATGAAACTACTTTGTGTATGACTACTTCAGCTGGTCATGAGGGTAAATGCAGGCTGAGCATGGCAGCCTCACTGGCCTGAGCAGAGACAGGAACTCAAGAAGAACAAAGCAGGTAAAATGTGCATAGCGGTCTTAGAGAGCCTCCTGAGGGGAGAAGTACTCCAGAAAGCTGGAGATTGCCACAGAATACTAAATTACCTATGCACAGGGTAGAGGACTGTGAGGCTTGTCATGAGACACCTAGAAAACCATAAATTGAACAATTCCAACAGCCATCCAGGGATGGAAACATTTGAAATCTGATTAGCTAGCATGAAAAGTCCTTGTTGAATATGCACAGTATCCAGTAGAGACCCCAGACTTTTTTGAAGACTGTCAAACAGCTTAAAGACATTTTGAGCTGCGTGTGGTGGTCCACACCTGTAATTCCAATTCTCAGAAGTCTGAGGCAGGAAGATTGCAAATCCAAGGTCAGCCTGGATAACAGGCTGGCTTGGATTCCATAATGACAGCCTATCTCACAAAATCAAACAAAAATAAAATCAAGCAAGCAAACAAACAAAAAGCCCTGCATATTTTGAAAGAATCAATGTAACCTGCATGTAACCAAGTACCTGTTAGAAAAAAGTTCAATACTCTTAACTAGTCTAACAAGGGCATCTAACAGCATCCAAGTAAAAACCACCAGACAGGAAAAAAAAAAAAAAAAAAAAAA
>NW_004524597.1:7492150-7500152 GCF_000260255.1 Octodon degus
GGGCTGGCTGGCATGTGGTGCTGGGGGATTGAACCGCAGTCCCTGTGCTTTGCTAGGCTTGTTCTAAGTAGGTGCTTTAGACCACTGAGCCATCTCACCAGCCCTGATTCTGCTTCTTATTCCATGCAAATTTGCCTATCTTTTGTTGCCCTTCAAAAGTTAGCAGCTGCCTTCCTCATGGTGGCTGCCATCTTGGGATTCCTACCATCTGGTCTTAGTTTGTGAGAGCTGCTATAACGAAGTATCCCAGACCTGAGTTGGTTGGCCTCACAAACAGAAACTTCCTTTCTTATAATTCAGGGTCCTAGAGATTTGAATCTGGCTTATAGATGGCCATCTGCTCCCTGTGTCTTCACATTATCTTCCCTTTGTACTTACCTATATTCCAATTTCCTCTTGTACAGATGTGTATTGAGTTAGAGCCACTCTAACAACTTCAGTTTAATTTAATCATCTCTTTAAAGACCTTGTCTGCAAAGAGCTGCTGAGGTTTAGGACTTCAACATGTGAATTTGGAAGGAATTCTGTTGGGGATGACGAATGATAAATTGAGGCTAGGGCCCCAGAGGCCTTAATCTTGCCCCAGGGCAAGATTGCATCAGCTGAAGACCCTGGTTCCTTGAGAACCCAGTAATAATAAATATAGAGCTCCTCCTTTTTAGCCTATCTCTCCCCACCATCCTCATCAGTATAAAGATTTGTTTGTTTGTTTTTGAACTTTCTGCAAAGCTTTATTCCAGAAGGGCTCATTTCTTCTTGGCAGCTGCCTTCCTCATGGCAGCCAGCACCTTGCTCAGCTCCTCATGCTTCATCTTGGCGCGGATATGTATCCCTACCCCTTTCTTGATGAACCTGAGGGTGCATTTGAGCAGCTCCATGGTGCGGAGCTCCTCGGGGGTAAAGCCGCACACCTCCTGGATCATGTCCTGCACGAACTTGGTGTGTTTAGTGAGGCGTCCACGATGGCGGCTGTGCCTCGGTGTGCTCACATTCTTAGTCACCTTGTGGCCCTTGTGGAGGCCCACGGCCATGGGATAGCGGAGAGCCAGGCTACTGTTCTTCAATGGTTGCTGTGGTGGAAGCTATTTTGTTTATTTTTTGTGGCCAACTAGGCCACCCTGGGAGCAGGGTTGGCATGGCATGTGGTGCTGGGGATCAAACCGTGCGCTTGCCTAAGCTTGCCTAAGCAGGTACTTTAGACCGCTGAGCTATCTCACTGGCCTCACTTCAGGCTTTGAGTCACCCCGTTATCCCTTCAATTATTGTATATAACCAATAAATAGTGGCTGGCTTAGAGTACCTTTGTCTCTGCCCATCCAGCTCCTCTATTATGCATTACTAAAGTTGTTTCTGTTTCTTCTTCACCCATTGCTGTACCCCTCATACAGGCAGTTAGGGATCTTGGCCAGGTCCCCAATAGGACTCACTTCAGCCTATAACACCATTAAAAGGCATTTAAATGTGTATAGTTCAGTGATATTAAGTATCTTCACATTATTGTACAACTATTTACTATGGTCTATGTTTAAAACTATTTTCATCTTGCAAAACTGAAACCCTGTGTCCATTCCCTCTTTACTAGCCTCTGGTAATCACCATTTTACTTTCTATCTCTATATATTTGATTACCGTAGGTATCTCATTTATGAGGAATTATACAATATTTGGTTCTCTGTGTGTGTGTGTGCGTGCGTGCATGTGTGTGGCATCTTTTGCTTAGCATAATACAGTATAATGGCTTCATGGCTCATAGATATAGCATGTATCAAAATTCCCTTCCTTTTTCAGGTTGAGCAATAACGTATTGTATGCAGAAAAGGAGGTTAATTTTAGATTTGTTTTTAGTGTCCACCAACTTGGCACACTGATTTCTCCATAGTAAGTACCATCAATATTTGTTTCATTAAGTTTGGGAGGGGTGGAGGGGTCTAGAAAGAACTCCGTAAGTACCCTGGTGTCACTTCTAGAACTGAAACTTTCTTTTTTATTTTCGGTCCAAAACAATTTTTATAGTGTCTAAGGTTTCTTAGATGTAGCCCAAAAGTAGGTATGCACTTTTTAGTGAGGAATTAAGGTCAGAACCAGCAATTCAGAGCTTCTTAGATATTGCTTATTATGGATACTTTTGGATACTTGAATTTTTTTATGTTGGAAAAAATTAATTGTACTGAGGTCATACTTGTCTGACTCACCAACTTATATCTGAATAGAGTAAATGATAATTTTGCACTACTATGTGCCTGTTGTAGGTACATATACTCATAAAAGGCATGCAGGGTTCCACCAGGAGGATACAGATGGATACTTCAAGGGTAGTCATGTTTGTTGTGGTAGATAAGTCAACATCTGCAAGAGACTGTCACAGGAAGGCTCTGGGTAAAGCCAAGAGCATTCTACCAGGACTGAAACAACCCCTAAGACTGGTTTGCTAAGTGAAGGTTTCAATTTTGAAGGTGTCACTTTCAGTTGTCTGACTCTCTTTGCTGAGTGACAGCAGTCTGGCAGAGTCTTTTCTGGACAATTTGACTAATTCAAGGAAAAATATCTGCAGGTGTTGACAAGGGAGAAGGTCCCCTACAGATGGGCTTAAATATTCTAAAGTCGTGGATGATCATTATAAGCCTCTGAGGAGGTTTTGATACCTATCCTGTGACCCACCCTCACCTCCAAATGGTTATATCAGGAAATCTGCAGATGGGGTCAGGTGGTTAGTTTTAGAAAGTTTCCCACAGATCACTGTGTGTGGCCAGAGCTGTGAACCACTGCTGGGCAGCAGAGCCTGTGTGTGGTTGACAAGTTCCACCACAGGCTCTGAGTTTTTGACCAGCTCTGTAGTGATCTTCCTCTAACTGTGAATGGATAGCAAAGGTGCACAGACTACATAAAAACAGCTTCTAATCTGAAATAACCCAAAATGACCAGAAAAACAGAGACTGTATAAAAATTTTAAAACTACCTTCTTTATCTTCTGAGAGATGAGAAGTTATTACATTAATGAAAGGAGAAAAACATGGAATTAAAAATTCAAAATGCAGGAAAACCTCTTAGCTATGAAAACATGATAGCAGAATTATTTTTGTACAACATTTTTATAATTTTTTTTGTATGTATTTGGTACAGGGTCTCACTATGCAGCTTGGATTCATAGTGATCCTCCTGTTTTCAGCCTTCCCCAGTGCTGGGATTACAGGTGAGCACCACCAGCCCCAGTCTCCGTGGCTGGCTCAGTGTGCCTCAGGGGCGGGGTCGGTGTGGCATGTGGTACCTGGGATCGAACCCTGGTCCCTGTGCTTGCCTAATTAGTCCACTGAGCTATCTCGCTGGCCCTATTGTACAAAATTCTTGAAAAGAAATGAAATTGGGAAATCTCAGTAAAAGATAAAGTTGAGGAAATCTCCCAGAGTGTTGAGTAAAAAGTTAAAGAGGGAAATAAGAAAGCCAGAAAGATGAAAACTAGACATAAGAAAATGAGGCCAGGGCTGGGAGGTAGCTCCCTGGTCTTAGTGCCTGCCTCACAAGAGCAAGCACCAAAGCCCTTGACAACTTTTATGGAATGACAATGTTTTATTTCTTTTGGTTTAAGTTTCTTCCCTGTCTCTAACCTGGGCACAGTATTATACTTGAGTGTTAAACCTGAGTTTCTTAAGGCCCTTCCAGAGCTGTTTGGAACTATCAAGTTTTTTTGTTTTGTTTTGTTGGTGGTACCAGGGATCAAACTAGGGACCTTGCACTTGCCAGGCAGGCACTTATGCCACGGAGCTTATCTCCTCGGCCCCAGAGCTGTTTGGAAAAGAAGTGAGCAGACTGCCCTTCTCCCTCAGCCCCACTGGTTAGGGCTGATCTCTAGTCTCTTGTGATGTTCTTTGGAAATGTTAAGCTTAACTCTTGAGCTGTTGTGACACTCAGGGTTTGCTGAAATCTCCTGTGAAATGACAGTGGGGCCTCCCTCCCCTTTACCCACTCTTTTGGAGGGGTTACTTAGCAGTACTAATTACACCCTGAACTCTTTTATTTTTCCCTGTGCAAGCAGGTATTGAACTCAGGGCCTTGTGTTTGCCAGGCAGGCACTTATGCCACTGAGCTACATCCATGGCCCACCCTGAACTCTTACAGAATTCCAAATACAAATGCCTTGTGTTAGTTTTCTGAGAGCACCATAACAAATTGCCACAATTTAGGTGGCCACAATCTAGGTGTCATGTTCTAAAACCACAGAAATATATTTTTTGTAGTTTTAGAAGCCATAAATATTAAATTAGAGTACCAGCAGGGCCACGTTCCTTCTGAAGACTTTCAGAGAGGCTACTTTCTGCTTGTAGTTTTCTTGCACTCCCTGGCTTCTCACTTTACCCACTGGATGGGATTAGGAACAACAAACAGTCCATCAGAAGCTGGGCCAGGTGACAGGTCTGAGTGACAGGCACATTTTACTCAGAATCTCCCACATTCCTGCTTATAAGCTCCTCCTTATTTCAAAATGTGATCACTCCTAGGGGTCTTGTCCTCTCTGCTCCATAAGGCCATACAAATTCTTTTTGTTTTTAAATGTACTTAGTACAGGGCCTACAGGATCTCACTACATAGATCAGACTTCTAGTGATCTGAAAACTCCTGTTTTCAGCTTCCCAAGCAATAGGATTACAGGGAACCTGCAGGTGTGATTTTGGTCCCCTTCTTCCACAGTCTTCTTCTGTTTTGCTGCAATACTTGATCCTATCACTGTGAAGGCAGCTACCCAGGCTTATGAGTGGTCATTTGGATCCAGAAAATCAATGGGGATGCCAGGAATGGTGGCACACACCTATAATGTCAGCAATCAAGGAGGACAGGGCAAGAGAATCACAAGTGTGAGTCCAGCCTAGAACTTAGTGTCTTCATAAGGCCCTGTCTCAAAATAAAAAAGGGCACAGGATGTAGCGCAGGGCAAAGGCCCTGGCTTCAACCTCTAGTACTGAAAAAAGGCCAGTGGTGGGGAAAATGCAGATTCTACAAATTTATCCTCATCAGTTGGAAGGATAAAATACTCAAATCATGTAATTGCAGCTTCGGATAGGAAACACTTTTTTTAGTAGGAATCATCTCCAAGATTATTATTCACCTGATAAGGAGAAATAACATGCACACTGCTAAGACCTCATGGGCTTGTGTGATGAGAATGACCAGAGCTCAATTAACACACAACTTATCTCAAAGTCAGGCACGCTGTGTGATGGCTTGGTGCTGTGGTCCTCACCAAGTAGATGAACTTGAGTGAGAGAGAAGGTGAGAATGAGAATGAGAGGCTTGAAAAGGCAAAACTTTCTGTAAGCTTTTAATGAGTTTGTATGGACACATTCTGATCCACACTGCATCTGGATGGAAGTTCTATGTCACTGAGGGAGAGAAAAACCTGTAGGTTTGGCAGTAACCTGGATTAGATGGTGGAAGAGAGCCACTGTGTCTGTTTCATACCTTCTTTTTTTTTTTAATTTTATTTTATTTGTGTGTGTGTGTGTGTGTGTGTGTGTGTGTGTGTGTGGCCAGCTCAGCCCACCAGGGGGCAGGACTGGCTGGCATGTGGTGCTGGGGGATTGAACCGCGGTCCCTGTGCTTTAGCTAAGTTGTTCCAAGTAGGTGCTTTAGACCACTGAGCCATCTCACCAGCTCTGTTTCATACCTTCTGAGTATCAGATACCTTTATGTTTTATGAGGCTGGGAGGAAGGATCCGAACTCTCATGTTACTGCCAGAACTTCTTCTGAGTTCTGGCACTGTGAGAACATAGTTAAGCTCCTGGGTAGACTTCACACACCCTAATCTGTCTCTAGGCCTAATTTATTCTATGTTCATAACCCAGATCCCTTCCAAGCATCTTTCCCTGCCCTCTAGAGATAGGGATGGGCTATCAATGTGCCCCTAGGACTTAATGCACAGTGCCAGGTACCACGTCCCTAAGCCAAGGGTTTATGGGATGACTCACATCCTAACCTGGAGGTTGGGAGGTCTGTGGCAGCTTGAAGATTTCAACAGCAGGGAATGCAGAAGAACTGCTTTCAAAAGGACATACAAAAAAGGAGGGATGTAGATATGGTTATTACCCATGTCTAAAACCCCAACATGACTAATTTATACATGCAAAAGTTACCACAAATGTTGGGTGGACTGAAACAATTTGGGGAGGGGAAGAAAACTGTAAACAGGTGAAAACATTGCATTAATGGGGAGAAATGGAAGTTGTGAGCTCCATGTCCAAGAGCCTCTTGTTCAGTGAGGTTGATGGAGGAAACAGGTGGGGTCTGGGCAGGACCACCATGAAGCTCCAAGGGTGTTACCATGGACATTCTGAGTGTCATAACCTCAGAGATCTGATTTGAAGTGTGAAGTTATGACTTGCCCTTTGTGGGACTTTAGGTATGTTATTCTTGAATCCCCACTTTCACATCTCTAAATGAGGGACAGTAATATCTATCTCAGAAACCAAATAGGTCACAAGTGAAAGCATCTGGTAGTTTCTGGCACTTATCATACACTTGGCCAATGTTTGTCTACCATTGTTGTCTCATTTTCTAGTTTGTTCAGTAGACCCTCCTTTTTAAATACCTTTTTTTTTTTTTTTTTTGGCGGAACCGGGAATTGAACTCAGGCCCTTGTGCTTGCCAAGGAAGCGCTTATCCACTGAGCCATCTCCCCGGCCCAGTAGACCCTCCTTTTTAAAAACTCCTATCTATGTCTATGAAAACTACCTGGCACAGTTAGTGCTCAATAAAGGTTTGTTGTAATTTTTTATTTTGAAATAATTTTATACTTAAAAGTTGCAAAAGGAGGAGGAGTTGAACTGGGGGGGAAGAGGAATGGGAAAAAAACAAGTTAAATCTTGTACCGATACAGCTCCCCTATTATGAATGTGATCATTATGTATGCCTAAAATGTACCAATAAAAATAATTTTATTTGAAAACAGTTGGAAAAAATAACTTACATAACTAGAAGACAAAGCTCAAAACCAGAAAATAACCAGTGACACAATGCCATTAACTCAACTGTACACTTTAGTGAGACTAGCTCTGCCTGGACTATCCTTTCCTGTTCCATGACCCAAACCAGGACCCTATGTTCCACTTTGTTGTTGTATTGCCCTTAATGACAGTTCCTAATTTGTGATATTTCCTTATGCTTTTATCTTTTATGACCTTGACACTTGTGATGAGTACTCATTTCTTTGTAGACACATCTCATTTGGATTGATGTTTTTTTGTTTTCCATAATTATATTGAAAATATGCCCATTCCACAGAAATGCCACTGCAATGGAGCATGTTACTTTTTGTCCCCCTTTTTATTGTGGTAAAACATACACAATTTAACATTTACCATTTAAGGCATTGTAAAGTATATAAGTCAGTGGCATTATTTGCTTTCATAATGTTGTGCAACCACTAGGTAATTTACAGTGTTGTGTTACCTCTACTTCCAGACTTTTCCATCGCTCCAAAAGAAAACCCCAAACCCATTAGTAGTCACTCCCCAGTTTTTCTTCCCTCATCCTCTGTCATCTACCAATTTGCATTCTGTCTTATAGATTTATCTGTTGTAGGCACTTCACACAATCATATATATGGCCTTTTGCATCTGGCTTCTTTCACTGAACATGTTTTGAAGATTCACCCTTTTGCAGCATGTGGCATACTTCATTCCTTTTTATGGCTAAATAATATTCCGTTGTATGCATAACCCATACTTTACCCTTGTATTTTTGAATTTTGCAGTGACGCCTGGTGTGGCCTTCCCCAGGATCGACCTGGCAGATGGAGGAGGAGAGGGAAGGGAGAGTCCTGTGACTGTATTGTATAGGAAGGAGATGAAGTCAGGATAGTGCCAGGGAATGCAGAATTATCTTTACACACGGCTGAGTATGGAAGTCAAAGTAGAACTGTTTGGGGCTGGAGAGATGGCTCAGTGGTCTAAAGCACCTACTTAGAACAAGCTTAGCAAAAGCATCAGGGACCGCGGTTCAATCCCCCAGCAC
>NW_004524597.1:7500946-7527917 GCF_000260255.1 Octodon degus
GCGGGCGCGCGTCTGTCAGTGACAGCGGGAGGGGAAGGGGGCCGGAGAAGGTGGCGGCGGCTACTCTTCCGACATGAGGCAGCGGCCGCGGGAGGGCCCGCGGCAGGCGCGGCCGCGGCGGCATCTCTAGCTCGGGCAGAGCCGCCAGGGCGTGGGCGCAGCGTCCGGGCCGGCGACGCGGGAGCCTGACTCTGCCGCAGCCCGCACTGCCGCCCGCGGAGGGGCCCGCGACTCGGCCCCGGGTGTCTTCGGCCCCCGGACGGGGGTGCGGCACGCTCGGCTGTGGGCAGCAGGCCCCGCTAGACTGGCTGCTCCGACGGGGGCCCGCAGGCTCTCAAACTCGGGGGCGGGGGTGCGCCCCCTGCCGCGGCCCGGGTCGGCTGGAGAGCGGGGGCGCGGACGCGGGGTGCTGGCCAGGGTTCGGCTGTGCCCGGAGGGGACGCGGCCAGCGCCGCAGGTCCGGCCCGCGCGCCTTTGACGCACCGGGCGCCGCCGCCGCAGGATGAAGTGCTGTTCGCCGCCGGAGTTGTTTTTACGAAAGAGGCTCGCTGCGCCCGGAGCGCTCAAGGACTGAACTTCCCTCCGAAGCCGCAGTTAGTGGATCGGCGCAGAGGCCGCCAGCGGGAGAGTGCGCCCACGGGTGCGCACCGCGTCTCAGACCCAGGACCCAGGGCGGCGGCGGCGCCGGGACCCCCCCCGAGCACCAGGTCAGTCTTGAGCGGTTCTCAGCCGCCTCAGAGGTGGGACGGTGGGGCAGTAACTAGCCTTTACCGGCAGTTTTGTGAGTATGTAGTAGTACCTTCCCAAGTCGCTCACCGGAGCCCGCATTCGACACAAGCACAGGTCGCGTGTTCCTCGAGTGTCTGTGTAGCGAGGCGGCTCTGACTCTCGTCCTTTTTGCCCGCAGGTACCCCTGATCCGGCCGGGAAGATTTCGAGAGCTTGGCAACATGGCTTCCCCGCCCCACCAGCAGCTGCTGCATCACCACAGCACCGAGGTGAGCTGCGACTCCAGCGGAGACAGCAATAGTGTAAGGGTCAAGATCAACCCCAAGCAGCTGTCCTCTAACAGCCACCCCAAGCACTGCAAGTACAGCATCTCTTCCAGCTGTAGCAGCTCTGGGGACTCCGGGGGTCTTCCTCGGAGGGTGGGGGGCAGAAGTCGCCTGCGCAGGCAGAGGAAGCTGCCCCAGCTGTTTGAGAGGGCGTCCAGCCGCTGGTGGGATCCCAAGTTCGACTCAGTGAACCTAGAGGAGGCCTGCCTGGAGCGCTGCTTCCCGCAGACCCAGCGCCGCTTCCGGTATGCACTCTTCTACGTGGGCTTTGCCTGCCTTCTCTGGAGCATCTATTTCGCTGTCCACATGAAGTCCAAACTGATTGTCATGGTGGTCCCCCCTCTGTGCTTCCTGGTGGTGTGCGTGGGCTTTTTTCTATTTACCTTCACCAAGCTGTACACCCGCCGTTACACGTGGACCTCACTGGTTCTCACCCTGATGGTATTTGCCTTGACACTGGCTGCGCAGTTTCAGGTTTTAACGCCTCTTTCAGGACGCATTGACAGCTCCAATCATACTCCCACAGCCAGGCCCACAGACTTTTGCCTATCTCAAGTGGGAAGCTTTTCCATGTGTATCGAAGTGCTCTTTTTGCTCTACACCGTCATGCACTTACCTTTGTACTTGAGCTTATTTTTGGGGGTGGCGTATTCCGTTCTTTTTGAGACCTTGGGCTATCATTTCCGAGATGAAGACTGCTTCCCCTCTCCTGAAGCACGAGCCCTGCACTGGGAATTGCTGAGCCGGGCCCTGCTTCACATCTGCATTCATGCCATCGGGATCCACCTATTTGTCATGTCTCAAGTGAGGTCTAGGAGCACCTTCCTTAAGGTGGGACAATCCATCATGCACGGAAAAGATCTAGAGGTAGAAAAAGCCCTCAAAGAGAGGATGATTCATTCTGTAATGCCAAGAATTATTGCAGATGACTTAATGAAACAGGGGGATGAAGAGAGCGAGAATTCTGTCAAGAGGCATGCCACTTCCAGCCCCAAAAACAGGAAGAAAAAGTCCTCCATACAAAAAGCTCCAATAGCATTCCGCCCTTTTAAGATGCAACAGATCGAAGAAGTCAGTATTTTATTTGCAGATATTGTGGGCTTCACCAAGATGAGTGCCAACAAGTCTGCTCATGCCCTGGTGGGTCTCCTCAATGACCTTTTTGGTCGCTTTGACCGGCTTTGTGAGGAGACCAAATGTGAGAAGATCAGTACTCTGGGTGACTGTTATTATTGTGTGGCAGGGTGTCCTGAGCCCCGAGCAGACCATGCCTACTGCTGTATCGAAATGGGCTTAGGCATGATAAAAGCCATTGAACAGTTCTGCCAGGAGAAGAAAGAGATGGTGAACATGCGAGTCGGGGTTCACACAGGCACTGTGTTGTGTGGCATCTTGGGCATGAGGAGGTTTAAATTTGATGTGTGGTCCAATGATGTAAACTTGGCAAATCTCATGGAGCAGCTGGGAGTGGCTGGTAAAGTTCACATTTCTGAGGCCACTGCAAAATACTTAGATGACCGGTACGAAATGGAAGATGGGAAAGTTATTGAACGCCTTGGCCAGAGTGTGGTTGCCGACCAATTGAAAGGTACATGCATTTCTTTGCTTCATTATTTCTGTCCTCTATGCCTTGTGTATTAAAATTAAAAAAAAAAATCTCTTTGCAGCATCAGTGTATAGGGCAGCTCAGGATACCTGACCATGTGGGAATCTCAAGATCAGTGTAATTTTTTTTTCCTCTAGGGACTCAAATATCACAGATGTAATCATACTGCAGTTAAGCACACTGAGATAGTACCGACCTAGGTTAGGCCTTTAGAGGACAAAGATCTTTGAAAATTCATGTATCATCAGTTGACTGCTAACCTTTCAAAATTTTGGATACATGTTCTGTGAATAAAAGGATATTGGAAACTTTCAGCAGCCAGAACTTTTTAGCACTTCAAGAAACTGCCTTTGCATTTCACCTGCTCACCTTTAAATCCCATGCAAATGATTCTGTATCCCTTTGATAGAACTGTGAAGATTAAAATCTTTCTCCTTGCCAGATCTTACTTTGCTTAGTGTTGAAGTTGAGATAGCAGTCAGCTCTGCCCTGTAGGACCTTCAAGAATTAGATGGATTTATATACATCTTAGGGCCCTTTGTCTACATCTCATTTTAAACAATGTTTGTAGTTTTGGCTTTCATCATTCATTGGTCTAATGATGCTTATCATATTTGTCTTACCACATAGACTCCAGCATTTTAGAATGTTGAATTCTAAATTCACAAGCTATCATGTGATTTGAGAGTGAAAAAGGTACCCAAGGAGTTCTTTTGTGCCCTTCCTCTAGTCCCTCAGATCTGTATCTGATTCCTTGTCTCTGATCTTAAACTCCTAATTGTTCTTGATGTTTTCACTGGGCTGACTGGCTGGCTTGCTTACTTATTTATTTACTTACTTATTTATTTGAGACAGGGTCCAGCTATGCAGTTCAGACTGGCCTTGAGGTCACTTTATAGCCTAGGTTGGTCTTGAACTTGCAAGAATCCTCCTGCCTCAGCTTTCTGAGTGCTGGAATTACAGGCGTGTGGCACCATGCCTGGCTTTATTATTTTTAATTTGTATATATGACAATCAAATTTGAGTTGTAGGAAGTGATATATAAGTAAGTGGAGCCAAAAAATAATGAGCCTTAAGTAAATTTGCTACATTCCTTACCCGCTCCTCACAAAGTTTAAACTAAAAATCTTCCAGATTGAAGGGAACATTTATTTTAAAAGTATGTAGAGAACATGACATTGGTTTTTAAAAGCCTATATTTGTAAGGCTGTATTGTGTTTTGTGGTGCCCACATGCTGCATAATTACACAGTTAAAAGCCCTGGAAGAGGGAATCCTCAGAAGGAGAAGTAATAGTTTAAATCAGACACAGGAGATGTGATAGTTTAAACCAGAGACAGCAAGTGGCTTAGTTAGGGCTTGTATAGGTTGTTGTTGGCCGTGGAATAACAGTGGATGCTCAATGGGCATTTTCTTTCTCTGGCTTGTGATCTGATCTCTCCATGTCATTTATTTATTTGTTATCTGGCAAGAGTGCTTTATTCTCCAGATTTTTCTTTACTGTATTTTATTATTGAAGAATTTATGGATGTAGCAGGAAAATATTTTCACCTGTGTTTTCTCCTGACTTAATTTTAAATGTTGCAGTAGTGGGGCAAGAAATGACATTTTGCAGATCACTTGATAGATAACTGCTGTGACAAGTTTCTTCTGATGAAGAGGCTGGCACCTGCTCCTGGGCCTGAAGGTGTTAGTGGAAGGAGGCATGAATGTAATCCTTCCTTGGTATTTTGGCATCTCTCGGACCTGAGAGTGGCAGGCTCTGTCATCGGGGATTATAAGGATAAATTCCAAGCAGTGGTACACTGCATTATAATAATAATCAGATATATTGGGCCAGTGGACAATGATAGCAGCTTTGTAAGTTGTACTTTGTATGGTATATTACTTGAATTTCACAAATGTAAACAGACAAAATTATAAGGTGGGTAGCACGAGAAAGAATATGGACTTGATTTTCTAGGAAAAGGAAAAGTGACAGACCTTAAGCACAAGGCTTGTGTAATCTGATCCATGGGTTTTGAAAGTTTACTCTTTCAGGGCTGGGGAGATAGCTTGGCAGTCTAAATGCCTGCCTGACAAGTGCAGGGACCCAGGTTTGATCCCTGGTATGGCATCCACAGTACCACATGCTACCGCGCTAGCCCTGGAACCGCGGGCATGCCTTCCCCAGCCACTGAATCCCAGTGCTGGGGAAGCTGAGACAGGAGTATCACTATGAGTCCAAGCTGCTTAGTGAGACCCTGTGCCAAATAAATAAATAAAGGATTTTTTAAAAAATTTAAAGAAAATAGAAAGTTTACTCTTGCAGTTCTAGGGAATGTGGCCTGGAAGGGTATGAGAATGGAGATGAATGAGCTATTTGAGTAAATTCCAGGTGGGGAGTGTTGGCCTGAATGAAGATGATAGCAATAAGAGATGATGGGGCAAGCGTGAGCGGAGTAAGATCAACTTGAGGACACTGTGTCAGACTTAAATGATGACTGGTGGGAAGGCAGGGACTTGATTTTGTGTGCGAGAAAGCCTTTTAAATTTCTAGAATTGATCTGGAGATGGCCTGGAGATGAGAAGGATTAAATTTTTGTTTTTGAGATGGAGTTTCACCATGAAGTTCAGACTGGTCCTGAACTTATTGTGTAGTTTAGGCTGGCCTTGAACTTGTGGCAATCCTCTTTCCTCAACCTTTTAAGTGCTGGGATTACAGCTGTGCACCACCATACACCAGCTTGCTAAAACTGAGATAGTTTGACTTCATTTTGATGTGATTGGAGAATGTGGGGTTAAGTTACAGAATATGAAACAAGCCTGAAATCCTTGGTTTGTTTATTTGTTCATTCATTCATTCAGCAAGATACCCGTTTGTGCTAGGTACAGTTTTATGTTCTGGGGATACAGGAGTGAATAAAACAGAAGAAAATTCCTGCCCTGTCCTCAAAATAAGAAACAGGAATTTTGATTTAATATTTGGCATTCTCATTGAGGAGTTCACATAGTAGCATTAATGGGAGAGTCCAACAGGAAGTAAAATATAACATTTGTTTTATGTTCAATTCTTTTTTTTTTTTTTAGACAGAGTTTCAAGGCTGGCCTTAAACTATGATCCTCCTGTCTCATCCTCCTGAGTGCTGGGATTACAGGCATGCCCCAGAATGCCCAGCTTTGTATTCAATTCGAAGGGAATAATATAAAGTATTGAGTGGGGGGGGGTGTTAGTGACTCTGTGTGTGTGTGTGTGTGTAATGTAGGAGAGGCAGTTACTGATAGAGAATATTGAAGGAATTTTCAGCACAGGGCTAGAATTTTGGAAATGACACACAAATTCATTAAAGAAAAGGAGAAATGTGAGTGATGGGAAGGAAGGCCCTCTGACAGCATTTGGGATGAACCTTGATGCCCAAGTGGGCTGGCTTTGGGCTGCAACCAGAAAGATGAAGAGTATTATGTAGAGTTACTGGTTTTTCCTGTCATAGATGTAGAGTCACAGGGACAGAAAGTGAAACTCTTAGAAAACATCTGCATCCATCTTCTCCTCCTGAGTAAATACCAAGAAGATAGCATCAAGATGCTCAGTCCCTCCCAGTCAACACTAGCCACTATATCCTTGTGAAAAGAATGTCAGGTAGAGATTGAATTGTTAGATGTAGAGATTAAAGAAAGCCTTTTACCATGGCCAGACTTTATCCTTGTGGTGTTCCTAGGAAGAGATCCATGGATGTGTGTTTGGACTGTCCCTTTTAACTGCCTTTGTGACCAAAACTTTTTTCTTTGCTGATAGGTGACTCTTAGAAGGACTCATTCTTGGCCCCTGTCTGTTTGGAGAGAGCCACTCTGCTCTTCATCCTTTGCCAGCACCTGTCCCACACTGGAAGTCTGGGCTTCCTAATGTCCCATAAGCATGAGCCTGTCAGCTGACAGCTAAAAGCCCTAGCCAGGTGCAGTTTTTGCTGCCACTACATGTGCAGGTGCTTCACTTGCTCCCTTTGAAAGCATAGATGGCTCATCCCCATCTAAGCATGTAATCTTTGTGACTATGACACCAACTCTTTAGCTGACAGCTCTGCCTCTTTTCTTGGAAATTATGCTTACCTGCTATTATAGTTTAGGTCCAAAATGTTCCCTGAAAGTCTCATGTGTTCAGACGTGGGGCCTTTCGAAGGTGTTTAGGTCATTTGGGCTTTAACTTCATCTGTGGATTAATCCATCAGTGAGATCATAATTTGATGGCATTATTAGGAAGTAATAGAAATTTAATGGGCAGGGCCTAGTAGAAGGGAGGGGCCAGGGGGTGTGTCTTTTGGGGACTATATCTTCTCTCTGGCCCCTTCCTCTCTGGCTCTGTCTCCGCTTTGCAGATGCAGTGAAATGAGCAACTTTCCTCTGCCATACCCTTCTGATATTTCTGTCTCACCAATGGTCTAAAAGTAATGGAGCTGGCTGATCATGGGCTGAAACTGGGAGCCCAAGTAAATCTTTCTTCCCTTAAGTTCCTTTTTTAAAGGTACTTGATCATAGTGTTGGAAATCTGACTAACACACCTGAATTCTTGAATGAGATCTCATATATATTGTAACAGCCCCTTGGGCAGCAAGTGGTGGAGGTAAGATGAAGCAGAAGATGTGGCTTGTCAACTGGTATGGGAGACAACTACCACCTGTGGAGTAGATGCTCAAGTAGCCCTTTTTTCAGGCTTTTTGGGATCAAATTACGTGGCTTTGAGTAAGTTGCACACAGCTGTTAATTCTAAAGACAAGTTTCAGGGTAGAATTAACCTTTGGGAGAGAAAGTTAAAGATGTGGGGGTTTTTTGGCTTGCTGGTAAAAGGCAAAAGAAAGGAAGATAATCTTTTCAGGTTGAATCACTAATAAAGGGAAAAATTAATAAGGACTAAATAAAGCAAGTTGTTTCAAGATTCTGATTTGCTAATAAACTTGGTACAAATAATGATGCTTCTACTTACTGATTAGAGTTGCCTATTTTGTCATCAAAGAATGATTTTGGAAAAAACATTGAATTTTCCACATATGGGTACATGAGTACATAGAAGGCTCTGTGTGCCTGTCGGTTGGTGATCTCGATGTGGGTATTTCCATTGAGATTCCAATGTTGTATGAGTATGATTATCATTAGAACTGTGCATGTCCCCTTTCCTAGTGATGGTAGGAAGCTGCTGAACACTGAAAGAGCTAGACTGAGTGCCATGTGGCTCATTTGTTTCTGGTTACTATTTATACTTTGCACAGGACAAACCTAAAGTCCTTCTCCAACAGGATCTAGTATCACTGATGAGGATTTTGTAAAGGAATGAGAGTTTTTAAAACAGGATGTGACACCGTGACATGTGAACTGTAGACTCAACAGCTCAGATGTTGCTCAGAACAGAGGGGAAGCACTGCGCCACATTAGAGGGAGCCTTTACCTCAGTGATGGCCAGGCCTGCCCGGGGGAAGGGAGGTGTCTCTTCTAGGAAGACAGGAGAAGGCGATGATATTGTTAGTCTGCTCTTACAAATCAGATTTTTATTGCATTTCTCCAATATTTTCCAAGCATTGTACTGGTAAAAAGAGCTCTACATCCTCTATATGGAATTAAGTGGAGAAACTCAGTCTCTTGGAATAGGCAGGAACATTGATCCCTACCCCCGAGGCTGGTGGTGGCCATCCAGGCTGAAGCAGTCAAGGCAGTGATAGTGGGGGCAGCAGTCTTGGCACAGAGGGTCGAGAGCTGGGGAACAAGAGTAGATTTGAGACTGGGCCCAAGTCATAGTGCTGTGGAAGGCTTTTGAACCTTTGATTAAGTGGCAGTTCTCAGGACACTTTTGTATTCCCAAAAATTACTGGGGACACTAAAGAATTTTTGTTTAAAGTACCGATATTTACCATATCAGAAACTGAAACAAACTGAGAAGTTTAAACAAATATTTTAACTTATTTCAAAATAAAGCAAATCTATTGCACCCATCTCATATTGATAAAAACATTTTAATAAAAATAACTTTCAAAAAAATTATATTTATTTATTTTTTTATTTACTTTTATGTATTTGATACAGGGTCTCACTATGCAGCTCAATTTGTGGTGATCCTCTGTTTTCAGCCTCTCCAGTACTGGGATTACCGGTGTGTGCCACTAGGCCCAGACTTCAAAAAGTAATTATATTTAAAAAGTAACTATTAAAAAGAAATTTGCTGGTCATTGTGGCACACACCTGTAATCCCAGCACTTGGGAGGCTGAGGTAGGATGATTGCCCTGAATTTGAGGCCAGCCTGGGCTACAGAGTGAGTTCAGGGTCAGCTTGAACTATACAGAGAGACCCTGTCTCAAAAAAACCTGAAACAACAGCAACAAAAAACAAACAAACAAATATCCTAAACAAAACAGAAGAAATTTGATGAGAAGAAGGATACCACTTTATGTTTTTGCAAGCCTATTTAATGTGTGGATCACTCAAAAATGAAATTCAATCAAAAATGAAATTTTAAACAAATTGTACAGTAAACACACATAACACAAACCAACCATTTTAACCACTTTTAGGTCAGCTGGATTTTATCTGCTTTTATATTCAATGTACTTGTGGGTGTTAAGGATGTGTAGCAGATCTGGCTTTATACAGATGTGTGGTTGGAAAGTGAAGGAGCATTTTAGTAGCCTTTTAGATACTTCTAAGTATTTTCTTAAAGGTTAAAGTGGTAGTTCCTTAAAAGTTACTTGTAAGTTACTGAAAGCCTATTATCAGTTATTTGTATGCTGTTCTGTTACAGCCCATTGGATTTTTTTTAATAGATCTGCTTCCCAGGTATCAGTTTATAATTTTATGTATTGGTAATTTTGATTTTTTTTAGTTATGCAGATTTTTTTAAGTGCTGACATCAGGAAAGCCTCAAAATACTAGGTAGATGCCAATTTTCTAGTGACTGATAGATGTTTTCCAAAATTCTAGTTTTGATTTGAGTTTTAATCATTGTCAACAATTATAGTCGATTGTTTTCCTTGATATGACAGGCTCATTTCATTTATTTTCCCGGAGTAGTCTGCCACTACTCAAGTGACAAATGACTATCATTTGTCTGTAGATCAAGTATGTATAATATCCTATGAAAAACTCACTATTCCAGCAGTTGCACTGCTGGTTTACCTGTTAGGTGCATGACTCTTATTCTTTTTTTTTTTTTTTTTTTTTTTTTTGGTGGAACCGGGGATTGAACTCAGGCCCTTGCGCTTGCCAGGGAAGCACTTATTCCACTAAGCCACTTCCCTGGCTCCTAACTCTTATTCTTATGTGGAACACAAGTACTGTAGACCTGGTTCACATTTATCACACAGATTATTAAATACACATGTACTCAAAGTTGAGATTTAGCATAGTCATTAAATTTTACTGCTTTGTCAAGAATATTCTTCAGTGAGTCTGTTTTCTTTTACAAGTGTGCAGTGGTCAAGAATGTACAGTGAGAAAAAGCAAAACAAAAAAGAATATATAGTGATACTGAACATAGCTTGGTACTTCCACCTTGTTTGGTGGTAGAGTGTTAGCAGTTTTTTCCATTGTAGCCTTTTCTTTTTTTTAGTACTTGTTTGGCATATGTAATGAATACATTCATCATTAGGACTTGGTACATATACCTATTGCATCTTAGTCCTTTTTATTTCCTATTCTGTTTCCTACCCTCCCCTTTTCCTCTCTTTGTACCTAGGTCCTCTTTGCATCATTACTATGAATTTCCAGACTGAAAAGGGCAAAAATGTCTAAACATTAATATGAAAATAGTTTTGACCTCACAGAGGTCTTAGGGTTCCTGGGAGTCCCAGAAACACCACTCTGAGCCTAAGCCATGATCTAGGAAGACAGAGTGTTTTTCTTTATTCCACTTAAACATGCATTGTCTTGAATATGAAACAACTCAAACTGGAATTATGACAGACATGTCACATTTATTGTGGAAATAGCCAGTAACTTTGGTGCATACATTTGTTTTTTCTTATCAAATTCTTAAAATTCCTTTGTGATTCTGCCAAATCTTTGTTGTTGGTGTTCAGGGTTAATGATAAAGAACATCTAATTTCCTTTTAGAGGGTTCACTCTTTGGCAGTATAATTTAGTGATTAGGTGCATGGGTTTGGTTTCTGATGCATTTGAATTAAATTCTTCATTCTGCAATTTCTGAACTGTTGGAGCTGTGACCATTTATAAGAATGATGGAATTAGAGCCGGGCATGGTGGTGCACAGCTATAGTCCTAGTACTTGGGAGGATGAGGCAGGAGGATCGTTGTGAATTCAAAAGCAGTGTGGGCTACAGAGTAATCTCAAGGCCATCCTGAACTGCACAGTGAAACCCTGTCTCAAAAAGACAAAAAAAAAAAAAAAAAAAAAAAAAAAAGATGGAATTTGTGGCAGAGGGTGGTTGAGAGAATCAAATGAATTAACTGAAGCAAAGCACTTATTAGCATGATACATTGATGGTGAATCCCTGGCATGTGTGTAGTTTTTCTTGTAAGACAAAAAATGTTAATGTGTGAGTTGTTCTTTCTAAACTAAAACCTCATTATTTAGTTTTATTTGCACTTTGTTATAAATAAGTGAGCTTGGGGTTGAAGTTTGATACTTGTCTCCAAAAGGTCACTGGATAGTGACTTGGATGCGATAGCCATTGAATCAGTAAGAACCAAATCTTTACGAGGATGAGTCCCATTTTGTACTGCATTGAAGGGTGTTTTTTTTTTTACCCTACATTCCTCTGTGGTGCACATCTTGTATAATGCAGCGCTGAAACCCAGAACACACCAGGGACTATGACTGTGTCAGTTTCTCGAATTAAAATGGGCAGCTGTCCAAATCCACACACTGATAGATTGCCCTGGTTAAACTGTAGCTGTTGAGTTTGGCAATTTCTTTACTGAAAACCCTGGGGGCTGAGTCAGTATTGTTGTGTTGCTTCAGGTGCCCAGAGCTTTGAAGCACTTGGAATGAGGTGGTTCTTGGCAATTGAGGGATTATGGGAAAGTCTTCAGCTTTGTGGCCCTGGAGATATTGGCTAAGGCTTAAATGAGAGTAGTTATTCTACTGTAAACTCATTTATTTGTTCACTAAATATTGAATGAGTTTATACTATTTGAAGGGCCTGGACAAGGGCCTGGAAGCAGAGTTGTAGTCCTTGTCCTGTAGGAGCGTATAATCTAGAAAGGTGAGGAGACATTAATGAAATAATCACCTAAGCAAATAATAAATGGATTACATTATGGATAAGTCTGGGAGGTAAGGATGCTTATTTTCTCCATTTTATAAGTGAGGGAAGTAAGCAAAGAAAGGTCTAGTAATTTGTAATAGGCACTGAACAAGAAAGACCTGCTAAGTGGTGGAGCCAGTATTTTTAAACCCAAAGAACACTAGAATATTACAAAACAGTAGTACCCATCTCACAGAATTGTTGTAAAGATTAAATGTTAAGTACTTTTTTTTCTTTTTAAAGACAAGATCTCTCTGTGTAGTTCAGGCTGACCTTGAACTTGCAGATTCCTCCTGCCTCAGCTTCCTAGATGCTGGGCTATAGCACTACACCAGACCACTTAGAAAAGTACATGGCAGGGCTGGGGAGATGGCTCCATGGAATAAGCACTTCCCTGGCAAGCACGAGGGCCTGGGTTCAATACCCAGTTCTGCCAAGAAAAAAAAAGTGTTTAGAAAAGTACATGGCACATAGTAACTTTCGACAGAGAGTAATTTACTGGCTAGTGTCACTGAAAATAGGGGCATTTTAAAAAAAAAAATTTATTAGCAGCAGCAACAGGCATAATAGGCCTTACCTTTCTCAAGTTCTTTCTAGTTCATAGAAGACTCTCATGTATGTTATTAACCCATTATAGGTATCTTACATTTGACACCCAAATTGTCCCATTTTGGGCTCATGGGTTTTCTTTTCTTTTCTTTTTTTTTTTCTTTTTTTTGTGGAACTGGGAATTGAACTCAGGTCCTTGCGCCTGCCAGGGAAGGGCTTACTCCACTGAGCCATCTCCCCAGCCCTCATGGGTTTTCTTGTAAGTTGACCCCTGAGTGCTTTCCTATGACCCTCATAGCTTCTGATGGCTTTTGTTCTGAGTTAGTAGCATATTTAAGGAGGAGAGAAATTATAGGTGTTGAAATCCTTGTTAATTCTGTTTCTGATGTGTTTATTCAAAGAGACTGAGTTAAAGTTTACTTTCTGTTTTGAAAAGAAAATTAATAGCATATACGTGTTTATATGAAGAAATAAATCACATAAGAAACACTGTTGACATCTTCAAGTTCTTCAGGAGCTTTAATTTGCATTTTTACAATTGGCAATTATAAAGCAATGCAGCCAGGTAGCTTTCTGCAAATACCTTTTGAGGAGCAGGTGCCTGTGATTGTAGGTAAATAGTGATTAAAAAAACCCAAAATACCAAAACATAAAGTGAAAGAAACCCCACATCAAAATGTAGATGACCTACTTGCGGATTAAGGAGTACCCTTGGCCCAGCAAGTTCATTTTCAGAACACTTATGGAAGGTCGCAGAAGGTCCAACTTGAGGCATTCACTGAATCTTGCTTTGAACAGTGACTCCTGAAACGAAGGGCCAGCCACTGTCCTTTACGAGTCTTGTGTGTTTAACTGACTTTGTTTATGATTTTTTATTTTTATTTTTTATTTTTTTTGTGGAATCGGGGATTGAACTCAGGCCCTTGCACTTGCCAGGTAAGCGCTTATTCTACTGAGCCATCTCCTGGCCCCTGTTTATGATTTTTTAAAAAAAAATTTAAATTATTTATTTATTTATTTATTTGGTACAGGGTCTTGCCATGCAACTCAGACTCATAATGATGCTCTTGTGTCAGCCTCCCCAGTGCTAGGATTATAAGTGTGCTTTACCACACCTGGTTTTGGTGACTGGAACAGCGTACCTGGGATTCTGAGGCCGGCAACGCGTAGGGTACCAGGGATTGAATCTGGGTCCTTGTGCTTGCCAGACAGACATATAGACTGCTGAGCTATCTCCCCAACCCTGTTTTATCATTTTTCTCCACTACATTGTAAAGTGTTTGGAAAGCAGGAATTCATATTTTATGTACTGCTCTATTCCTAGTGACAGGAATATAGCCTGGTGTATAGTAGATACCAAATAATACAGATGCCCTTTTTTATCTGTGGGTTTTACATCTGTGATTTCAATCAAATATAGATGTACAATTTCAGAAAGTATATCTGTACTGAATATATACATAGTCTTTTCTTGTCCTTATTTCATCAATATAGTAGCAATTTATATAGCATTATGTATTGTAAGTAATCTGAAGATGATTTATAGTATACAGGGAGATATGCATAGGTTATATACAAATATTATGCTATTTTACATAAGAGAGAACAGCACCAATAGATACTGGTTTCCATGGAGGGTTCTAAAACCAATCACCTATGAATACTAAGTGAATCAGTGAATATTACTATTCACATTTCATATACAGGGACTCTGTTATGTGTGAGTCAACACCGCAAACATCTGCATAGAACAAACTAGAATGTGAGGACAGGTCACAAAGCTTTACTAGGAATGATCGACTGGTTAGTTGAATAGAGACTGTGGGTAGAGTCTTTAATTTTTTTTTTTTTTTTTTTGGTGGAATCTGGGATTGAACTCAGACCCTTGCGCTTGCCAGGGAAGTGCTTATTCTACTGAGCCATCTCCCCGGCCCCCGGAGGTAGAGTCTTGAAAGGAGCTAGAGAAAGCATGGTTTAAAAAAAAGTTAAAGGGCTGGGGAGATAGATGAACAGTCTAAGACTGTCTGTCAAGCTCAAGGACCTGGGTTCGATTTCTGGTGCCATGCCAGAAACCGGGTATGGTGGCACACGCCTGTAATCCCAGCACTGGGGAGGCTGACACAGGAGGATCACTAGGAGTCTGAGCTGCATAGTGAGGCCCTGTACCCATTAATTAATTAACTAAAAAGATAAAAAGAGTTAAAAATTCTGTCCAGCACACAGTGCCTGGGATGTGAAATGAGCCCTTGAATGCCCGAATGCTGTGATGAAGGGAGGGTAGGTAACAGGGGCTCTACAGCAGCAAAGTGTAGGATTGAAAGCCTGAGTGCTTATTTAGGGCCCAGAAAATGTGGGGTTGAATGGCTTAGTTTAGGCTATTATTTTTAAGCTGTTTAAAATAGGAGATTTCAAGAAGTGTATTTATCTTTAATAATACTGTAGCTCTTGATAATTCTTACTTGATTATCATTTATGCACATGAAAAGCCAACATACCCTTTTTTGGCGAAGCTCCAGGATAGTCTTTGTGCATAATTTCCAGGATTTTTATGTAATGCTATTACATTCTGTTCAGAGAAAAATGTAGTACAGAAAGCAGCTTTCAAATCATTATTATTATTTTTTTTCATGTTTGAGTAGTTTGGGAAATGTTAACTTCATGTTTTAGTGGTTTAGTATGGAGAGAGGAAGAAAATCCACAGGCATGTATTTTATTTTGTTGTATATGGATGGATATTAAAACTCAGTATACAATTAAGGCTGTGACATTTTAAGTAAATGGGAGTTTTGCATATTGACTTAGTTTTACCCTATTGTGCTATTATGTGAGGTGTGGTTTACATTTCTTTTTACATATCTTCATAACTGAGTTTTTTTCTTCTTCTTCTTATGGTCATTAATATTTGTTGTTTTATAAATGAGCTGTCCAGAAAGTAAGTGGGGAGTTAAGTTTTGGAAAGGAAAGCTGGTGGCGATATAGCTCATTGGCACAATGCCTGCCTTGTAAGCACAAGGTCCTGAGTTCAATTCCCAGTACGAAAAACAAAACAAAAACAAAGTTGCTAAAAGGAAAGCAGTATTATAGAGGTTTTCTCTGTATCTTACTTGTAAAAATGATTTGTTTTCATACATTAGCTTTCTATCATAAAGTTTACTTTTTTTCCATCAGGTTTCTGCTTCTGCTTAATCTTGCTGGTTCTGTTTTCTCCTAGTTGTAAAATGTAAACTTTAAACAAGATCCTGTTCTCTAAAATTAGCTGAGATTCTCTTATGACTGGGAAATAGTACTTTTCTTAATATGAAGAAGTGGTTTCTTTTTTATCCATTTGTTTAAACCATGAACCCTTATTTAGACAAATTTAGCATAGAGAAACTAAGATTTACAGAACCACTAAACTGCAGGGTATGTGTGAGATTCTTAACTTTATGAAGGGTTCTTTACTTCCTTTAAATATAAATAAGATTAAATTCTAGAAATATAATTTATACATGGTTTTCAGAATCACATTTGTTCTATAAGGCAGGATATCACTAGAGGAACCCTGCTTAGTTTTGAAAGTTTGAAAAACACTTTTTAAATGACTTTAAGAAGAAATTGCAAGTGAATAAATTTGTTTAAAAATATACTTCAGTCCCTATCTGAACATTATATTACAGAGGGATTGCAAGGTTAGTTGCCAGTAAAATGAATTTCATGATGTTGGCAAGTTTTTCACCAAAAGGACTGAACAAATAAATACTGGACTAATAATGTTCTTAGCAAGTGTTCTGTTAGTACTGTTCCTGGTGGTGAGGTCCTGGGTCTGCCTACCATCCACCTATGTGAAGTGCTGGGGACTTGCTGCCTCTCTGGAGGGCCCCAAACTAACTTGGAACCTTTGAATATTTTAAAGATTCTGAGATTTTGCATGATTTTCTCTTTATGTTCTCTTCACTGTCATCACTGATTCACATTTGATTCCCTGTCATTTCCTTGGTGGAGAAGGGGAGAGGGAACCCAAGACCTGTATGTTCCACTGAGTTGTCTATACTCTCAGCCCTCATTTTCATTTTCTTTGTTCCAAAGTATTTTTCCCTACATCTCTGAGTTTCTGTGTTCACTTTTCCTCCTTTCTGCTCAAATAATGAAGGGCACATAAAAACCTTTGCTCTGAGAGACTTGTGGGTGGCTGAAAAGGTATCCAGGCTTTATCTGGCAAGTTGGGTTAGATGTCTATTGTCTTCAGTTCATTTTCTGCTTTTATAGTACTTTGCATGTGGTCTTTTTTCTTCAAGGGATTTCTTAAGGAAGAGCAAAGAAAATTCATGGCCAATGAATATGACATTTACTGTGGTTTGCAGAACTAGAGAAATAAGAAAGGAAACACTCTAGTTGGTTCTGAAAGATGGTGTTGTCACTGGGCACCTGTGTTATCCGACCTGCCCTGCAGGAGAATTTCACAAAGGCTCAAGTTTTGAAGCTCTAGCTTCCCTGAAAGAAACTGTTATCCAGAGTTTGCCTGTTTTTCAAGGACTAAGTGGCTAACTTGGTGTGCACATAATTGCAGGAGTTTAAAAGCTTTCAGGATTACCACACAAACAAGGCATTTCAAAGGGCTTTCCTTGTTTGCCACACACAGTTCCCAGTAAAATGCTCAGGTGAAATAATGGGGCAGAGATGGTGGTTGGGAAGTGGAACTTTGTTGCTGGCTCCAGAAAAGAAATTGTGAGCATGGACATTTTGAGAGCTGACAGTTCTAGGATAGCAACTTTGTGTCTCTGCCATTTGGAGTTCAAGTGGAAATGTTTGCTTTCATAGCTCTAGTCATGCTGTTTCTTTATTTAGTAGCTATTATATTTCCAATTCCATATACACCTTTGGCGGTACTCCAGCATGCACTTTCTGTCTCTTCCAGTAGCATTGCCTATAGTGCACGGCACTTTCTTAGCCAAAATATATCAACAAGATTCTTAGCCTGGTTGATTGTTTTAAGCTATTCTTTAATTTGTTTTTTTTTTAAAATAGCAGCTTTTTGGAAATGTAATTCAAATGTCATATAACTCACTCATTTAAAATAAATAGTTCAGGTCAGGTATGGTGTGCATACCTGTAATCCCAGCACTTGGAAGGCTGAATCAGGAGGATACCTGTGAGTTTGAGGCTTTCCTGGGCTACATAGTAAAACCCTGTTAAAAAAAAAAAAAGAAAAAAAATATATATATTCCCCCCCAGTGGCTTTTCATAGATTGAGAGAGAGCTGTGCAGCCATCACCACAATTGATTTTAGGACATTTTTATCACCCTAAAAGGAGACTTTGTAGTGGGCAGAAGTCACTTTGCATTTCCTCCAAGCCTCACAGCCTTTGGCAACCGCTGATCTACTTTCTGACTCTGCATTTGTCTGTTTTGGATATTTCATGTAAATGGAATCATTCAGTGTGTCTGGCTTCTTTCACTGAGCATCATGATTTCAGGGTTCATCCACACTGTAATGTGTATATGTGTTTTATTCCTTTTTACGGTCATCCATTGTGTGGATAGACCATAGTTTATTTATTCATTCATTAACTGATGGGAAAGGTATTAAAAAAAATCTATAGTTGGGCTTGAGAGATAGCTCCATGGTCTAAGTGCCTGCCTGACAAGTGCAAGCACCCGGGTTTGAACCCCGGTACCACAGGCTGTGCTGCCTCGGAACCCTGATGTGCCATGACAGCCCTAAAACTGGACATGGTGGTGTGCACTTGTAATCCCAGCACTGGGGAGGCTGAGGGAGGAGGAACTGTATGAATCCGAGCTGTGTAGTGATACCCTGTACCAAATAAGAAAGAAAGAAAGATTTAAAAAAATTTTAAAATCTATAATTAAGATGATTGCTTGAAAATAATTGAAATAATTAAAAATTTTATTATTTAATGATATATCTTGATTAAAATTTACCTATTCCATTTTCACTAGTGTTTATACATTTTCCTCAAAGGCATGATTAATTGAGATTTAGTACTGAATTATCATTTGATATAAATATTTCATATAACCAATTTAGTTTCTTTTCCTAACAGCTCATCTCTTTTCTAGGCTTGTTCTAGGCTGATTAAATTTGCTGATCCTTTTTCTTTTTCTCAGTCAGTTCCTTAATAGAGGGCTTTAGTGGAATCATATGATTGAATATGAAACCAACCTCATTTGATATGTTGCTAGATATAAATACCAATCGAAGTAAGTCTTTCTGGATGGTTGAGTTTTCTGAAGAGCTAAAGATTTTTGCTGTTAAGTCAATCAGAAATTTTTCTGTTTTAACCAGTTTAAACTTTTGGTTTCATGATTCTATAATATATGAAACTCCTAGTTTCATAAAAAATGACATGCCAACTAAAATGTAATTTTCTTAATTACATTTTTATTTTTAGTATTTGTTACTTGGCTTTTACTAATATAGCAATTTCTTATAAAAATAGAATTTTTTCTTTGCTTTAACATATTCATGATGGGGCTGTAATTCATGTGTTTCACTGCCCTGTGACTTGAATGACCAGTTTTACAAACAGATCTAGTCACATTTACTGGTCTTTTTACTAATAAAATTGATAAAAAGCCACCCGATGGGACAGTCATGCATGTAACACTGGTGGTTCAGGCAGTGGGAACATAATTAAACCAAGATTGCTATTTACCTATTCTTATATGCTATAAAATAAATTTTCTGGTTGCTTTCTTGATATTACCTTATGTAATATAGCTTTCCAGTAACAGATTTGCTTCTGGTTTTTACTTTATTTTTCTTTATGTAACATTTTGCAACATTATCAGCTATATTCTGAATAAATCAGGTTGTAAGATGTGTGAGTTCAGGATGAGTAAGATGTTATTACAGTTATTTTTAGCTTAATTTTAAGGGAGAGGAGGAGAAAGAAAATTATAGTCAAGTTTGTGTTTTAGGAAATTTAGCATGATTCCCATAAAACCAGAGAATAGATTTCTTTTGCATATTTTGAGATACACAAGAATGATAGATTAGATTTCATAATTGATAATTAAATAGAATTAATAATTAATTTCATAACTAGTTGTATTATAAAACTGAAGTATAAATGTTAAGGAAACACCTGGAAAACTATAGAAACTATTGTGTATGTATAGCTGTTTTACGTTTTCTACTACATTGTCACAGAAGAACTGGCCATATTTCTGCCTCTTTGCTTTAAAGTGAGAGTGTGTATATAGATTTGTTTTTCAAAAACTTAGTAATCTGGCACTCAGTAGCACTAAATCAGGACTAGTTTGTTATGGTTCAAGAAGGTTGGTTCTTACTGAAAGGCATTATGATGTATTTATGAGAGTGATCTCATTTAATTTTGGGCAAAGGATTGAATCCAGCTCTGTTGTCAGTGTGTCAGAGAGGCCTCAGAGAATGCCTGGTGGGGGTTATCAATGTCTTAATTTTCAAAGCAGTCAATATGAGAGAGAGAGAGAGAGAGAGAGAGAGAGAGAGAGAGAGAGAGAAAGAAAGAAAGAAAGAATCAATGGCAGGTAGTGGAACAATGGCAATTTGAATATCTGTTTTCTTTTCAGAGACAGGAGTCTCCCAACCTGAAGAGTTTGGGTTAAAATTAAATGAGATCACTCTCATCAATACATCAGGCACTGGAGAGGTGATTGTGAATGTAGGTTTTTCCCTGCTTCGTTCCCCGCAATGCGTTTTCATTAGCATATATTTTATGTCACCTCATGAGTAGTGCTGTATGGAAATGAGGCCTCAGAGAATGTCAGAAACCTTATACCAGGTACATGTTGGGAAGAGGAAATTTGGTGGGCCCCACTCTGACTTCGAGGAAAGAATAAGAGACCTGCTTTTCCGTCTTTGGAATTCACCTTGTCCTTTATTTGTGTTTCCAAATCTCTGTTGTCAGTGTGGCAGTGTCCAAACTCCTCCCAACCATGACCCCAGGCATGGGGTTGCTTGCTCCCATAGCAGTTCAGAGGCATTGGACAAGGAAAGCTGGATTCAATCCTTTGTCCAAAAACACATACCAGACCCTGGTCACAATCTTGGGACACATGGTGACAAAAGCCCCTACCTCGGGGAATTTACCCTGTAATAAAGGAGACTGCTACAAAACAAATTCACAAGAACCTGGACAGTGTGTTATAGTTAAGCCAACTGTGCAGAAAAATAAAGCAGGATGTGAACTGAGGCACTGAAGCTAGTAATTTCCTATCTTTGGGGTTTGCCCCATAGGAATAAAAAACACTGGGAAAGGGTGACCTTCTCACCCCAGGAGTGGCCCAGGGGGACAGAGTCTTCTTGAGGGGAAGGAAGCACAAAAGGGACTCGCTGCAGAATCAGGGTAAAGGGAATGCCATCAGTGTTGGGACCTGTGAGCACTACAGGAGGAAACGCGAGCATGGTAGGGCTGGCTCCAGGCACACAGGCTCAGGGCAAGAGGGTGGGACACGAAGCCACAAAGCTACTTGGGTTCCTCCTTCTTCTCGGTTGCCTTTTTCTGCTTCTGATGCATGATCTCCAAGTTCCTCTGCTTGCAGGCAGCAGCAGAAAGCCCGTCATCTCCATGCGTTCCCTTAACCGAGTCTCTCTGCTTTTTCATATTCTTCTGGCGGGCTAGCTCACGCTGGTTACCGCGGGTCATGGCGATGGCTGTGGCTCCGGCCTGCCTTCCTTGCGTCCCCTCCTTCCGTCCCATGTTGTGGGCCCGCCCCCTTCTAGATGGTACCCTTGGACAGGGGTAGGCTCTGTGAACTGTCGTGAAAAATTCTCCAATGGCATCTTCCCTTGACTTCATTTACCTCTCAGTCTGAACCTTGGGCCTGAATTTGCTGTTCCTAATTTCTATCATAAGTTCCTCTGATGCTGGCCCACTGCACTGGGTGTCTTATATAGATCCCAAAGTAAAGAATATTTTCAGGATTTGTATTCTGCTACTTTATCCCCCTTACTGCGAGCCTGCAGATTCCAGGTGTTCTGTTGACTTTCAAAATAGTAAGTGAAATTCAAATGATTTAAAATTATTTTAAAATAAACAACTGAGTGACATTAAGTATATTCACAGAGTTGTGCAACTATCACAATTTCAGAGCATTTTCATAACCCCCAACAGAAACATTGTCCCCAGTAAGCAAACATGCTGGATCATCTCAAATGCCAATGTGTAATAACCATTAATCTACTTTCTATCTGTAGGATTCACCTCTTCTGGAATTTTGTATAACTAGAATCACATGATATGTGGCCTCTTATATCTGGTTTCTTTCACTTATTTCAAGTTTTATCACTGCTGTAACATGTTTTAGTGCTTCATTCCTTTCTATGACTGCAGGATTCTTTCTTATTTTTTATTGTATTTATTTATGTATTTGGTACAGGGTCTCACTATGCACTTAGACTCGTGGTGATCCTCCTGTTTTCAGCTTCCGCTGCGCTGGGATTACAGGTGTGCACCACCATGCCTGGACTTATGACTACAGAATTCTGAATGGATAGAACTCTTTTTATTTTCAGTCCATCTTTTCATGGACATTTCAGTTGTTTCCACCATTTGGCCATTATGAATTGTGCTGCCACAAACATTTGTGTGTGAGTTTTTGGGTACATGTATTCAGTTCTTTGGGGTAGAACTGAATACCTAGGAAGGGATCACATGGTAACTTTTTGTTGTTGTTTTTTTTTTTTTTTTTTTTTTGTAGACCAAAAATGTTATTTTTTTTTCAACAAATAATACACTGCATACATTCTTCCCAGTGGTTAATTGCTGTACAAGATGCAGACCTGTGATCCTACTTACAAACACCATTAGAACATATCATTCTATTCATTAAGAGAATGCAACTATATATCTATCCCAACCACTTTGAATACACAGATACAAAATGGACATTCATAGTTATATCCCAATTTTTTTAAGTTCCGTTGTTGAATATTATAGGTGTGTAAACTCAGCAAAATATTCCAAAAGAGTCCAGTAGCCCATAATAGCATTGGGTCCTCTGTTTAACTGGCAATGTCAGAAATTATTGACCTGAGTCCCCCACAGCTCAACCTAACAACATGGCTTTACTTCCTATATTTCATCTTCATACTTTTCTACTGGATGGTTAAGACCAAGGTAAAGCAGGACCTGTGCAACAAGAGTTGTAGCTTTTTGGTCTGAGAAGGTCAGTGAAATGCCCTCAGGATTTATTCTGAGATCCTGTAACTCAGATTGTAGAACCTTTGTCAGTGTCAGCCATGTGGATGAGTCTTGGCCAATGTGCTGTCTGTGAAAGCCTGAGAGAGTGTCTTCTCCCCATGTGACTGTCCCTAGGCACTGTTGTTGTTGTTTTGTTGTTTGACGGAACCAGGGATTGAACTCAGGTCCTTGTACTTGCCAGGCAGGCGCTTATTCTACTGAGCCATCTCCCTGGACCCTACATGGTAACTTTTTGATGAATTCCTTTGTTGCTTTAAAAGGAAGAATTTATAAGAAAAGCCTTGTAGAAAATTGGGAGTTAGATATTTCAGAAAACATCCTGGAAATTTAGATTCAGAACCAAAAAAGAAAGTTTAGAGTCAAGTCAATAATAGATAATTCTAAAAATTATATCATCTTGATTAAAATAATCACTTTGTTCATGATAAATTAGAATATGATTAGGATAAATTACAGTATAAGTTTGATAGTTTAGAGACTTTTATAAAAGCCCAGTTCATCTTGAACTTTTTAAAAAATTTTTTTAATTTTTGTCTTTTTTGAGACAGTTCAGGCTGGCCTTGAGCTCACTTTGTAGCCCAGGCTGGTCTGGAACACTCAATGAACCTCCTGCCTCAGTGTCCTGAGTACTGGAATCATAGACATGTACTACCTTGAACTTCTGAGCTCAAGTGATTCCATCTCATCTTTATTGAGTGCTGGGATTACAGGTGTTCACTCACACCCAGCTAGGGACTTTTTTGTTGTTAAATAAACATATAAGTTTCCACAGTGCCCTTTTAAGCTGACATTGGGTTTGGCCACTTTGGAATTGTGTGTTAGATAAACAGCTGGTATCTAGGGCAAGCTTTAAAAAAAAATACTATTTAAATATTGACTAAAAAAAAAATCCCTAACAACTCTAGGAACTTTCTTGTTCAAATGAATTCAAACTGTCTAAATACAGTGTGGTAAAATTAGGCTTCCCTTCTGCTTCCCATGGGGTTGAGGGAACCCACAGCCCCTTGTGCCCAGCTAAGCCACCTCCTGCTTGCCAGCTGTCCATAGCCAGCAGCATTCCCACACGATTCCTTAATATAGAATGTTTCCAAAAGAAACATTGACTACTAAGAAAGCTTTACTCCCAAACATGGTCACTGGTTCATAGTTCATTTTTGTTTTGTTTTCAAGCAGTTAAAACAAGGAATAATATGTAAACTTGTCATTGTAACTGAGTGTCAGTATGGTTTAGGGTAAAAGAGGAGAAAATGGAGTTTCTAGTCAGCAAAGGACTACAGAACAAGAGGCTGCCCTGGTGCTGACCTCGGCAGGATGCCCCTCTTGGCCAGTGGCATCGTTCTCTGCCCAAGTGTAATTGGTTCCTCTGAATAAGTGCCATCATGAGGCAGCTTGGGGTGGCCCGTGGGACAGCAGGATTATCAGTACTATCATGGAAGATCACCAAGCTGTTGAGCAGCTAGCTCTTAGGCCTGTGGAGTCCCAGTAAGTATCATTTACTGTTTGTTAGGGTATTATTTGATCCTATAGGAAGATAAAAATATTCAGACAGAGGCTAGGGATATAGTTCAGTGGTAGAGTGCTTGCATAATCTACATGAAGCCCTAGGTTTCATCTGTAGCACCACCAAAAAAAAAAAAAAAAAAAAATCATCATTAAAGTGAATTGGGAAGCTCCAAGAGACCAAAGAAGTGCACAGAAAGTAACTGTTCTATAAGGGGACCTATTACTTTGTGGTCAGGCTTCCTTTCTTGTAAAGCCATTTTGCATTCATCCATTGGTTGAGCAGAGTTTCTGAGTAACTACGAAAGATGAGCATATGAAGATGAATAAACTGTAGTCTTTGTCTTAAAATGTCAGAGACTACCCCAAGCATGGCTGGTAGAGACTGAGGATAGTACTGTTGTTGTGGAAAACAGTCTGGAAGCCCCTCACAGAAGGTTAGGCAGAGTTACCATATGACCCAGCAGTTCCACTCCTATGTTCACACTGAGGAGCATTGAAGATATATGTTCTCACGAAAGTGTGTGCACAGATATTCATGGCATCATTGTCCACAACAGCCAAAAAAGTAGAACCCACCTAAATGTCGCTCAGTAGATGAATAGTTAAAACAAAATGTGGTCTGTTCTTATAGGATATAACTTACGTTTAGCCATAGAAAGGAATGAAGCACTGATGTGTTACAACATGATGAACCTTCTAAACATATTATGTGAAAAGCTAGTCATGAGAGGTCATATGTTATTGGATCCCACTTACATGAAATGTCCAGAATAGGTAATCAAAGAGATGGAAAGTAAATTAGGGGTTGCTAGATGTTAGGCTTTGGGAGAATGGGAAATCACTGCTTCATGGGGACAGAATTATCTTTTGGGGATGATAAAAATGTTCTGAGATTGATTGTGGAGATGGTGCACAATACTGTGGATATACTTAAAATCAATGAATTATAGACTTTAAATGAATGAATTACATAGTCTATGAATTATGTTTTAATGGCTCAGCTATAAAAAGAAACCCACATCTACCAGAGTAACATTAACAATTGATTAGAATATATTATAGTACAAGGCCATTTAGATCTAAAAGAAAATAAGATTTGAAATAGAGATTCTATAGATTGTGGGGTGGAGAAAGATGACGTGGTTGATGCCATTGCAATCTCTTGGGAGGGCAGAAGTCCTTGGGAGAATCACCAAGCTTCAAGGACTAGGATTCAGGGGCCAGGGTCACAATTTTTTTTTAATTTATTTTACAGTGTGTGTGTGTGTGTGTGTGTGTGTGTCTCCAACTCAGCCCACCAGTGGGCGGGGCTGGCTGGCATGTGGTACTGGAGGATTGAACCGTGGTCCCTGTGCTTTGCCAAGCTTGTTCCAAGTAGGTGCTTTAGACCACTGAGCCATCTCTCCAGCCCAGGGTCACAATTTTGGAGATTCAGAGTCTTTATGTCTGTCAGTATTCAGAGTTATGCAATTCAGGAGAACTGATTTATGCTGATCATGAGACTGATCTATAAACCAGATGCCAATGTACTGTATCAGGTTAACTTGAAGAATAGGATGTTCTTTTCCAGTAATAACAGTATTCTTATCTGTTACCCATGGCACTTCTGTGATATCAAGGTATCTGGGAGCTAATTAGTAGTGATATGATTGCTTAAGGAATGCACTGCCTGAGCAAAGGGTCTTGTTTTATTTGCCACAGAGAAATCATAGTCTTATCAGGGATAAATACAGGCAAGATGGCTTCAAACCAGCAGTGTGGAGTGAAGGTCATCAACTGTTGGAGTGTAGGGCAAAGAGAAAGAATAGGATAGGGCTGATCAGGCTAGAACTTGGGGCTTGAAGGAAGAGAGGCAGATTCATTGGGGGAGAATAAGGAGACATGAGAAGGGCCCCTTCAGAAATGGTGCAGCATGTTACAGAGAATTTATTATTTATTTATTTATTTATTTGGTACAGGGTCTTGCTATGCAGTTTTGGACTTGAGGTGATCCTCCTGTCTCAGCCTCCCCAGCGCTGGGATTACAGGTGTGTGTCACCATGCCCAGTTTCACCCCTGGGTTCCTGGGCTGTCACAGCATGCAGTACCAGGGACTGAATCCAGATCATTGTGCTAGCCAGGCAAGTGCTTAGACCCCTGAGCTATCTCCCTAGCCTCCAGAAAATTTATCTTATTCATGTTACATAGAGGTCTGGTCATTGAGATTAGAACATTAGGAGGTGACCTCAACATGGAATCAGTGTGGAGATGCTAAAGAAGAGGCTTGGCAATATTATCCACCTCAGAGATATAGAGAAATAATGAAGATGAGTCTTCATGTTTGGTTACTAACTAGACAGATAGGCATGGAGAGAGATTTGGGCTGAGTGGTTGAGCGATTACAGCAGGTAGATAAGCATTAAGTAAGACAGGCACCAGTGGTTACTAACAACCCACTTGAGAAAGGATCATTGAGGATTGGTTGGGTAGACTTGGTACATCTGGCCTGGAAATCTTTTTTGGTGACCTGATATCTTAAGTGAGCTATTGTGAGGAAGACACAGAGTTACCCCTCCAAGCTTTATCCTGCCACCATGGTGAGTCTGTATTTTCAGATTCCCCCTGTCACTTCCTGGTCATATTTGTAAACATAACCAATCACTATTTTAACAAGCTAATGGTACTGTTTTTATGTTTTATGATAACATAAAATTGTTTTTAATGTATTTTTGGTGTGGTAAATGATGTTGGGGCTATTTTTTAAACAGTCTTTAAAAATGGAAATAACAATGGATAAGATCTTTTTTTTTGCTTTTATTTTCATTTTTTTTGATAACAATAAAATTCTTCATAGGAAAATTTGCATGGGTTT
>NW_004524597.1:7535882-7569776 GCF_000260255.1 Octodon degus
AAAAAAAATCATAACAAATATATTTCTTCAGCTTTTGTGTGAATTTCTATAGGAATGGCCAGCTCTTCTGGGTCAGGGACACCTCCCACATCTGGAGGTGACAGAGCAAGAGAGCGAGGGGTTTACAGCCTTTTCTTTAATGCAAAGTAGGCATATTTCTCAGTACTCTAATTTGTGTCCATGAGAGAAGACATTTTCAAGGTGCCTGCAGTTCTGAAACATAAATATTGTGTAAAGAGTTTTCTTTCTGAGCCAGCATGCCTCCCCAGGCCATGCCATGCACATATATTAGTTGGCATGCTTGTTTCCCTTCTCCGTAAAGCACAGACCTATAAATATTCCTCAGTTTAAAAATAATGTTTTTCCTACTGTGAGGCAAGGTTCAGTTCTTGTCTATCTAATTTTAGTTCCTTGTTTTTATGAACTTGGAAATGTTTTCCTTAACTAGAAAAAAAGCACATATGGAAGTGAAGGAAACGTCTTGCTATATTTCCCAAGTGAGATTTTCTAGGTGAGATTTGCCTTTTGGTAATCAGATTATTAGAACCAAAATTAAGGATTAAGAGTTTATGTGAGACTCAAGGGGATGAAAGTGTTCTCTACTGGCCAGTTGTTGCCCTGTGTTGTTTTTAAGGGTATAAAATTGACATATAAACACAACAGAAAAGTTTGCATTAGAGTCCTATAGAATACTGTAGTGGCCCTGAAAGAGTGCAAGAGCCAGGTCCTATGTTCTATTCCTGGTACCACTCCTCGCAAAATTAACATACAAATAAATGAAATTCTGCTATGTAAAACCCTGTCCCTGTTAAGAATACCTAGAAATATATTGGAACATGTCCAGAATTTAAAAATGTATATCCTAGTTTAACTGAAAAAAATATTGCCACTAATCTTCCTCAAAATATTTGTCTTTGCTTAGCCACTTTCTGAAGCACTTCTGGAAGTCCCCTTTGGTCTTTATGAGGTGTGATAAAAAAAAAATATGGTGAATGCTGCTGTTGGGTGACATTCAGTACAAAGACAGGTTTGTAAAAGCAAACAGTTTATCCTCTTTTACCTTATTCACTGGATCTGGCACTATGTGACCTTTAGATCTTCCCTAAGGTCAAAATGACTATGAAAGGTAAACATTTGAGTTGATTCAGGACATTGAAGCAGATATGATAGTGAAACTAAAGACTCTCTTGAGAGAGGACTTCCAGAATTACTGTGCTTCAGAAAGTGTAAGAACGATGAGACAAAATGTGTTTGAATTGAGGAGTATTTTGAGGGAGATTCATGGTAATATATGAAATAAGCATATAAAATTTAAGTAGTATACCATATTTTTCACACCTCATATATTATCAATGATTATCTTTTGATAAAAAGATGTTATATAAGCTTACTGACTTTGACATAAGACCTCATTTACTCTAATAGATCATAAATATATAACTATATTATTGCTGTTCTCTTTCTGTCTCTCTGTCTCTCTCTGTCTCTCTGTCTCAGTACTAGGCATTGAATTAAGGTTCATTATCAGCCTTCTTTTATTTTTGAGACATGATTTCACTAAATTGCTCAGGCTGAATTTGATTTTGTCATCTTACTGCCTTCTCAAAGTGCTGGGATTACAGTTATTCTTCACCATGCCTGGCTATATCATTTTAAATGACTGTAGTATTTTAATATAAGGCTATATTATAATTTGATTAAGAAATATACCTTGATAGTGTTTCCAATATTGTATTATTTATTATGTATCATATACTAAGATATACATTTTCTAGACCTCTATAATGATGCATCTTATAATCACTGACATCTTAGATTTGATGAAATGTATTATAAATCATAATTTATAATTAATATAATGAATTTGTAACTTGTTAATTATTAGTGGAGTTGAATCATTTTTAACATATGCTGCTCTCTTGAATATCTTTTATGAGTTGCCTGTGAATTGGACATTTGACTTTTGTTTATTGATTTATAAGAGCTCTTTATTTGCATAAGTATCTGAAATCTCTGTCTTCCATGTACCTTATGTTGAAAAATTCCCACCAGTTTGTAATTTGCCTTTCAATCTTTTTTTTGTTGTTTTGTCTTTTTGAGACAGTGTCTTGCTATGCAGTTTAGACTGGCCTTGAGCTCATTTTGTAGCCCAGGCTGGTCTCAAACTCAATTATGTATTTTTTTTTGACATATGGAAATTTAAAATTTTTATTTTGGGCTTATTTATCACTGTTTTATGATTTACGCCTTTGGTAACATGATTTAAAAGTCTTCCCCATTTAGGATTATATAAAATATTATTATTATTTATTTTTATGTATTTAGTACAGGGTCTACAGGGCCTCACTACATACATGGACTCTAAGTGATGCTCCTATTTTCAGCCTTCCAAATGCTGGGATTACAGGCATGCACCACCACACCCAGTCTCAATCACTGTCTCAACTTGCCCAGTGGCAGGGCCAGCTTGGCACAATGGGGATCAAACCCCAGTCCCTGCATCTGCCTAAGCAGGCACTTTAATTGGCTGAGCTATCTGGCCAGCCTTTAGGATTATGTAAAATATTAACGTTTTCTTCTAATGATTCTATGGGTTCTTTTTTTTTGCTGCTTGTACCTTAAATCTTTCTAGCATTTATATTAATATGAGGTTTGGCTGGGCCAAGTTGTCTGGGCAGATATTATATACCATATATATTTATATCTAGTTATAATTTATATACTTTACCACTTATAAATATATAGAGTTCTAATTTATTTTAAGGGATTTCTTTTTCTCTGTTTTTATACATTTATTCTTCCAGATAAAATTAGACTTCTTGTTTCTTCACAAATTCTGCTGCCTTTTTGATTCAAGTTCCACCCAGAGTTCTGTCAAATTATGGATTAATTTCTTCTTATCCAGTAAGCTTTTGTAGCTATTTGTGTAAATTTCTCTTACATTGCTCAGTAAACTTTTATACTTTTCTTTTGAGCTTTTACATATTTCTTAAATAAGTACTAGGAATTGAACTCAGACCCTCACACTTGCCAGGTGGGTCCTGCGCCACTGTGCTATCTCCCTGGCCCTCTGCTTTGTTTTCTAACTAGCTCCTGTTAGTATTTAGGAAAGTTAGCAGTTTTTGTCATTTACATACATGCAATAAAATTTACATGCAATCTACAGTTTGGTGAGTTTTAACAAAAAGTCTGTAGTTGTAGTATATGAGCTATATGTGTGTTTCTGTTACCAGGTTTTGGAGTGCTGGAGTCTCCTTCTCAAGGTGATCTCTAGGTTCTTTCTGTCCTGAGCAAAGAATTGATCAAGATGAGTGGAAATGGTAACAAAGTTTTGTTAAAGGTAGGAAAAGGTACAGGCTCTCCAGACCCAACTTGATTGGGCCAAGTGAAAGTAAGAAAGAACATTCACAGCAAGAGGGTGGGCCAACATGCAAGAGAGAACAGAGTGGCAAAGGCTCACTGTATCTTGTGTCACCTTTTTAGGCTGAGGTCAGGTTGGCTATTGAAAATGCCTAATGAGAAGTCTATATGTAGGGCTTTGATAACTGTTCTGTCTTCTTTTCTAGCACCCACCCCCCTTTCTTTGGAGGGAGGTACTGGGAATCAAACTCAGGACCTCATGCTTGCCAGGCAGGCATTGCACCACTGGGCTAAATCTCTGACCCTTCCCATCCAGTTTCAGTCATGTCCTACCTTCCTGTCTCATGTCTATTGTGCTCAAAAGTACCTTCATGTTTGCTGTAGTCTGCAATCAGTCCCTCTCCAGTCCTCAGCTCTTGACCACCACTGACCTGTTTTCTCTTGCTGTAGTTTTGTCACTGGGTCTGGGTCTGAAAAGTCCCAGAGGCTGAAGGAAGGACTCTATGCAACCCCTTTAAAATTAGTTTGTCAGCTTGCTTACTCCTGTCCAAGAAAAGAATTTTCAGGACAAAGCAGAAAGTGGGCTTATTAAGCAGAAATTATAGGACACATTCAAGAATGGAGTGTGGGTGCTCAGAGAAGTGAGGTGTGCTACAGTGGGACCTGGGAATCTTTTCTGTGTTTTGGGTGGTGAAAAATCAATGGGAGTTGATAATCTGTAATCTTAGCCTGGTCTAGCAGGTGGGAGAGGATGACTCATCCATAATGAGATAGTGGTTCAGTCATATGGGAAATCCTAAAAGGTGATGTATTCACAGGTGAGTGAGGACCATCTGCAAGGAAAGGAGTTTCCCAGGTTCTGGAATGAGAAAAGAAAGAAAAACCAAAACAAACAGAAATTGGGCTTGTGTTCTGAACCTGTAGTTTTTCTAAAAGTACTTTTTTGAAATCTCAGTTTCCTGCCTCCTTTCTACCTAGTTTTTATGCTATCCTACCTCATTTCTGCCTTTTGCAGAATTTCTAAGAAATATAATCACAGATTATCCTGTGTGGTAAAAATAACAGGTTATGAGTGACTCATTTCATCACTTGGAATGGTACTTGTGAAATTTGTCTACACTGTATGTACCAATAGTTTATTCCCTTTTATTCTAAACAGTATTATTTTGTTTAGATGAATCACCATTTTAAAAATTTCATTTATCAGTTAATAAACATTTGTTTTTAGTTCTTAGATACTATGAATCAAGGTGATGTGAACACCCATAAGACTGTTGTGGGCAAGTATTTTCATTTCTGTCAGTTAAACATAGAGAAGTGAAAAACTTGTATGGTGGTGTATTCAACTTAAAAGAAGTCATAAAACTGAAAATGTTATTCTTTCTAACTGTCCACTTAATACAATTTTTTCTGGGTCTAATTTTAAAGTTCATATAGTCTTAGGTTTTTTTTGGTATAAAAATCATACAAATTTAAAATTCCTTCCTTTTTTATTGAACTAAAATGTAAAGGTCAAAGCTAGACCTAGAGTTAGTGACTTTGACTTGAGTGTCCATGTGTTTTCCCTCTTTAGAAGGTTGGTTGGTAATTATCTTTGGGAAGGACGTTTGATCTTTTTGTCACTTCAACATGGAAATGTTCCTGGTCCTTGTGTTGTGTTCTCACTCTGCACTTAGATGGCATGAGGAGCTGAGGATAGAGTGAGGCTGTAGTATTCCATTCTGTTGTGATCTTGGGCTGTTTCCTGTGTAAGAAAACTTTGAACACAACCATAATTTCCCTGAAGAAGGATTAGATTTTGACCTTATTTGATACCCCATAACCCATGTGTGCCAATCATGGAACATATGTATAGGAGGAGGCTGATTCTTCATTGTTGATGTCACCTGGATCTCTCTGAAGCATTACTAATAGACATCTCTCAGTTGTCAGTGCATTTTCTAGCAGTCACATGGGTGGAGGGCCTGTTGAAGATGGAAGCTGTTTGCTGGGTGTATGTGTCATTTTCTTGAAACCGTTTCAAGTATTCTTAAATCCCTGGGTGCCTCACCTCATGCCTATTGTCATGAGATGCGCTTAAACTTGAGAGGTGAACGCTTGGGAATGCCCCTGCAAGAAGAATCATTCATCACTCTGTGTGGTACACAAAAATTAGATGATGTAAAAAATGGAAAGGAAAGTAGGAAACTAGAGCTTTTTTCTTTGGACAAAAAAGATACAACACCTAATTCTTGTGTTGTTGAATCTCTCTCTCTCTGTCTGTCTCTGTCTGTCTGTCTCTGTCTGTCTGTCTGTCTGTCTGTCTGTCTGTCTGTCTGTCTGTCTCTGTCTGTCTGTCTGTGTGTCTGTCTGTCTGTCTGTCTGTCTGTCTCTGTCTGTCTGTCTGTCTGTCTGTCTGTCTGTCTTTTGTTCTAGGAATCAAACTCAGGATCTTCTACTTCCCAGGCAGGCACTTGTGACTCTGAGTTATACCCTGACCCTGTTTGTTGAATCTTTCAGTGGAAAGATTTATAGACTTACTGCCATAAATCCTGAATCTGACTTTTTTTTTTTTAAGCCCTGGTTAGTTTATCTAGCAGAGATGTTATGTTAGCAGCTAAGAACAAATTTGAATTACTGGGCTATAATTCTGTTTTGCTATCAGTGTTTTTGTTCCTTTCTCCTCATTAACTGGGCATCTGTCACTTATGAAACAGCATTGGTGCATTTCAGAATGATAGGACCCCAAGCAATGTTTGCGTACTAAAATTCATCCCTTGTTATAAAACTCTATCTGCATCTCTCCTCAATAGAGCAGGCTCCCTCATTGATGAGATGTTGATATGTGTAGAATACCTGCTCACCTCTGGGATCCAGCCCTGATGTATTTCCTTTCATCAAGCTTTCTTTAGTACCCGGATGCTTCCCTATTTCTACCTCTCTTCATTTCCTCTTGCTCTGTTGAGCGTTTGGAGTTGTCTTCTTTTATCACAGGATTGTGTGCTTCCAAAGACACATTTTATAACCTTTTGTTCCTTCATCACTGCTGCCATAAATCAGTGTCCCTAGAGTTAAAAAAATATAGAGAGAGATTAAAGAATTAAAATAAAGCAGTAAAAGTACAGAATATTACCACTGTGTTTTTTAAAGCTATATAAATAAAAATAAGTGACAGTGTTGCATACTTGTCAGCATTAGCTGTATGTCCTTTGGGCCTACTTTAGTATTTTTCCTAAAATGGGGCTATTGCATGTTTTCATGGTGGTCCACCCTATGCTGTAAGGTATATTTTATTTTTTTATTTTTTCATAATTTTATTGATAAACCAATAGCAATGAGACAGTTTCAAATCAAATCGCTAGGATAGTTTCAATAATTAACACATTGCATACATTCTTCTTAGTGGTTAATTGCTGTACAAGATGTGGACTTGAGATCCTATTTACAAACATGTAAGGTATATTTTAAAATGTTTTCCCTTTTTCTACTTTTACTTGGCTCAGACTCTTTGCAGAGCCTGTTTTTTTTTCTGCCTTTAATAATATGAAACTTAAAAAAATATACAAAAAACTGTTCTTAGAAGTATAACAATTTTACTTAAAACTTCTGTTTCAAAAAATAATCTTTTAGTTTTCTTATGTCCTTGGACACATACACAAAGATGGTACACAACGCCTGGTGATCAGCCCCTTCTTGGTTGGGAGGGTACTTTCTTCTGTGTCTAGAATATAGAATTGTTTAGCAAAGAGTGACTGTCCAGTGGCAGTTAGTTATGTGAACCTTTCTGACTGTTCCCAATCTCATGTGTTGTTTGTTACAGTGATAGTAGGATACCCTATTAGGATGACCAGAGTCCTACAAGTGTTATATTTGACAAAAACATCACACTGGAAATGCCAGTGGACAAAGAATCATGTAAGACTCCTGCTCTGTTTTAGCAAGATCTGGCTCTTGCAATATATCTGTGACTCAATTCATAAACTTTAAATTCAGAATCCTGTTGGATTTAGCATAGTGATAAAAGGATGGATCTTGAGTTGGGACAGATCTGCTCTATTGTGTATCCAGTGTAGCCTCACTAGCAAAGGACCTCTGCCTTCGCCATTTTATGAGTCTTTGTAGTCTGTAAACCAGCTTAGCACTTTTCAAATATGAAATTATTTTATAGAGAGAAAAAAATAAGCATTAAGTCTTTTTTTTTTTTTTCAGAACTGGGGATAGAACTCAGGCCCTTGCGCTTGCCAGGGAAGCACTTATTCCACTGAGCCATCTCCCCGGCCCCAGCACTAGGTCTTATACCCTTATTTTGGGTCTAAAATTAACCTAGCTGGATAAAGATTCTTTTTTTTTTCTCATTAAAAATAAAATTAGATTTGGTGAGGTGTAAGTGACATATACTAAAATTTAGCCTTTTTAGATCTGCTGGGAACAGGTATTATTCCTCATTTGATGAGTTTTGTTCTTTTTTCTTTCTCTGCCTAGATTTTAAATGCTTTCATTTTATCTCTTCCATTTACTTATTTGTTATATCTCTTTCTAATGATTTCATTTTATCTCTTCCATTTACCTGTTATATCTCTTTTTCTAATGTAGTCTAGTGACTGCCTACATTTTATGATACATATCTTCTACTTTCACTCACTGCCTTCAAATATGTTACCACTTTATTCCATTGCATAAGAACTTTCTGGGCCAGCCAGATAGATCAGCAGATTAAAGCTCCTGCATAGGCAGACCCAGGGACCCAGGGACCAGGGTTCAATACCCAGCATGCTGTGCCAGCACCCTGCCCCCAAGGGCTCACTGAGACTGAATTGAGACTGGGCGTGGTGGCGCACACCTGTAATCCCAGTGTTTGGGAGGCTGAAAACAGGAGGATCACTGTGAGTCCAAAGTGCATAGTGAGATCCTGTAGACCCTGTACTAAATACATTAAAAAAAAAACTTTCTGAGAGTTCTTTGGTGAGGCTACTGTCACAATATAGTATCTTATATATGTTATAAATCCCATACTACACTAATTTTCTACTAAATTATCTATGAAGATAGTGCTTTCCAATCAAACTTTATTTTAGATCTGAGCTATCTAGCTTAGTAGCCACTAGGCACCTGTGGCCATTCAGTACTTGAAAAGTAAAGGCTATATTTTATTTTTATTTTTATAGTACTCGGGATTAAACCCAGGTGATTTTGTGCTGCACTACGTCTCCGGCTCGTTTTACTTTTTATTTTGAAACAAACTCTCACTGAGCAGTAAGTTGCCCAAGATGGTCTTGAATTTGTAATTTTCCTGCCTTGGCATCCAAGAGAGCTATAGACTTACAGATTATATGTCCTAGGACACACACAAGGATGTTTGTGTGGGCCAACTGGCTTTTATTTTTGAGGTGCTAGGGAACAAACCAAGGGCCTTGCATATGCTATGCAAGTGCTGCACTATTCACCCTAAACAGCGAAATTTTAAGTTAATTTACCATTGAGTAGCTTAATATGGGTAGTGGCTACCACATTAGTATAGTTTTAGAACAATTAAAGGTTTTAGAAAAGTATAGTTTTAGAACAATTAAAGGTTTTAGAAAAGAATTTTATACTTATCTTTTTAGTTCACCTCAACTGGGCATGGTGGTGTGTGCCTGTAATCTCAGTGCTTGAGAGGCTGAAAACAGGAGGATCACTATGAGTCAGATTTGTGTAGTGAGACCCCATAGACCCTGTACTAAAATACATTAAAAAAAAAAGACAGGGCTGGGGAGATGGCTCAGTAGAATAGGACCTGAGTTCAGTCCCCAGCTCTGCCAAAACAAAAACAAAACAAACAAGAAGCACCTCAAGAATTCTTAGTTCCTTTGTGTAGGATTTTTAAAAAAAAATTTATGTATTTGGCACAGGGTCTCACTACTCAGCTTTGACTCAAGGTGATCCATCTGTTTCAGCCTCCCCAGCGCTAGGATTACAGGCGTGTGCCACCATGCCTGTTCTTGGTGGCCCAGGATGGGAAAGGCATGGCATGTGGTACTGGGGATCGAACCCAGGTCCTTGCACTTGCCTAGGCAGATGCTTAGACTGCTGAGCTATCTCCATAGCCCCCAGGCCTGTATTCTTTTTCCTCTTGTGAGTCAGGAACTTCTTTTAACATTTTATACCAGCTTCTTCTCCAGGAAATATGTGAGTTTAATTTTTACCTGTCTAGAAAGTTTTTATTTCCCACTTTGGTTTTTCTTATTAAGTGCTGGGGTTTGAACCTAGGGCCTTAGACATGCTAGGCAAGCATTTCCCAATCCAGTGAAGGTGACAGTCAAGATAAACTGATAATAATAAGGATAATTCTTTTACAGATTACATAGTGAATAATATGGAAAATGAGCATTTTTCTTAGGAATTTAAACAGTGAGAATGAGTAAGTTTTAAAGCATTATATGTTTCATTTTTTACTACTATATACCATTTTTTCATGTTAGTAATTTTTGTGAAAATTGTATGTAGGATTACTTTATTTCTGCATTTTCTCAATTATTTCATCCTTTTATTTGGCCATTTTTTTCTCTGCTTGCTGAGGTTTGGTTTTCCACTCAAGAATCTTTCTGTGACCTTTGTCCACTGATAACCACCTTGGTGAGGGTGAACACCCTTGGGTGTACTAATGGCATAATGGGTATGCTACCTGTTCAGTGTGGTTGACATATTTCTTCCTGCAGACACAGACTACTTGGCCAGTTCTGTCCTTTATAGTGTCCTTGTACCACCTGAACTTTATCATCTTTTTAGATAGGCTAGAGTCAAATGCTGTACTTCTCCCTCATCTCTTTGGAAAGAGGTAAGGCATATTCTTCCTATGAATGTGAGGAGGTATATTGAAATGCCTTTTACAGGTTTTTATTGTTTTGTTTTGTTTTGTTTTTTTAGCAGGCTGGCCTCTGAACTCACTGTGTAGGCCAGGCTGGGCTTGAGCTGGTGGCAATCCTCCTGCTTCAGCCTCCTTTTGCAGTTCTTTTAGTTAGAAGTCATGAGGGGGATTGAACTTCATCTTAGCTGCTGCTTCAGCAGTGACCACAAAAGGAAAGAGTTATATACTAGATTTTTTTGGTACTGGGGATTGAACTCAGGACCTTGTGCTTGCCAGGTAGGTGCTTATGCCACTGAGCTATCTCCATGGCCCAAAAGCTATATACTTTTAAAGCAAGGGGAAAAATGTAAAATTTGATGGGTGTCTTATTGCTAGTTCACTTTTTCTAGAGAGTGGAGGTAAGAAACCTAGCACATTTCAACTACTGGAAGAACACCTGCAGGAGATGGTCTATATATACAAGGAAATACTCAAACTACTGGGAATATAATTGATAGTAACAAAAATTAAGCAGTATCATCTGGGCACCATGGCACATGCCTGTATTCCCAGCACTTGAGAATCCACCTGAGTCAAGAGGATTGTCATAAATTTGAAGCCAGCTTGGGTTACATAATACATTCAAAGCCAGTCTGATTATCATATTCTCTAGGGACTTAAAGTTCAACATATTCTGCCTAAGATATTTGATATTCAGACAGATAGTGAGGTTAAGATTAACAGCCTAGGTTGTATGGCAATAACAATAAACTTCTCTTCTGGAGGGTTAACAACCTAAATTTGCAGACCAAAAGTTAGAGAAAAAGAAAGGCTGCAAGGACAGCCAACATTTTGGCCCTAGCCTTCCAAGGTCAGTTAAGACTCAGGACATATGAGAACTTGTACTGTAGCGTCATGTAACTCAGTAGTGTCCCAAATTTTCTGATCAAGGAGATTATGGGGCCAAAAAGGAAAGTGATCGATGATGTAGAGTGTGCCTAAGGAGAGTCACATGGAGAGAAAACATTCTCTCAGGCTTTCCCAGAGAGCACATTGGCCAAGCAATGGCCATGACTCATCCACATGGCTGACACTGACAAACAATCTGAAGTACAGGATCTCAGGATAAATCCTGAGGGGATTTCACTGACCTTATCAGACCCAAAAGCTACAACTCTTGTTGCATAGGTCCTGCTTTACCTTGGTCTTAACCATCCAGAAGAAGACTATAAAAATGAAATGTAAGAAGTAAAGCCATGCTGTTATGTTGAGCTGTAGGGGATTCAGGTCAACAATTTCTGACATTGCCAATCAAGCGGAAAACCCAATACTATGATGGGCTACTGGACTCTTTTAGAATATTTTGCTGAGTTTACATACCTATAATATTCAAATAACGGAACTTAACAAAAAAAGGGGATACAGATGAATGTCCATTTTGTATCTGTGTATTCAAAGTGGTTAGGATAGATATATAGTTACATTCTCTTAGTGAATAGAGGGATTTGTTCTAATGGTGTTTGTAAATAGGATATCATGTCTGCCTCTTGTACAGCAGTTAACCACTAGGAAGAATGTATGCAATGTGTTGATTATTGAAACCGTCCTACCAATTTGATTTGAAACTGTCTCATTGCTATTTGTTTCTCTATAAAATTATGGAAAAAAAAAAGCCAGTCTGAGCTACAAAGTGAAACCCTGCCCCCGCCCACATTAAACAGTATCCAAATTCCCAACAGGTAATGGTGAGATAATTATTAAGTCAACCTGATAGAATATTATATACATTTTTCATAGACATTTGTTGCATACCTACTGTATGTCAAGTTGTGTACAAAATATCCTAGATACACACCTTATCTCATTAAATCTTCAGTTTCCCTTGGAGAGAAACATTATCTATACCCCATTTCCTAAAAGTCAGAAGCAGTACACCGAGGGATTAACTAATTTCCTTATGTCAGACAGCTAGTAACTGAAAGGCCAAGACTTCCCAAATTGTGATGATACTAGTAGTAATAATGCAAGTTAAAGTAAGAATGAAATAAATTTAAATCTTTTTTCCAAAGAGGAAAAGAATGATTTTAATTATTTTTGGTGAAAGCTAGAGAAACTAAGAACCCTGAAGGAATATAAATAGAGAAAACCTTTTTTCAGGGCATTTGGACCTATCTTTCAGAATTTTTCATGTCTCATTATTTGACCAAGCCATTTTGCTTTTAGGAAGTTACCCTATTGTGATGCTTGCATAAGTGTGCAAAAATATATTTATAAAGATCTTGGTTACTTACTTTGTTATGTGTAATAGCAATAAATTGTATGTTGCTTAGGTATGTGTAAACATCCACAAGAATGAGGTAGATCTGTATGAACTAACATGGGCAAATAGCCATTACCAGTTGTTAATTGAAGGACCTGCGAGATAGTTCAGTGGACTAAAGTACCTACTTAGGCAAGCTTAGGCAAGCACAGGGACTGCAGTTCAATTCCTGGCACCACATGCCACGCCATCTCCCGCCCCTGGGCACACTGAGCTGGCCAGAGTCTGGGCATAGTGGTGCACACCTGTAATCCCAGTGGGGAGACTGAAAGCCGGAGGATCACTACGAGTCCAGGCTGTGTAGTGAGACCCTGTAACAACCAAATACATTAAAAAAAAAAAAAGTGTTAATTGAAAAGAGCAGGTGACTGGACCCATGCAAAGCTCAGTCTCGTTTTCTATAAAAAAGATACAGTTGAGGTATGTACATACGAAGATGGTATTGTATACGTTGAAAGATATATACAATTTTTCACCTTTTATTAGCAGAAAAAGAATGTGCTTTTTAAAAAGCCACCGTAGGAGTTATACTAACTGGTAGAAACATATGTTTAAGGTACTTCAGGGAGAAAACTGGTGCAGAATAAACCCTGGTTGTATACTGGATGCACACCTGATGTATACTCATCTTGGTGGGAGACAGAAATGTTCTATGTATTCTTTAATTGTTCTTAAATTATAATGTTGAAAGACTCTGTTTTCCTCACAGCGAAACTTCTTATTTAAAGACCTGTAAACCTAAAAGGGAAAGAGGAAAGGATGTTCCCTTTAGTTTTTCCCCTAGACTGTTTAGAGAATCAGTTTTTTACTAAAAGTGAAACTGTACAGTAGTTCAGTCACCAACAAAAGGTTCAGAGATTTGCTTCTGCTGACTCAGTGAAATACATGTTCTTTTTTTTTCATATACACCAATTCTTTTTTTTTTTTTTAATTTAGGACAAGGTCTACAGGGTGTACAGGGTCTCACTACATACATCAGACTCAGTGATCCTCTCATTTTTAGCCTCCCAAGTGCTGGGATTATAGGCATGCGCCACCATGCCTACTCTCAATCACCATCTCAGTGCGCCCCCAGGGACGGGGCTGGCACCGCACACAAGGGATCAAACCTAGCTGCTGCACTCTGCCTAAGCAGGCACTTTAATCCACTGAGCTATCTGGCCAACTGTGTTTTTTTTAAATCATTCATTCATTCACTCGTTCATTTATTTGGTACAGGGTTTGGCTGTGCATCCAGACTCCTAGTGATCTTCCTGTCTCAGCCTCCCTAGCACTGGGATTACAGGCATGCACCCCCATGCCCAGTTTTGGTGGTTGCATGGTGCACCAGGGAATCTGGGGTGGGCACAGCGTGTGGTACCAGGAATTGAACCCGGGTCCTTGCTCTTGCCAGGCAGGTGCTTAAACCACCAAGCTATCTCCCCATATATACACCAATTCTTGAAGTAAATGTTTGTATATATTTCTCATGGGAGTATGGGAGTGTTTGAAGGGGTGAATTCTTCCCTCCTAGTGAGGAGGACTCATCCTCTTGGTCAGTGAAAGCCCTAAAATAACCTGGGCCTGAGGGTCACCTGGAGGCCATGATGGTTGTAGAACTTCTCTGTTTGGTACAGACTCTAAAATATAACTGTCTGGGACACACAGGGTTACCCCAGAGCAGTCATTTAGCTTTGAAATTGATTCAGCTGCCTATGTAGCATGACTCAGTTGCTCCAGAACTATCTTAATTTGATAACTACCTAATTTGAACCAGAAGTCTTGGGCTTGACCCAGAGCCGTCTTGGTCTTTAGTGGAGTTGTGGTGTGTATAATGTTGTCAAATTATGTTCATTGTTAGAAGCCAGGGGAAAGGAAGTGACTTGCTTTGCCAACATAAAAATAGCTATAGTACAAGAGGAAGGATTTCAAGAATTAGTATTTTACTATGCTTCTGAAGTAAAGTTAGTTATAAATATTATTCTAATTGTTTTTACAAAACCATTTTTAAAAACCCTGAACCCAGGCAGGAATTTAATAACTCTAAGTTGGGTTGATCTTTTTCCCTCATTTTCTCCTAGCCTGTATCATTACTCTAATGGTTTTAAAACTATCATTTTGTTTCTTAAATTTTTTTCATAAGAACTGGACATCAGCAGCAGTTTTCTTTAAATCTGCATCAGATGATCACTTGGTTTAAATGCATAAAAGGTAAGGAAATTGAACAGGAAACTATTTGCTTTGATGTAATAAAGAATGTTCCTTTTATCTAAAAAACATCTGACATTCATGGAACAGTGAACCTATCTTTGAATTATATGTAAACGAGAACATTGGAATGGATGAAGTTATGCTTGACTCTGAGCATGTTTTAAATTCTGATAGTTCCCACCAAACACTTTTTATTTGCATTACTTATTATTCTAAAGGGTTATATTCCTTTTTGTGGATCTTGTGGAAATCTTCCTGGATAATCTGATCTGTCACATTAAAACATAAGATTGTTACTTTAAGGAGAGGAGAGAAAAAGTAAATATATTAAAGGAGTGGAGAAAGATTTGAAGTAGTAGATCAAAACGAGAAAACCAGATGTGTTATTAACAAAGATTTGTGGGGAAATAGAACTACTTAATACTTCCTACAACTTCAGGATTTTATGGTTGCATAAGATTTTTTTTTTCTTTGTATGATGTTGGAGATTGAGCTCAGGCCTTTGCACATGATAAGCAAGCACATAGCTCCAACCTAAGAGTTTTTTTTGGTTCCATAGTGGTATATAAATAGAACTTCCCCATTGCCTATCATAGACTATTCAGGCAAATTTGTACTTTAGGTTCTTCCTTTTGTCTCTAGAAACTGCCCCTGTGCCTTAAAAGTCAGCAGCAGGGAGTAGAAAACGCATGCCACTTGTTAAAGCCACAGACATGAGTAGGAGGCTGAAGGCTGCCGTGTGATATTAGATTTCTGCCCTTACCAAATTTAACACCTTCCCTAGCAGTGTCATGGTGTTACCATGAGGATCTTGAGAACAGATAAGTGATGCTTTATAAATGCGAAGTATAATTGCATTAGGAAAGCAGGGAATAAAATAGAAAAATACCAAATATTTAGCAGGAAACAGCCAAAGCTTACTTTCCCTTTCGACCCAGGCTTTAGAGTGCACACTTGGGAATTGAAAGCAAAAGGAATGTGCAGGTGTTAGGGACAGGATGGGCAGAGTTTGGTGGGGGTGAAAGTGGCAGCTTTAAATATGCCGGTACTTTGATCTTAGGACAGCACTAATTTGGACTTGGTTCAGATCTCTGAAAATTACCGTGAAAAACAGCATAACAATAGAAGGCCATTTTCTCAAGTTCTCAAGTTGCTTTCATTCTGGTGTGTGGTCATTTAGATCCACAGATGCAGTGTGGAGCTTGCTATAAACTGCTATAGCCTTCGGATGGGCTGCAGGAATGACAGTAGCTAATGCTTGCAACCTTTCACTTCTCTTGTTTCTCTATGTATTTACTCTCCTAATTTTCCCTACTGACCCACTCACTAGCCGTGTGTGCCAAGAGTACTGGCTGTGAGGATCAGCCTCTATGAATTTATGCAGGCTGAGGATGAAGAGTCAGAAATAAAAACACAGTTCTTCAATTAGTCATTAAATTTTAGTTGGCTTTTTTTTTTTTGAGATAGGGTCTTGCTATGTAGCTCAGGCTGGCCTTGAACTGACAATGATCCTCCTGCTTCAGCCTCCCAAGTACTGCAATTACAAGCATGTGCCACCACACCCATCTTAAAATGTGTTATGTACACATACTGACACCCCATGATAAATGTGATCATTATGTACAGCAAACATATACTTAAAAAAAAAAAAAAGAAAAAAAACCCAGGTGTTAAAAAAAGAATCTCCTGGGGCTGGGGAGATGGCTCAGTGGAATAAGTGCTTCCCTGGCAAGCGCAGGGGCCTGAGTTCAATCCCCAGTTCCGCAAAAAAAAAAAAAAAGAATCTCCTGTATACTGTTGAATGGAAGTGGCAAGAGTAGGTATCTGCCTTGCTCCTGACCAAAGAACAAACTTCTGGTTTTATTAATTTTTTTCTATTTTTCTAATTCCTTGACTTCTAATTCAAGCTGTTTGTTTTGTTACAGGAATCCAGGGCCTTATAAGTGGGAGGCAAGCACTCTTTCACCAAATTACATCCTCTGCTGTTATTTACACTTTTTCTTTTGAGGCAGAGTCTTGCTATGTAGTCAAGGCTGGCCTTGAACCCACTATGTAGCACAGGCAAGCCTTAAACTCACAGCAACCCTCCTGCCTCAGCCTCTTAAGTGCTGGGATTACAGTGTGCGCCACCACATCTGCCTTCTTTTTATTTTATGGAGAAATTTAGATCATTGACTTGAGACTTTTCTTTTCCCTACCCAGACAGTTAAAGTTATAAATTTCTGTCTAGGGGCTGGGGAGATGGCTCAGTGGAATAAGCACTTCCCTGGCAAGAGCAAGGGCCTGAGTTCAATCCCTGGTTCCCACAAAAAAAAGAAATTTCTGTTTAAACACTTTACATAGCTGCATCCATAATTGGATGCCTTTATATAAGCCCAATATAAACTTTGATCGTCTATGTTTTTTGTTTGTTTGCTTTTATGGTACTAAGAATTAACCCTTGGCTCTTAAGCATGTAAACCATGTGCTATACCACTAAGCTATATTCCCATCCACTCCTGCATTTTTATGTTTATCCAATTTGAAGTAATTACTTTTATTTCTTTTTTGACCATTATAAAAGTATGTTTTCTGATTTTAGAGTATTTGGAAGTTCTTTCAAATTTCTTTCTCTTCTTGATTTTCAGTTTAATTCCACTATGAAAAGGAGCATGCTGTGTGTGATTTCAGCTCCTTTAATTTTATTGATGCTTGTTTTCATTTTATTGACTTTTGGCCTAGCTTATGATTTATCCTGAAATGTTGGATGGTACTTGAAGAGCAAGTCTATTCTATTGTAATTGCCTGAAGTGGTCTATAGATGATGGTTAAGTCAAGTTGATTGATAGTACGATTCAAATTTTGTATATCCTTGCTCATTTTCTGTTTAGCTGTTATATTAATTGTTGAGAATGGGATATTGAAGTCTTAAATACGTGATCTCATGTTCTCTCCCTCAGTCTCAGAATAGTTGAGATTATAAGTGTGTGCTTTGGCACCTAGCTCTTCTAAACATCATTTTGAGTTATCTATTTCTGCCTTCAATTCTGTCAATTTTTATTTCATTGTATTTTGAGGCTCTATCACTGAGCTACACTTCCAACCCCTTAGTGAGTTTTTAAAAACTATTTTTATTGAGTTATATTTTTAGTTGTTAATCTAAAGATTGTAATATGTATCTTGTCATAGTCCATTATAGATTAATACCAAATCATTTCCAAATATAATAACATTGTTCTATTAGATCTCTATTTCTTTCTTCCTTTGTGGTATTAAGTCATATATATTTCATCTTTATTTTTATTTTTATTTTTTTCAAATTGGTAGGACAGTTTCAATAAGTAACACATTGCATACATTCTTCCCAGTGGTCAAGTGCTGTACAAGATGCGGACATGATATCCTAACACCATTAGAACAAATCCCTCTATTCATTAAGAGAATGTAATTGTATATTGATCCTAGCCATTTGAATACACAGATCCAAAATTGACATTCATCTGTATCCCTTTTTTTTGTTAAGTTCCATTATTTGAATATTATAGATGTGTAAACTCAGCAAAATATTCTAGAAAAGTCCAGTAGCCCATAATAGCATTGGGTCTTCCACTTGACTGGCAATGTCAGAAATTGTTGACCTGAGTCCCCTACAGCTCAACATAACAGCATGGCTTTACTTCTTATACTTCGTTTTTATACTTTTCTTCTGGATGGTTAAAACCAAGATAAAGCAGGACCTATGCAACAAGAGTTGTAGCTTTTGGGTCTGATAAGGTCAGTGCAATCTCCTCAGGATTTAACCTGAGATCCTGTACCTCAGATTGTAGAACCTTTGTCAGTGTCAGCCATGTGGATGAGTCACGGCCATTGCTTGTCCAATGTGCTCTCTGTGAAAGCCTGAGAGAATGTTTTCTCTCCATGTGACTCTCCTTAGGCACACTCTACATCATCGATCACTTTCCTCTTTGGCCCCATAATCTCCTTGATCAGAAAATTTGGGACACTACTGAGTTACATGACGCTACAGTACAAGTTCTCATATGTCCTGAGTCTTAATTGACCTTGGAAGGCTAGGGCCAAAATGTTGGCTTTCCTTGCAGCCCTCCTTTTTCTCTAATTTTGGTCTGCAAACTTAGGTTGTTAACCATCCAGAAGACAAGCTTATTGTTATTGCCATACAACTTAGGCTGTTAAGCTTAACCTCACTATCTGCCTGCTTCAAGGTTGTATATGGTGAGATTTTTGGACTTATGTGTAAACATAAGAATTATATAATTCTTTATGCCTATTTTTAAAATATATTCTAATTTTTAAATGTTTTTTTTTATTTTATTCTGTAGGGACTTAAGGTTCAACATATCAATACTTGATGAAAAATACCTGTTCCATATTATGGCTAAGATGTTTGACATATATTTCATCTTTATATAAGCCAATATTAAATTCTGTATGTATATATATATATTTTTTTTTTAAAGTTTTTAAAAATATATTTGATACAGGGTCTTGCTACACAGTTTGGACTCATAGTGATCCTCCTGTTTTCAGTCTCCTCAGCACTGGGATTATAGGCATGCACCACCAAGCTAATCTTGGTGGCTGGCTCAGTGCACCCCAGGACAGGTCTGGTGGGGCATGTAGTGCTGGGAATCAAACATGTCCCTGCACTTGCCTAAGCAGGTGCTTAGACTGCTGAGCTATCTTGCCAACCCTGTACTTGCCTTTTAACTGAGTTAGCTATAGAAGTTTGAATCTGAACTGTCCCCCAAAGTCCATATGGTGGGGGACTTGATTGCCAGCTGATGGCCTTTGGGAAAATGGTTGGATTAATCACCTTAATCCATTGATCCTTTGGAAAGTGATCAATGGGTTAATACATTGATGAGTTTTTAGCTCCATGGAGGTAGGGCTTAACTGGATGAGATAGATCACTGGGAGTATAACTTTGAAGGCTTTATGTTACCTAGCCCTTTTCTTATTCTCTCTGCTTCCTGTTTGCCGTGGGATGCGGAGCTTTCTTTCACCATTCCCTTAATTTTCCTCACCAAAGCCCTATAGCAATGATTCTGGCTCACTGTGCACCAAAACCTCTGAAACCATGAACCCAAATAATCCTTTTCTTCTTTAAATGGGTTATGTCAGGTATTTTGTCACAAAGATAGAAAGCTAAAATATGACAAAAAAAGATTAATGTTTTATATTTACCCATGTAGTTACTGTTATTATCCTTCTTTACTCCTTCATGTTCATGTTACCATTTGGCGTACTTCTATTTCTATCCTGAAAAACCTCACTTAGTATTTCTTATGAGGCCATAGATTATCTCAGTCTTTATTTATCTAGAGATATCTTTAGTTATATTGCATTTTAGAGGTATGATTTTGTTTTTGAGGCAGGGTCTCACTATGTAGCACATGCTAGCCTTGAACTCATTTGTGTAGCCCAGTCTGACCTTGAATTCACAGCAATCCTCCTGCCTCAGCCTCCTGAGTGCTGGGATTACAGGCATGCACTGTCACAACACCTGGCTAGTTTCCAGTTTCCAAAGTGAAGGCAACTATTAGTATTATGGGATTTTTCTTTACATAAAGTCATTTTCTTTTGATGTAGTCAAGATTTTCTCTGCTTTTGGCTGTTAGCATTTTAGCTGTGATGTGTCATGGTGAATCTCTTTATGTTCATTTTATCTGTTTTTTGAGCTTACTTTGAATTTAATGGATTTGAAGATTAAGATTTGAAATTAAGGGCTAGGGAAATAGCTCAGTAGAATAAGCACTTTCCTGGCAAGCACAAGGTCCTGAGTTCAATCCCTGGTACTGCAAAAAAAAAAAAAAAAAAAAAAAAAAGGAATTTTTGGCTGCTAATTGTTGAGAAAGAGTCTCAAAATACACTGTGGTCTTGAATTTACTATGTAGCCCATGCTGGCCTGGAACCCATGGCAATCCTCTTGCCTCAGTATCCTGAATGCTCAGTTTATAGGAGTGTACCACCACACTTGGCTACTTGGCTATGTGAATTTTTCAAAAAATCTTTTCTGCTCACTTATCTTCTTTTTCACTTTGGTGCTTGCTTTGTGTGAACATTGCTATATTTAATGTTATCACTTGTGCCTGATGTTCTGTTCTATTTATTATTATTCTTTTAAAATTCTTCTTCAGATGAGATAATTTTATGTAGCCCCTTCCCCTATAGTATTGGGAATTGAATTCATGACCTTGCACTTGCCAGGCAGGTACTTGTGCCACTGAGTTATAGCCCCAGCCTCAGATTAAATTTTTTTTTTTTAATGTATTTAGTTCAGGGTCTATAGGGTCTCACTACTCAGATCAGACTCATAGTGATCCTCCTGTTTCCAGCCTCCCAAGCCCTGGGTTTACAAGTGTGCACCACCATGCCCAGTCTCAATGACTGTCTCAGTGCCCCCCAGGGATGGGGCTGGCACAGATGGGGATTGAACCCCTGTACCCTGCACTTGCCTAAGTATGCACTTTAGTCTGCTGAGCTATCTGGCCAGCCCCCCCAGCCTCAGATTAAATAATTTTAAGTTCATTAATTCTTTCTTCTGTCATCTCAGGTTTCTTGTTAATCACTCTAGTGATTTTTATTACAATTACTATATTATGCTTTTAAACTCTAGGATCTTTATTTTGTTCCCTTTTTATAATTTCCATTTAATTCTCTATTTGATGAGTCACTTATCTTACTTTCTTTTAATTCTTTGAACATAGATTCCTTCACTTCTTTGAATATACTTAAAATAGCTAGTTTCAAATCTTTGTTAAGTCCAATATTTGGTGCCCTCAGAGTTGTGAGTGGTGGTCCTTTTTCCTCAATATAGTTCCCAATACTTTGTTTCTTTGTATGCCTCATATTTCTTTTCTTTTTTTTTTTTTTTTTTTTTTTTTTTTTTTTTTTTCAGAACCAGGGATTGAACTCAGGCCCTTGCGCTTGCCAGGGAAGTGCTTATTCCACTGAACCATCTTCCCGGCCCCTCATATTTCATTTTTAAAGTAGAAATTTTAGTTAATGTAGTATAGAAACTGGATTATTACTACCTTTGACAAAGTATGGGTTTGTTGGTTATTTTTATTTGTGATTTGCTTGGGTTAATTCTGAAGATATAAAATAGCCTAAAGTGCTCAGTTTTCTTGTAATTTGTAGAGGGTCTGTGTGTGGGTTGAGGACCACATTCAAAATTCAGGCATTTGGAAGTCAGCATTGGTTTTTATTCCTGCCAGGCCTCCCTTGCCTCCTCTGTGTTTGCACTTGGCTTCACTTAACCAGAGGTGCACACAGGACGGGGGCTCTTTCCAGTCTTTAGTACATGTGTTCAGTCTTTCAGATCACAGGCCTGTTGGAGTGTCATTGCCACTGTACCTCTCTTATTCTCTGAATTTGCCTGTCAAGTTTTGGTTAGTATGCTGATTTACCACTTGCCACGACCAGTATTGCAACCTCAGGTTAGCTGAAAGGTTGACCTTTTATAGTTTTCCATGATCACTCATCTATGACAGTGCCCTTGGGCACATGCTCTACTCTAAATCAAGTCAACCCTTTTTTCAGTAGACCTACCAGTTTTCACAGCTCACCCCCACCTTGTAGGTCTGCCCTACGATGAAGCTGTGGTGAGGGAAGAGGGCATCTCAAACTGAACCCGCAGACCGTGCTGTGCCAACTTAAGGTTCAGTACTTTTTCTGAATAAATACTTCTCAATATGCCTTTGGTAGAGTTCCAGCCCTGAAATGGTTGTTTTTGACAAACTTGCCCAGTTTTCTAATTACTTTCTGGGGAGAGAGGTTTTCCCAAATTTTTACTGCATTTCCAAAAGTTTGCTCCTACTTACAAGGCTTTTCTCTATATATTTGGAGTTAACCCCACCTATTTTTCAAGCTTATTATAAAGATTCAGCAGTACAAAAAATATATGAAATAGAAGTGAAAAATCTTTCCTAGTCTATCTCTTAGTCATTGTTGCTGTTAGTGAATTGCTTTGCAGATGTACTTTAATCATTATATTTTTAGTTGTTTTGCTTTACCAAAATCCCTTTACCTCTTACTGTAAAAGTTCCTAAGTTAGAGGCTTCTTTGAATTCTCTGCATTCAAAGAGATAAATTTAATTAACAGTAATTAGTTCAAATAAAAGACCACTAGCCTTCTCTTGGCAAAGTAGAATACAGCAACTGGTAGAATTGTTATGTTTGATGTAAACTGAGTTGTGAAGGAGTTAGAAGTAGTCAAGCCAAGCAATGATGGCCTGTTACTATAATCTCACCATTCTGGGAGGCTGAGGTAGATGAATTGCAAATTTGAGTCTAGTCTGGGAAATGTAGTGACTTAGCAAGACCCTGTCTTTTTTTTTTTTTATTTGTTGTTTCAAGACAGAGCCTCACTATTGTAGTTCATGGTGGCTTAGAATTCTGTATATTCCTGACTGGCTTTGCACTGGTGGTGATCTTCCTGCCTCAGCCTCTCCACTGCTGTTATTACAAGTCTGTGTTCTTACACTTGGCAAGACTCTGGCTTAGAATAAAAAAAGAGTTGGGGTTGTGCTCAGTGCAGAAGCTGGGTTAAATCTCTAGAAACACACACACACACACACACACACACACACACACTCCTCACAGTTGATCTCTGGTTGTGGTTACTGATCATCCTTATTTTTTCATTATGCTGTATTTAGGTTCTTTTAGATTGCTTCCAGAAAAAAGTAGTATAATGAGAAATTATAATTTTATAATGAGAAAACAATTTTTTTTTTAAAAAAAGATAGCATTATTTAATCTACCAAGCCCTTCACAGCTGCAAGAAAAGGAAGATTAAGATGAGGTGGACCACCTCCTATATTGGCCCTGGGCATGGTGGCACAAGCCTATAATCCCAGCACTCAGGAGGCTGAAAACAGGAGGATTACTATGAGTTCAAGCTGCATAGTGAAACCCTGCACAAAATACAATAAATAAATAAATAAATTAATTAATTAATAAAGTGGGACTCATTCATGTGAGTAAGTAATCTGAAAGAACCCAGATCTTAGCCAGACTTCTGCTAGGATGAGCCACATGTCAGCAGCAGGCCTGGCCCTCAGAGGGTTTATACTTGGGGGTCCCAGGTCCTGAGGCTGCTATGGTAGCTGTCATAACACAGCTTCAGAGATGGCAACTATTGGGATGGGAGATGGGTATGGCCGCCTTGTCAGTGGGATATCATAAAATGTGTGTGTAGACTGCTCACCTTTAGCCATTGATCATCATGCTCAACTATCACAGCAATGCATTTATTGAAGTCTAGTGCTGAGTGCTGTTGATGCAGAGATGAATTTGAGTGTCAGTCATTCTACCCTGGAAGATCGTATGCTGCTTCCCAGTGTTGATTCCCAGAAGGCAACTTTGAGGTCAGAATTACCTAATGACTGATTCTGACTCCTGGGAAAACTAATACCTCTTTAAACTTGGCTAGGAAAACTTCTGGGTGTAAGGTAGATGTTCAGTAAATCTTTTGAGATTTCATATTGTGGAAATAATTCAGAAACACAGATATTGCAGATTTTTCTGAAGAGAGATGCTGAGGGGCCAATAGTCTGTGGGTAAACTCAACTTGCTGCTGTTGATTACAGGTGCTTATATTACAGACCCAAAACTCTGGTTGAGAGCTCCCTACAAGGATGTTTTAAGCCCTCTTGTTGAGGGGGTCAAGGAAATTGCTTCAAAGCCATTTTCCAGAGACACCCAGTGAAACAGTCATGGGCCATGTACTCACACCAACTCTGTCACTCCCTGGGGCATTAAGGAGTTCCTCCTGTAGGAAGAGATACCTTCGTGTTGCAAGTGCCCAGGGCTTCTTCCCTTATGAACTGTGCTCAGTGAAGCCAGCTTTCTTGCTTTGGGCCCTTCAGTCTGTGGGAGATTGGCCTTGTAGAATGAAGCTAACTGCCCATTTGGGTCCTCCCTCTCTCTGCTTTTTGTCTCTTTCCTTTCTTTTAGGCCCTATTTACTGCCTCTTTCTGATCTCCCACAATTTTGAGATGTGGTTATATTATTGAATTTCATTTACCAAAAATAATTTGTTAGGGTTGCTTGACATACTGACATAAAACCCTGAAGAAAACCTAAAATCTCTATAATTATTGTATGACATATGAATTCTTCTGCACAACTTGATGATTTAAAAATGTGTGTTTAATTAGGGCTATAGTTTTCCATTAGCAGGGGAGCTTCCTGTGTCTAATATCTTCAACAAGAAGGTTTGTCAAATACACAAAGAAAAGTCTTAAAACACGTAGTATAGCTGGGCAGGGTGGTGCATGCTTGTAATCCCAGCATGTGGGAGACTGAGACAGGAGGATTGTTGTAAGTTTGAGACCAGCCGGGGCTACAAAGTAGTTCAAGTCCAGCCTGAACTGCATAGTGAGACCCTATCTCAAAAAGATTAAATAAAGTAAAATAAAATAAAATAAAAATTGTAGTATAGGCAGGCCTGGTGGTGCAGACCTGTAATTTTAGCACTTGGGAGGCTGAGGCAGGAGGTGAGATGTGAGTTTGAGGTCAGGCTTAACTACATAATGAGCGCAAGGTCAGCCTATACTACACAGTGAGAACTTGTCTCAAAAAAAAAAAATTGTAGAGATGCAGTCAGAATGAATGTTATTTCAGAATTTAGCCCTTAGAGGTTTTAGTTTTTATATTGTACAACACTTGAAAAAATAAGATGTTTTTAGTCTGTTTCCATTTTCACATGCTGTAAATATGTAAACAAAACTGGGATTCTTGTCTGGGGCAGGGGGGCTGTTTTAGAATCTGTAATCTAGTACTGGTCATCAGCTTTTCCATGTGTTTCCTGATATCATTGTTTCTGCTATTTAAAAAAATTAATTTCACAAGTATGTGCTCAATAAATATCATGTACAGTGCACTATTCTCAACTCTAGATACTTCAGTCAACAAAACTTGACACTAAGCTCTGCTTTTTTAGGCCATTTATAATAATATTAGGGGATCAAAATCAACACACTGTTAGAATAATGTGTAGTGGTAAATACTTTGAGAAAATAAAGCAGCGAAGGGTAGAAGGTGGTGGGGTAACGGTGAGAAATGAAGGAGAGTCTTGGGGGGTTAGGGCAGCAAGTGGCCTCATGGTAGTGATCACAGTTGTGGCCAGAGATACCAGGCTAAAGACAGGATCTTGCTATGTGTAATTCAGTCTGCCTTGAAAGCACTATGTAGAATGTTGGATTACAGGAGTGTACCATCAGGTACTGCAAATTTGTGAAATGCTATTTTATAACCAGGAAAGAGTTGTTTGTGAGTTGTCTGAAGCAAAGGACTTTTGAAGTTGGCATTGGCAGGATGTTGTGCAATTGGGCTCTCTGACTGTTTCTCAACCCTTGCATCTGATGTGAACCACAGCTTTGCAATCATTCCCTGTGCCATCCAAAAATATTTTGTGACCTTGTTGGTTGGCAGTTTTTTAAATGTTATTTTAAATCTCCAAAAAAGGGAAACATCAAAGTGCAGGCTGTCCATTTCTGCCCTTCTTGATACACACACACAGCTGCACAATACAATCAACCATTGTGATGACACGTGCCCCCTGTTATAAATAGATGGAAGGCTTGCACGTAGAATGCTACAGACGAAGGGCAAGTGTGCTGGGAATGAATGCCAACTGCTATTTCTGTCAAAAGCTCTTCTCAAAGATCAATATTATTTTTTGTTTCACTCACTGAATTAAAAAAATAACAACAGTGAAAGCAAAGCACTGCCTAACTTAACTGTTTCCTCTATTCTAATCCAAATTTACATTCTCTCTTTAGTATTAATCATAGATATATCTGTGTTCACTTAGTAATGGCTGCCCAATGCCCATTTCATTGCATTTAAAAGTACTGTATGGCTTGCTTTTAAATGGCAGACTTATGGATCATGTGCTTTAAGGATGTGGAGTGACTCATGATCAGAAATGCATGCTTATGGAATATATGTTTATTCCTTATTTTAGCTCTTATTCTAAGAATTTTTTATTGTAGCTTTTGTACAACATATTCAAGCATCTTTAAAAGCTTTACCATTCATTTAGTACATTTTTAGTATGTGTCTATTAAAAAGTACAGTATGAGATTCTTGTTAGTCTAACAAAGTCTCTATTGTTCCTTGTGCAATTGAAGAACGCATAATGTCAAAAAGAAATATTATTAGTCTGTGACTTAAGTATTAAGTCTGAACTATTTAGCTGCAATATCACTGAACTCACATTACAGTGATTTACCTTACTAAGTTAATGTGTTAAGGAAAATTTTAGTATAGTAGAAAAAGCCATGTGAAATATTTTGAGATCCAGGTGTGGAGGTGCATGCCTATAATCCTAGCATTCTGAGGGGCAGAAGCAGGATTACAAGTTGTTCTTTACAGTGCATTCTAAACATACATTGTTGTTTATCCATTCTAAACATACATATGTCCATCCTTAATTACTCTCATAAAGATGCTATTTACAAATAAGGTCACAGGGCTGGGGATATAGTTCAGTGGCACAAGCACTTGGCTGGCAAGTGCAGGGTCATGAGTTCAATTCCCAGGACCAAAAAATAATAATAAGGGCACATTCTGAGTATCTATGTGGCCATGAATTTGTGGGGAATTCAGCCTACTGCATATAGCTTGTATTGAACATGCTTGCTGAGTACTTGTATTTGAGGATTTATGCGGTACCAGCAATGTACTAGAGATAGGATATTCTGAGAAAATGAGAGCCTTTTCCTCAATAGGTTGTGGTGTCCTGTGTCACCACCCTTTTCTTTGAGACAGGGTCTCACTATATAATGCAAGCTGGCCTTCAACTCATAGTCATTTTCTTCCCTCAACTTCCCAAGTGCTAGGATTATAGGCATGGGTCACCATGACCAGCTTTTTTCTTTTCTCTCAAGGTTGCTGATCAAATACCATTTAGTAAAATAAAGTGAACTCACTTACACAAAATTCTTTTTTTTTTTTTTTAATGTATTTGGTGCAGGGTCTACACGGTGTTCAGGGTCTCACAACGTAGATCAGACTCATAGCGATCCTCCTATTTTCAGCCTCCTAAACACTGGGATTATGGGCACACACCACCACACCCAGTCTCAATCGCTGCCTCAGTGCGGCCTGGGGGTGGGACCAGCATGGCACGCAGGGTATCAAACCCCTGTTGCTGCGCTCTGCCTAAGCAGGCTCTTTAGCCGCTGAGCTATCTGGCCAGCCTTCACAAAATTCTTTCTAGTTGTCTTATTAAAGTAGACTCTTTATAGAGTTGTCACCTGACAGGTATGACCTGTACTGTGTGATTGGGTATCCGAGGCCCTGTTATGTTGGCCACTGGTCAGGATATATCTAACAGCCACTTTTCCTCAACTCCACAGCTCTCTCCTTGTATTTTTGCATTGCCTACTCAGTGCCTGATGCATAGTAACAGAGCATAGCTATGCTCTGGAGATAAGCAAAGAATTCCTTTTGAAAATTAAAATTGTAAATTTCACATGCCTCTTCATAGTCACTCTGAGGGAGATGACAAGAATCTTGCTCCTGATGGAAATATTATACAGTGGACTCCTGTATGATGTAAACTTGGGAGTGGCACTCCATGACCTGCTTTTGTTTTCTGTGAAACAGAGAGGATTATGCCAATGCTACCATGAGGAGACCCTAGGATAACCTGTGTGAGATTCATGACTTCTCATGGGCTCATGGCTGAAGATAGTTACTCCCACTGGACAATCCCCTAGAAATGCTGAGCAAATGAGATATTTTTGGTATCCTAAATTTAATATATGCTGAATGTATAGCAAAATTTTAATAGCACAAAGAATTCCCAAATATATTTCACTCAGCTCCCCTAAGATAGTGTTCTATATTTTTCTCTCTTTCTAACCATGTGTAGACACACATAATTCTCATGTACATGCCACATGCTACTAGTACAACTTTTTTTCTGAGTTGTTTCAGAATAGGTTGGAGACAGTGCTTCTAAATATATGTGTATTTCTTAAAAACAGACTTTTTGTACCACTACTCTATCCTCACCTGTCATGACAGCACCTAACCCATAGCCCCTCTGTGTTTTGCCAGCTGTCCCTAGAACACCCTGTAGAAACAGCCACAGCCAGTCCAGGGTCACATGACCCATGAATCATTCCAGGTCTGTAGTCTCTTTCAATCTGTGACAGTTCCTTCAGCATTGTCTTTCATGACCTTGACATTTTTTAAGAGACTTTATTTTGTTGGCTGTCCGTCAACTTGGGTCTGACTCATTTTCCCCTATGACTAGATTCACAATGCACAGTTGTTTTTTTTTTTTTTGCGGAACCAGGGATTGAACTCAGGCCCTTGCGCTTGCCAAGGAAGCACTTATTCTACTGAACCATCTCCCTGGCCCTAACATTGTACAGTTTTGTTTGGAGTATTATAGAAGGTGGCTGCGCCCTGCCCCCCAGGGAGATTGTGAAAGTAAGATGTACAATTTTGATGTGTCATATTTCTTGAGATACAGATTTTCATAATTTGAAGAGGTATCTACCAGGTTTCTTTTACTATAAAATTATCTATTAGCATTTTAATTATTAATTAAATGTACTAGTTTTTCTAATAAAAAGATTTAATTAGAAAGTGAGAAAAAATGGTAAGAAAGATAGAAAAAGCTTTGACCACTTAATTTTAACATTCTTTGATTACTCTTTCTTGAATCAATTAGTATAGTGATTGCCAAATGGTGATTTCACAATTGTATTATTCCTTTGATGTTATTAGCTGATGTCCTAATGTAGGAGTTAGCTTGACTGTATGCATTTCTTCCTTTTTCCATTGTCCTTCTTCCATTTCTCTCATCCTTTCTCACTTCCCCTCTCACTCCCTTCCTTTCATTCATTCATCTGTTTTTTAAGAGACTCATAGATTTCTTTTTTATTCATTGGGTTTAATCCGTTATTAGAATCATTTGTTTTAATGCTAATGTCCTAGGTTTGGCCAGTAGGAGCCCCTTCACACTGGTTTCTGTGTCTTTTTAATGTGTTCATATCATTCTTTGTGCACTCCTTTACTTTTTGACACAGCCCTGTTGCTGTAAAATTGGCTATTAGCATTTTAATTATTAATTAAATGTATTAGTTTTTCTAATAAGAAAAAGATTTGATTAGAAAGTGAGAAAAAATATGACTGTTTCTTGCTGCATTAGAATAAGCCATGGTTTCTTTTCATGGAGAACACTAGGTATTTTCATTGCTACTAGGGTATCTTGTCAATTATACCTTTCTCAGTGGATATAGGATTTAGTAACTATACATGTTGTGGCGGTTGAACTTATTGTCAACCCAATCGACTTGAAAGCCACCTAGAGTGTTAGTAAAGTATATTTCTCTGTGTATATCTGGGAGGGTCAAGGAAGTATAACTTTTGGCACAATATCGGGGCCTTGGACCCTATCCTGTCTGGCACTATTTCTTTTCTCAACTTCCTGGCCACTATGAACTAAGCTTCTTTGCTCCACCATATCCTACTACAATATTTCTGCATTGGAGCCAGCTGACCATGGACTGAATAGTCTGAAACCATGAGTAGAAAATCAACCTTTCTTCCTTTATGTTGCAGGTGTCAGGTATTTGGTCTAGCAGTGTACTGCATGTACTTTCCATCCATACATATTTGTTCATGTATGTACATGTATACACATACATTTATAATTTTGTACCTACTCAGCTAGCTATGAAAACCATGATAAATCCATATTACAGGATTCATTTTAATTTTACCCCATTCCCTAATTCTGCCTTTCTTGTCTAACAATTACAGTGCCAGACATCCTCTATGATCTTTACCATTTTTATTCATTTGCTCACTTCCTTTGAAAGCAGTCAGTCTCCTATTCTGAGGCAAGCTAGAGATCCTGGCCTTCAGTCCCCAACTCTAGCAGTGTGGTGGCCACAAACTCCTGCCCCCGACTCTGTTCCCTACTGTGGGCAGAAGCACATCAGTTTATGCCAGTGTGCAATCAAGTTTAAATCTTTTTTGCCTTAAAAAGAGATTGTTAGTGTAGGGATACTTTTTATGACATTGGCCTAAATGTAATCACATGTCCAACATAAATTGAGACTGATTTTTCTAAGTGAAATTTGTATGGTTTTGATATTGTGAAGAACCTCCTTTGGTAGAAGAAATGTGGAAATGAAAGATACTTGGAGGAGTTGATTGGGAGCATAAGGTAAGTTCATTTATGTGTCTCTTATTTAGAGGGTCACTTTTATTACTCTGATCTGTAGTCAGAAGAAGATTACATTTCCATCCAGTTTTGTCCCAAAGTGGCCTAAATTTAAGTTGATACTGTTTTTGAGTATAGTGTGGCAGGAGGTGTTCCGTCTTTTTTGGCAAGGATGCTTAGTCTGTGCTGGGGTCTGAAGCAGCATGCATGTGCTAGAACTGTGTTCATCTCTGGTGTGCGTTATCTGTTGCCAGCCAGGGATGGACCTTTTCTCCTCATCACAGGGAAATACCATGCTGCTATGTTCTGTGTGGTCCCAGGTTAGGTTCTGATAGCTCTGGAAAGCAAAGGAGGCTTCCTCAGCCATGGTTGTTTGAAGCAGATGCTGGGCCAGTAGCAGACGACAGGTTTTCTGCAGATTCTGGGTGAGCTTGGCAGCAGTGTTTCTTGAAATTCTTGTTTGTGATGTCTCCAGGGTTAGCTACTGTGAGTCACTTGCTTCTAGTAGTGACCTTACTGTCTTAACCCTCTACTTTCCTATATTTGAAATGGAGTTTCTGATCAGGAAATTGTTTCCTCATTGAAATTATGACTGGCTCATTGTCATTTAAAGTCCTGATGGCCCCAGGAACTGTGTTAGGTTTTGAGTTGTGATCTGGAGGTCAGAATTTTCATTTGATGGGAGATAATTATTAAGTTTTCTACAGTGAGTAACCAGGGGCCCTGCCCAGGTGGTTCCTGGAGGCACCTGGGATTAGTAGTAGTCAGAGGACTGGAGCACTCTGTTTGTGTTCCCAATAGTAACACTCAGCTATCACATTGTCCAACTCCATTTCACACTTTGTATCTCAGGAACATCATGATAAGGTTTGGGAGACAGTGGAGAGTAACAGTGCTTTCTCTCTAATCTCATCTAGTAAGGGCAGACAGAAATGGACCACTCTTGAGAAAGCAGGGAGTTGATCACTGGTGTGTTCTGTTACTCACCATTTTGGCTTCACTCTGGAGGTAGGATGAGAACGAATCTGGTTTTGTTGTTGTTGTTGTTGTTTTAGCAGTATCTCACTATGTAGTTCAAGCTGGTCTTAAACTCACTAGATAGCCCATGTGACCCTCCTACCTCAACCTCCGAGTGCTAGGATTATAGGTGTGCACCACCACACCCAGCTCTGTGTGGTTCTCGCAGGGGTGTTGATGTTTCTTTTCATCTCACTTATGCTTCTTTTCAAGGGCAGGAGCTGTAGAACTGTGCTATTCTCACATAGGTTTGAATGAATCATTTTCCTTGATAAGCTTCATCTTGACACGCTGCCATTTGTGGAACAAAGAGAAGCTACATAGACGACTGAGGGGGAAAGATGTGACAAAGGAATAAATTGTACTTCACAGTCATGTATGGAACTAATTTAGGATGATTTTTCTTTGTCAGAGAACTAATGGAAATTTGAACAATGCATAGTCACCTCTTTTAAGAGACTTTATATTAATATTACTAGTGCTTTCTAATTTTAAAATGGCAGTGCAAATAACTTTAAAATACTTATGATTAATTAGAGTTCTTTGATGTCTGTCTGACAATTTTCTATTATTGGGTGTTTCCACACCTACACACACACAAACCAGGAACCAAAGAGAAGCTCTCTCTTGGAGTTTCCCAGACATGGACTTGTTTTGACCAGAATGAGCAACATGGAGAACTAAGTCCTCATGTCAGGCTGAAGGGGGAGTGTAGACTTCCCAGTGGCATAGGTAGGTTACTGGTAGGAAGAGTAAGTAGAATTTAAGAGCCACTCTTTCCCATGCTTCATGCTGCCTGGGAAAAAGTGTTTAGGAACAAGTTGAGGTATGTCTGCTGTTAGACAGCTTTTCATGCTGTGACCAAATACCTGAGGAAAGCCTAAAGAAAAAAAGATTTATTTTGGATCACTGTTTAATAGTTTTCAGTCCATAGCTGGCTGGTTCCAAGGTGGAAACATCATTGTGGCAGAGAATTGTGGAGGAATCTGCTCACCCTATCGCAGGCTGGCAGCAGAGAGAAATAGAAACAGCTGGCAAGGAGGAACAAGGCCAGGGACTAGATATAGTCCCCAAAGTCATACCCTTATGACCTGCTCCCTCCACCTAAGTCCAGTCTTCTGAGTTTCCATTACCTCCCAATGATGCCATCAAATTGTGAATTCATCAAGGTATTAATCTACTAATGGTCAGAGGCCTCCAGATGCAGCCACTTTCCAAAAGCCACTCTGAACGCATGAGACTTTTGGAGGGAACTGTAGATTTGAACTGTAACATCTGACATTAAAAAAAATAGCAAAAAACAAGAATTCAATCAAAATCCAAGATCTTTTCTTCTCTTGGATTCTTAGAAGTCAGTCTGTAATTTTCAGGCACTGTAAGCCTTAAGTAACCTTAGATTGGTCTCCTTTCTCCAGCCGTGGAAGCTGCTGCAGCAGTACAGTTGCCTCTGCTGGGCTGAACTGCTGTTTGGGCCACTGTAGCCCTGACAGTGGGAGTCTCCTACATTTCCAACCTCTACCCCACCGGCTCTGCTCACCTGAGATACTCTGTATCCATCTATACCAGAGAAGTGGCTTAGTGTTTGGAAAAGGATTGTTTCTTTTAATGCACCTCCCCATAAAAACTAATTATCAGGGAATGCCCATTGTTACAGTGGCTGATAATCTTGTTCTTTGCAAGTACTTGAACTTGTTTTATGCAGGGTTGAGAGCAAGAAATGAGAGATATACAATTCTGTTTATTGAAAAAAGCAATTGTGTAGGGTATGGAGAGTAGGGGCTGGAAGGGCTGTGATCATCTAGTGCTGCATCTTACGCAGCAAAAGCCTTCAGCAGAAAATGAGCCTCTTTTCTCTATGCAGGCAAAATCCTGAGGACTGTCATTCCAGGTGTCCATGTCATTTTTCTTTCCATCCTGATTAAACAAAGGGTTTGTAATAAGCCAGTTTGTTTTTCAGGAACTTCTTTGTCAGTCCAGTTAGCTCCCTCAAAAGATTTTTTTTTTTTT